>NC_134852.1:84904721-85204721 GCF_049852395.1 Peromyscus maniculatus bairdii | reverse complement strand
GAGTTACCAATGAGAGCCGTGGCAGATGGCAACTGTTCTCGCTGTACTTCATGGACCCTGAGTTACTCTAATCATCATTTTATTTAAGCCCAGAAGGCCATAAGAAAGAAGTACTGACTCTGCTGAAATATGTCTCCCTTAAACACCTAAACCAGAACCTGAAATAGCTGTGTTATTCACACACACACACACACACACACACACACACACACACACACACACACACACATCGTTTCCTGCACCAATAGGCCCAAGTCCATAGGTCAAAGGGAGGACCCAGGTACTTCCCAGTCTCTGGAGCTGGAGTGGTGATCCTTACCGAAGACACTTTGGAAAGACTCCTCATTAGCAAATAAGGTACTCTCCAGCCCAGTAAGGGACTACTTTTCTTACACTCTTTGTCAGAATATTCACTACATTCCCCCTCCCAGCAAATGATACCATGTCAAAACTGTCACTTAAACCAGAAATATGGCTGCCATCCTATACTCTTTGCCCTCCCCAATTCCACTCCTGTTGTTTGGGTATACTGAAAGAGCCTCACCCCTAACCTCCCTAACTCCTGCCCTCACCTCTCTCTTCAATCTATTCTCCACCCAGCTGTCTGTACGGACCTGGGTGGAGAAGGGTGCCTGGCACAGAGCACCCAAAGGGACAGTTTGTGCGGACAGTGAATAAGTCTATGAGTCAGAGAGCAAAATGACTCCGGAGGATGGGAGGCAACCTTGGTCAAACCAGGCATGGTGCAACCTAGGCACTTGGCTGTTAGGGCCAGGAAGATCGGAATTTCAAGATCATCTACAGCTACATACCAAGTTCAAGACTAGCCTAGCAATAAAGAAAGGAGACAGAGACAGAAAGACAAGAGTTTGGTTTTGACTCAAAAGTAAAAGATTTCATGTAGAAAAAAAATATCTTGAGTTGATTTGGGTGCTGTCAAGCTCTTTAGCACAAGCCTACCAGGAACACACCAGTTTTTTAACTCATTACAGACGGGGAGAGAATTCTTTTTAATTGTATGTATGTTGTTCTTATCGTGTGTGCATGTTCCCATGCACATGTGTGTACCTATGTGTGTACATCAGAGATCAATATCTGGTATTACCTCTCAGGTGCCATCCATCATGCTTTGGTTTTGTTTGGTTGATTGGTTAATTGGTTGGTTTTTATTGTTATTATTTTTTTTTATTTGTTTTGTTTTGTTTTGTGGCAGGGTCCCTCCCTAGGACCTAGGGCTCATAACTAGGCTAGGCTGGCCGGCCAGGGGGCCCAAGGATTTGCCTGTCTCCAGCCCCCCGACCCTGAGTTTACAAGTGTGTGTCACTAAACATGGCTCTTTATGTAAATGCAAGGAATCCAACTCAGGGCCTGATGCCTGTGCAGCATGTTACAGACTAACCCATCTCCCTGGCTACCAGAGAGCATAATCATGGGGAACTGTGGCATCCCACAACAGGAAGGAGCTGGAAACCTAAGACTTGACCTTAGCTTAGGTGATTCTAAAGAAGTTCAAAGAACTGGAGCTCACACTGAGATACCTCTGGGAAGCAATGGCAATTAATAAATCTTACCCAAAGTGAAAGGAATAAAGATCCAAACTGATTGGTAAAGATGTTAACAGGAACTCGATGGGAGAGGTAGAAGGCTCTGTGGCATGTCTACAATTTGGACAACGTTTATGTTTTTGCCAGAGTTCAGACATGACATACACAAGCCTGATCTCTGTGGTCCCAGAGTGGCCTTGCCTGGTGCTGTTCTGTGATGTGTTTCTGTCACACAGAAGGACACCAAAGGTCCTGAGAGCCAGGGCAGAGCACGGAAACACAATGACTCACCAGCAGTGCCATGCCAGGCCCTCATTCTCGGGGCGGGGCAGGGGGCTGCTTTTTCCTCTCACAGTATTAATGAGATAGAGGTAGAAACAGTGAGCTGGTTATGCAGGCATGGCAGAAGCCTTCTGAGGAGTGATACTGGCACACACAATAGTCAGAGGTGATGAGAAGTGATTGAATTTGGAAATATAATGCATAGTTTCAAGTCTGCACTCAAACCACACTATAAGCCTTCTAACTACTTTGGGGGTACTCTGCTCCATTCCTGGGCCTTTCCTGGGACAACCTCTCTCAGCCTCCATGCTCATGACCACATCAGCCCTAACCACGTGACATATTACTTTTACTTCTTCCAAGTATTTGCACCAGATGGCCTTCCCAACTCCCCTGTTCCAAGTCTGACTTAGCTGCCTTTCCTTTGCGCCTCCATAATACCCCATTGCTTCTCTCCATCAGCTTTCCATGACTATAACAAGTACTCAAGATAATCAACTTACAAAAAGGAAGAGTATACTTGCGCTCTCAGTTTTAGAAGCTTTGGCCCATGATTGGGTGGCTTTGGATTGTAGTATTATGTCATGATAGAAACATGCTAGACCAATCATGGCAGGAGAATAGAGAGAGGAAGAGAAAGCAGCTGGGGTCCCAGTGTCTTCTTTGGGGGTACCCCTCATTGATGTGCAACCTCCCATGAAGTTTCTTTAAAGGGCCCACCATCTTCACATGCTGCCAAGCCAGAGACCATGCCTTTAACAAGCAAGCTTTCGGAGGATACTTCAAATACAAACCCCGGAAGCTTCTTCTTGTTTAGGCAGCTGCACCCCTGCCAGTCTGTACACTTCCTCAGGCAAGGGGTGGTTTCCTGATCACTCCTTTGTAGACGAATTTCTAAACAGTCTTATTAAATAAGAAACACAGAGCCAAATACAGGGGTGCAAGCTGTAGAGATCAGAGCAATTGCGACCAACTAACCTTAGCTCACCACCTCACTGTAGCTTCCAAAGAGAGCCTCTTTCTGTCTACCCTGTGCCTTTATTGTCTTCCTGTTCTGCCTTCTCATTGACTCTAAGCCCAGCCACATCACTTCCTCATCACTGCCTGTCTATACAGACCTCCAGGTCTCTATGGTTGGTACTGGGATTAAAGGTGTGTGTCACCACGCTTGGCTGTGTCCTTGAACACACAGAGACTCACTTGCCATGTGATTGGATTAAGGGTGTGTGCTATCACCGCCTGACTTCTGTTTATGGGTATGACCTCTGATCTCTAAGCAAACTTTATTTATTAACATACAGATAAAATATCACATTTCAGCACAAATAAAATATCACCACACTCCTTGTACCAGATCCCATCACATAACAGATAGTCAGTGAATGTATGCTAAAGGAATCGATGCTTTACTGGCATTTACGGCTTTCTCGAGAAGTTTCCAGGAAGCCATTATTGACTCCCTACTAACAAGCCATAATGTCACTCCACAACTAAGCTGCCCATTCTTTTGAGCACACCCACCAAATAATGCAATATTCTTGGCATGACTGTATAGATTCTGATTTCTTGAAAATGAAATCCATATACCACGAAAGCAGCAGGAGCAGCTGTCGGAAGAACAGCAAGTGCCTTGGCTCTAAATGTTTGCTGTTTAGCTTGATAGTAGAATTTGGGGCACGGGGGGGGGGGGGGGCGCGGGTATTTACAAGATCTCTACCCTTTATGATTTCACAGGCTAAAAGTGGAGTCTTCTTTTTGTTGTCCATTCATTTGCCAATTAATTTTCAAGTGCCAGTGCCAGACATTACTCTGGAATGTTCTAGAGCAATGAGAGTGACAAGGGAGACAAGACTTCTGACTGGTGGAGCTTATACTGTAATGAGCAGGAGAAGTGATGAGGAAATGCAAAAATAAAATATATAGACTATTTGACAATAGTACCTGCTGGTGAAATAAAATAAGAGGAGGGGAATATAAAACGTCACAGTACTGGAGCTTCTAAGAATAGCTTTGATGAGAAGGTGCTTTACGGAAGAGGCCTAAAGGAAGTAACAGTGACGATTCAGCACACATCTGGGAAAAGCAGGGATGGAAGACTGTGCAGCTGGTGCAAAGGCCCTGGGGCACAAGAGCAGCAGGTATCCTGGGTACAGCCCAAGGAAGCCAATCTGACTTGGGCAAAGGAACAAGGAGAAAGGGAGGAACAGGCAGGGCTTGGAGGTTTCCAACAAGAACACCTTTCTCTCCAGGGGAAGGGTCTTTGGAAAGCTTGGGTGACCCCTGGACATTCAAAAGATGCAGTCTGATGTTTTCTAAGATTGAAAAGACGTGAAAATGTAGCCTTCATAAGGCCCTGAGTTTGATCACAAGCAGGAAAGAAAGGAGGAGAAAGAGAAGAATTGTGCATCTTTGGGGAGATCAGGAAGATGCCTGGGATGGGGATCAACCAAAACTAAGTATGTATGAAATGTCATAAGAAAACCTGGTACTGTGTATGACAATAAAAAGATTTGAAATATATATATATATATATATAAAGTACACACACACACACACACACACACACACACACACACACACACTGTATCTTTCTATGTTCAGTCATTTTCCTGAAGTATGCTATTCCCCACAGTACTGCTTCTTGTAATTGTTAGTAAACATGATGAGACCAAAGATATGGAAAGCACAAGCACGCCAAACAGGAGAATTGGAAGCAAATGCTTCTCTACCATCCTCTGATGATAACCACTTATCTTAGTTAGAGTTTCTGTGGCTGTGATGAAGCACCATGATCAAAAACAAGTTGGGGAGGAAAAAGCTTATTTGACTTACACTTCTACATCATAGTCCATCACTGAAGAAAGTCAGGACAGGTACTCAAACAGGGCAGGAACCTGGAGGCAGGAACAAATTCAGAGGCCATGGAGGGATGCTGCTTACTGGCTTTCTCTTTATGGATTGCTCAATCTTCCTTCTTATAGAACTCAGGACCACCAGTCCAAGGATGGCCCCACCCACCATTGCCTAGACCCTCCCCCAACAATTACTAATTTAAAAAAAAAAAAAAAAGCCGGGCGGTGGTGGCGCACGCCTTTAATCCCAGCACTCGGGAGGCAGAGGCAGGCGGATCTCTGTGAGTTCGAGGCCAGCCTGGGCTACCAAGTGAGACCCAGGAAAGGCGCAAAGCTACACAGAGAAACCCTGTCTCGAAATATAAAAAAAAAAATAAAAAAAAATAAAAAAAAAAATAAAAAAAAAAAATAAAAAAAAAAAAAAAAGAATGCCTATAGCCAGAATGGGTGAGTGACCTGCTTGCCAGTGAAACTGACTCCTCCCCAGAGTCTGACCCCTAGAACTCTTCCGCAGGCCCATGGCTGCCCTGGCCCACCCCTGGCTGCTACTGGACCCTGCCCCAATCTCAGCAGACTTCTGCCACTGAGGCACAGACCACACCAGCTAGAATGGATGAGTAACCCACCTGCCAACAGAACTGCACCCCTCCCTGGATTCTGCCCCCCCCCCTTGACCCTTTCCCAGGCCCATGCCATTCCAGCTCATCTCTGGCCCTACTGCTGCTGGGCCCTGCCCCTAACCCCAGCAGACTTCCACCACTGAGGCACAGACCACACCAACCACAACTGGTGAGTGACCCTCCTGTCCAGTTGCCCACCCCCTTCCATCTCAGCACCCTCACCACTGCTGGACCCTGCCTCCAACCCCACTGCTCAGGTGCAGCCCTCACCAATTCCGGGTGCCTAAATGTCAGTGTAAGAACACAGTCAATAACAGAAAGGGCAATATGGCACCACCAGAGCCTAGCTATCCTCCAACAGCAAGACCTGGACAACCCAACACAGCTGAAACACAAGAAAACAATCTCAAAAATAACTTTATGCAGATGATAGAGGTCCTTAAAGAGGAAATGATAAAATCTCTTAAAGAAATTGAGGAAAAGACAAGCAAAAAAATATAGAGGAAATCAGTAAATCTCTTAAAGAAGACCAAGAAAAAACAAACAGTTGACAGAAACAAATAAAATTGTTTAAGACCTGAAAATGGAAATAGAAGCAATAAAGAAAACACAAACTGAGGGAATTCAGGAAATGAAAAATCTGGGTAAGCAAACAAGAACTACAGATGCAAGCATCACCAACAGAATACAAGAGATAGAAAAGAGAATCTCAGGCAATGAAGATATGATAGAGGAAATAGATTACTCACTCAAAGGAAATCTGAGACACTATAAAACTATCAAACCTAAGAATAGTAGGAAGAGAAGGAGAAGAATCCCTGCTCAAAGGCCCAAAAAATATATTCAACAAAATTGTAGAAGAAAATTTCCCCAACCTAAAGGACATACCTATAGAGGTATAAGAAGCTTATAGAACACCAAATAGACTAATCAAGAAAAAAAGTCCCCTTGCCACATAATAATCAAAACACTAAACATACAGAATAAAGAAAGAATATTAAAAGCTGCAAAGGAAAAAGTCCAAGTAACATAAATGCAGACCTATCAGAATTACACCTGACTTCTCAATGGAGACTCTAAAAGCCAGAAGGACCTGAACAGATGTTTAGCAGACTCTAAGAGATCACAGATACCAGCCCAGGCTACTATTCCCAGCAAAACTTTCAGTCCCCATAGATGGAGAAAACAAGATATTTTATGAAAAAGTCAAATTTAATCAATATCTATCCACAAATCAATCCCTAGAGAAGGCACTAGAAGGAAAACTCTAACCCAAGGAAGTTATTACACCCATAAAAACACAGGCAATAGATAATCACACACCAACAAAACCCAAAGAAAGGAAACACACACACACACACACACACACTACCACCAACAAAAACAACAAAATAACAGGAATTAACAATCACTGGTCATTAATATCTCTCAATATCAATGAACTCAATTTGCCAACAAAAAGACACAAGGGAACAGAATGAATGTGAAAACAGTATCCATCCTTCTGCTGCATACAAGAAACACACCTAAACATCAAAGACAGACATTACCCCAGAGTAAAGGTTGGAAAAATATTTTCCAATCAAATGGACCTAAGAAGCAAGCTGGTATAGCTAGCCCAATATCTAACAAAAAAGACTTCAAACCAAAATTAATCAAAAGAAATGAAGAAGGACATTTCATACTCATCGAAGGACAAATCCACCAAGATGGTGTCTCAATTCTGAACATCTATGCCCCAAATACAAGGGCACCTTCATTTGTAAAATTAACATTACTAAAGCATAAATTATATGTCAAACCCCACATATTAATAGTGGGAGACTTCAACACCCTATTCTCACCAATGGTCAGGTTATCTAGACAGAAACTAAACAGACAAATAACAGAACTAACCAATGTTATGACTCAATGGGCCTAACAAATATCTACAGAATGTTTCATCCAAACACCAAAGAATATACCTTCTTCTCAGCACCTAATGGAACCTTCTCTAAAATTGACCACATACTCAGTCACAAAGCAGATCTCAACAGATACAAAAAATTGTAATAACCCCCTGTATCTTATTGGATCACCAAGGCTTAAAGTTAGAATTCAACAACAACACAAACTACAGAAAGCCTACAAACTCATGGAAACTGAGCAACTCTCAACTCAATTACCACTGGGTCAAGGAAGAAATAAAGAAGTAAAGACTTCCTAGAATTTAATAACAATGAAGGCATAACATACCCAAACTTATGGGACACAATGAAAGCAGTACTAAGAGGAAACTTCATAGTACTAAGTGCCTTCATAAAGAATTTGAAGAAATTTTATACTAGCAACTTAACTTCACACCTGAAAGCTCCAGAACAAAAAGAAGCAAACACACCCAAGAGAAGTAGATGGCAGAAAATAATCAAACTGAGGGCTGAAATCAACAAAACAGAAACAAAGAGAACAATACAAAAAATCAATGAAACAAACTTATCCAAACTAACTAAAAGGCAGAGAGAATATGCAAATTAACAAAACTGGAAATGAAAAGGAGGATATAACAACAGACTCCACGGAAATCCAGACAATTATTAGGTCATATTGCTGTGGGATGTTCTGCATGTTAAATGTGTTGCTCTGATTGGTTAATAAATTAAACACTGATTGGCCAGTAGCCAGGCAGGAAGTATAGGTGGGACAAGGAGAGAGGAGAATTATGGGAAGTGGAAGGCTGAGTGAGAGAGATGCTGCAGGCCGCCACCATGAAAAGCGAGATGTAAGGTACCGGTAAGTCATGAGCCACATGGCAACTCATAGACTAATAGATATGGGTTAATTTAAGATAGAAGAACTAGAAAACAAGAAGCCTGCCACAGCCATACAGTTTGTAAGCAATATAAGTCTCTGTGTGTTTACTTGGTTGGGTCTGAGTGGCTGCGGGACTGGTGGGTAAGAGAGGTTTGTCCTGACCATGGGCCAGGCAGGACTGGAGAAAACTTCAGCTACATCATACTTCAAAAACCTGTACTCAACAAAACTGGAAAAAAAATCTACAAGAAATGGACAAATTTCTTGATAGATACCACATACCAAAATTAAATCAAGATCAGATAAATAGAAATAGACCTATAACCCCTAAGGAAATAGAAGCAGTTATTAAAACCTCCCAATCAAAAAAAGCCCAGGACCAGATGCTTTCAGTGCAGAATTCTACCAGACTTTCAAAGAAGAGCTAATACCAGTACTCCTCAAATTCTTCCACAAAATAGAAACAGAAGGAACATTGCCAAATTCTTTTTATGAGGCCACAGTTACCCTGATACCCAAACCACACAAAGACTCAACAAAGAAAGAGAATTACAGACCAATTTTACTCATGAACATTGATGCAAAATGACTCAATAAAATACTGGCAAACTGAATCCAAGAACAGGTCAAAAACATCATCCACCACGACCAAGTAGGCTGCATCCCAAAGATGCAGGGATGGTTCAACATATGAAAATCTATCAATGTAATCCACCATATAAACAAACTGAAAGGAAAGGACACATGATCATCTCATTAAATGATAAAAAAAAATCCTTTAACAAAATCCAATACCCCTTCATGATAAAAGTCTTAGAGAGACATAAGGAACATTCCTAAACATAATAAAAGCAATATACAGCAAGCCAACAGCCAACATCAAATTAAATGAAAATAAACTCAAAGCAGTTCCACTAAAATCAGGAACAAGGCAAGGCTGGCCACTCTTTCCATATTTATTCAATAGAGTACTCAAAGTTTTAGCAAAAGCAATAAGACAACAAAAGGAGATCAAGGGAATACAAATTGGAAAAGAAGAAGTCCAAGTATCACTATTTGCAAATGACATGATAGTTCATATAAGCAACCCCAAAATTTCTACTAGGGAACTCCTAAAGCTGATAAACACCTTTAGTGAAGTGGCTGGATACAAGATTAACTCAAAAGAGAAACAACACCCTTCATAATAGCCACAAACAATATAAAGTATCTTGGGATAACTCTAACCAAGCAAATAAAAGACCTGAATGAAAAGAACTTCAAGTCTTTGAAGAAAGAAGTTGGAAATGATATCAGAAGATGAAAAGATCTTCCATACTCACAGATCAGTAGAATTAACATAGTAAAAATAGCCATCTTCCCAAAAGCAATCTACAGATTCAATGTAATCCCCATTAAAATTCCAACACAATTCTTTACAGATCTTGAAATATCAATATGCAACCTCATATGGAAAAAACAAAAAACCTGGGATAGCTAAAACAAACTTGTACAATAAAAGAACTACCAGAGGTATCACCATCCCTGATTTCAAGCCCTACTACAGAGCTATAGTAATAAAAACAGCATGACGTTGGCATAAAAGCATACAGGTGGATCAATGGAATCAACTTGAAAACCCAGACATAAATTCATGCACCTGTGAACACCTGACTTTTGACAAAGAAACCGAAATTATACAATGGAAAAAAGAAAGCATCTTCAACAACACATCTTCAAAATGCAAATAAATTCATATCTATCACTCTGCAAAAAACTCAAGTCCAAGTGGATCAAAGACCTCAACATAAATCCAGTTACACTAAACCTGATAGAAGAGAAAGTGAGAAATAGCCTTGAATGCATTGGCACAAGATATCACTTCCTGAATAGAACACCAATAGCACAGACACTGAAATCGATAATTAATAAATGGAACCTCATGAAACTGAAAAGCTTCTGTAAGGCAAAGGACACTATCAATAGGATGAAACAGCAGCCTACAGAATGGGAAAAGACCTTCACCAATCCCACACCCAAGAGAGGGTTGATTTCCAAAATATAAAAAGAACTCAAGAAACTAGACATCAAAAAAACAAATAACCCAATTTAAAAACGGGGTTCAAACCTAAACAGAATTCTCAACAGAAGATTCTCAAATGGCCAAAAGACATTTAAGGAATTGCTCAACATCCTTAGCCATCAGGGAAATGCAAATGAAAATGACTCTGAAATTCCATCTTACACCTGTCAGAATGACTAAGATCAAAAACGGAAATGACAACTTAGAGGATGTGGAGCAAGGGGAACACTCCTCCATTGCTGGAGGGAGTGCAAACTTGTACAGCCACTTTGGAAATCAATATGGCAGTTTCTCAGAAAATTGGAAATCAATCTACCTCAAGACCCAGCGATACCACTCTTGGGTGTATACCCAAAGGATGCTCAATCATACCACAAGGACACTTGCTCAACTATGTTTATAGAAACTTTATTTGTAATAGCCAGAACCTGGAAACAACCTAGATCTCCCTCAACTAAAGAATGGATAAAGAAATTGTGGTACATTTGCACAATGGAGTGCTACTCAGCTGTTAAAAAACAATGACATCAAGAAATTTGAAGTCAAATGGATGAAACTAGAAAAAAATCATCCTGAGTGAGGTAACCCAGACCTAGAAAGACAAGCATGGTATATACTCACTCACAACTAGATATTAATTGTAAAGTAAAGGATAACCATGCTACAACTGACAGACCCAGAACAGCTAGGTAACAAGGAGGGTTCATGGGGGGATGCATAAATCTCCCTGGGAAGGAGAAAAAGAAGAGATCTCCTGAGTGGACTGGCAGTGGGTAAGGATGGGAACTTGAGGGATCAGGTTGGGAGTTAATGGAGAGGAAGAGTACTGAAAGAGATGACTGGGAAGGGGGGGCTTTTGGGGGAGAGGTAGAAACCTGATGCCAGGGAAACTCCCACAAATCTATAAGGATGGCCCCAGCTAAGACTCCTAGCAATAGTGGATTCACAGCCTGAACTGGCCTTCTCCTGTGATCAGACTACCCCAATTGTCATCAGAGAGACTGAAACCCACCCATTGTTAGGAGTAGCTGCCATTGTTTAGAGTCCTACAAGAAGAGCAAGCCGCACAACTGTTACATGTATGTAAAGGGCCTAGGTCGGTCCCATGTAGGTTCGCTGGTTGTTGGTTCAGCCTCCATGAGTTCCTATGAGCCAGGTTAGTTGTTTCTGTGGCTTCCCTTGTGATGTCCTTGACACCTCTGGCTCTTCTGATCCTTCCTCTCTCTCTTCAGCGGGATTTCCTGAGCTCAGCCTACTGTTTGGCTGTGGGTCTCTGTATCTGTTTCCATCATTTACTGCAATGGTCCCATCCAGGCTCTGTGGTTGTTGGTTCAATCTCTATGAGCCCAAGTTAGTTGATTCTATGAGTTTTCTTGTGGTGTCCTTTACCTCTCTGGCTCCCAAAATCCTTTCTCCCCCTCTTCTAAATTCCCCAAACATGGAGGCATTTTCTTAATTAAGGTTCCCTCCTCTCAGATGACTAGCTTGTGTCAAGTTGACATAAAACTAGCCAGCACACCACGTTTTTCTTCATGTGGAACGCTTAAAGTTTCCCAAGAACATGTAAGCACATTCATAGCCATGCGTTGTCTATGCCAACGTGTGTCATGGGCACCCTTTTCCTCTTTTTGATCCTGAACACTTTGTCAACAGCACTGAAGAATCCCTGAAAAGCACCTCTGTAGGAAACACCATGATTTCCTCCATCATTCACCTCTCCCCTCTTCTTCGCTCCCTGGTGGCTCCATTTACAAACGGGATTCTGCCCTACCACACTGCTTCTGAACAGGAAGACCACATATAAAGGACAGCTGAGGGGGCAGCTTGGGGTGGTCCCTGGTGGTTTGTTCTGCCAAGGTGCCCAAGTTGACGGTCAAAGGTGGAGGCTGCTCTGCATGGGATATTCCCAGAAGTAACTAACTGCTTCTTTGGAAACATAAGCCTGGCATCATTCCAAGGAAGAGAGGTCCTGCTTTACCCTTCTCCACCCATTCTGCCCCACTGTGTCACAGCAGACATAATCTGCCAGAAAGAAAGATGGAGGAGCCAGGCCTTCTGCCCAGATCCAGGCTTGTCCCCTCAGTTCTGAGGTCTCGCACACCACACACAGCCTCACCTCTCCCATTCCTCCTTCCCAGCCACACATCTGAGAAGTTACAGAATCAAGTCACCGACCCACCATATTGTTCTCACATTCGTGAGAGTTAACATTGCACTCCCTAAAAAGCTCCCAGATTCCAGCCTTACCCCCATCCAAGCACCCAGTGTGGCCGGTGGCTGTCTTTTTCAGACCGGCCAGGCTGAAGCACCAAGGCTCAGGACCTTGTCCTTGTTTTGTTCATTAACAAGGTGAAAAATAAACTCCAGGCTCTGCCTCGGTGTGTGGAGCTGACCCTCCCTTGCGTGGTGACCTGGTGAGCCGGCACAGCCTGTGTGTCCTAAGCCAGCAGTTCTCAGACGCACCACGCAGATCCTGTCAGGGGAGCAGGAGCTTGGGCTGCACCAGTGAATCAGGACCGCATTTTAACAAGCTCCTCAAGGGTGCTTATGTAGGAGGCAATCTGAAAGGCATTGCTCTAGGCCAGCAGGTCTGACTCAAGCACACATCAGAATCACCTGAGGTACCTCCTGAGACACAGCTTGCTTCTCATTCAGCCATGAAAAAGGAATGAAGGTTTTGTATATGCTGCAACACTTCAGGACTGGACCTTAGGAAAAGGAGGCTTAGCATAACAAGCCAAGAAGGACAGCTGTTGTACTATTCTGTTCATGTGGCGTTCGCAGAAGGGGCAAATTGTAGACAATAAGTAGGCTAAAGACTACCAGAAGATAGGAGAAGAGGGAAGGGTGTAATTGATCAACAAGTAGTGGTGGATTTAAAGCTAGGGAATTTTCTGCTTAAAACTAGTTAAAATAATAAGTATGATATGTATATTTTATAGCAATCTTTCTTTTTTCAAAAGACAGAGTGGGTGGGGAGATGGTTCCACCTGGGAAGTCCTTGCTGCTCAAGTGGGAGGACCTGGGTTTAGATCCCAGCTCCCAGGTAAGATCCAGACACGGGGAGGGGGCAGCAAAGACAGGTGGATCCAGGATGCTCACTGGCTAGCCAGTCCAGCCAAACCAATGAGCTCCAGACTTAGTGAGAGGCTCTGTCTGAAAAACTATGATGGAGAACAACTGAGGTAGAGACCAGCATTGGCCTCTGCCCTCCATACACCAATGAACACACACACACACACACACACACACACACACACACACACACACACGTTGGTAGGCCCAACCCAAGACCTGCTGATTTCTGAGTAAGTCTGACATTCTGCATTTCTACTGAACAATACTGATGCTGCCTAGCTTGTGTGAGTGTCCAGAGTCTGCACATGTGGTTGGGTGTCGGAACATGCTTACAGTTTCAGAGGTTCAGTCCATTATTGTCATGACAGGAAGCATGGCAGCATGCAGGCAGACATAGTGCTGGGAAGTCACTGAGAGTCCCACATCTTGCAGGCAACAGGAAGTTGATTGACACACTGGGAAGTATCCTGAGCATAGGAAACCTCAAAGTTCACCCCCATGGGGACACACTTCCTCCAACAAGGCCACACCCACTCTAACAAAGCCACACCTCCTAACAGTGTCACTCCCTATGAGATTATGGGAGCCAATTATATTCAAACTATCATACTCTGTTCCTCTGTAACATGAGTTGTTCTTGGAATGTGCTTTCGTGTTCCTCCCAGGTGTAGTAAATAGGAGTGGGTTTACTTTAAATTATCCATCATCTTACCCAATATCATTCAGAATGATGCTTCCAAGTACAAGTTGTCTTTGTGACTGTATACAGCCTAAACTAATGTGACCTTGCCCTAGTGACTGTATACAGCCTGGACTCATGTGACCTTTGCTCTTATGACTTTATTTAACCCTCAAGAATACCCTCAAAGGGCCAGAGAGATGGCTCAGCCATTAATGGCTAGGCTCACAACCAAAAATATAAGAATACCCTCAGAATATAAGTTGTGTAATGCTCTGAATAAAGTTGTCTACTTCATGAGGCTTTAGTCTGTCTCCTTTTTAGGCCCCTCTCTCCTGGGTTCACAGGGCCAAATAGGGTAATGACAGATGGGAATTTAGCTGAGTGGTAGAGTCCTAGACTCACAAAGGCCGAGCTGGGTTCAATCCCCAGCACCAAAATGAAACTGGACAAGAAAAGCTGATGTCCAGACCCCACCCTAGAGACTCCAAGGTGATTAGTGGACTGCTGACCAGGCATGGGTGCCTGTGGATCTCCTCAGGTGATATGCCTGTGCAGACAAGTGACAAATCTGAAGGTCAGTAGGTGGTATCCTATGGACACCTCATCTGCTTCTCACATACACAGACATCTGAACTGGGAGAGGATGCCTGGTGCTTCCGTGTGGACACTTTAAGGGGCGTGGCGGGGGATGCAGTAGTTGAGGGTTTGAGGATCTGTTTTACTTGACATCCGGGTGTTATAATCTAGTCTAAGCTGGCCTTGAACTTGAGGGTCCCCCTGCCTCAGCCTTTAAAATGCTGTAATTGTAGTGGGCATAACCTAATATGCCCAGATAAGGGAGGCTTTTATTCTAGGGGAAATTGCCCCCTTTTTCCTCCCTGAGAATGCTCTCTAGCCATAAGACAAGTCCTTGAGAAAGGAAAGGTGGCCACCCACCCCCTAAAGGACCAGAGATAGTGGGCAGAGTGGAGTTTTGTTTCATTACCCATTTTAGTGAGTGCAAATACACTAATTTCTTTAACAGGCTCCCTGACTCAGCCTTCATTTCCTAACTTCTGGAAAATTTATTTCAAACGAACTTTTAGAGAGGATCAGATGAGAGAAAGGGGGCCAGTGGTACTTTGCTGAACTCTTCTCCTCAACTCAGATAGACAGTTTGTATTTGATGATTTCCCATCAATTCTAAAGATTTCCATAGGACTGTAAATTTTACCAGTCTCTTCTGCAAATGGCAATAGAACTATAAAACTTGTATATTTGATTCTTTTGTTATAATTTTCTCAAACATTTATCACTTTCCTCATGAGGCAATTGTATGTACTCAGGCTACTTGACATACTGGCCCAACACCTTACTCACTATGGTGGTTTGAAACAAAATGGCCCCCAAAGGAAGTGGCACCATTAGGAGATACGGCCTTGTTGGAGTAGGTGTGGTCCTGTTGGAGGAAGTGTGTCACTGTGGAGGTGGGCTTTGAGGTCTCATATATGCTCAAGATACTGCCCAGTGTTACTTCCTACTGCCTATGAGATAAGATGTAGGACACCCAGCTACTTCTCAAGCACCATGTCTCCCTGCACATCACCATGTTGCACCATGATGACTATGAACTAAACCTCTGAAAATGTAAGCCATCCCAATTAAATGTTTTCCTTTATGAGAGCTGCCATGGCCATGGTGTCTCTTCACAGCAATAGAAACCCTAACTAAGACACTAACCCACTGCCTAGAACAGTCAGAAACTCTTCCCTGTGGCATTTTTTTCTCTACCTCTCATCTAACTATCTCCACCTAAGATGCAGAGGAAAGCCTCACCAACATATCAGACCAAACAGCAGACAAAAGTTCAGGGGTTGAAAACAATGTTGATGAATTAGAACAATCTAGAAATAATAAAGAAAAATTAAGAGATGATGAATAGAGGGGGCTGGTGTGGGAGCCCGTTCTCGGGTTCCTCGTGGCTTTACCCAGCAGGTCCGCATAGAGGATGATCAGGACCACGGGCCTAAGTGCAGGTGTCTGAGATGGTCTGCACTTGGCTGTGCTGGGGGAGGAGGTCTTTTGCTCCACCCCTTGGCATCTCCATAAAAACCCTGGGGCAGAGACAGTCGGGCCCGTTGGAAAAGGTTCCAGGCCCTCTCGAGGCTATCCTTTATTTTCTATCTGTTTATCTCCACCAGATTCTCCACAATAAATCCTTCTATCTAATATTTCCTGCTGCTTACACTCAAGAAAACTCTGGGGAGCTGTGGGGTTGGTGGGTAAATGCCCCACAGGCTGGGGAGATAGCTCAGTGGTTAAGAGTGTTTGTTGCTCTTGCAGAGGACCAGAATTCAGCTCCCAGCATCCACATCAGATGGCTCAAAACTGCCTATAACTCTGGCTCCCTGGGGAAATGATGCCTCTGGCCTCTGTGGGCACCCACACTCACATGCACACACTTGCACACACACACACACACACACACACACACACACACACACACACACACTTAAAAATAAACATAAATCTTATTTTTAAAAAAGAAATTGTGCCAGTTGGTAGTGGTGCATGCGTTTATTCCCAGCACTCAGAAGGCAGAGGCAGAAATATCTCTGTGAGTTCGAGGCCAACCTGACCTACAAAGTGAGTTCCAGGACAACCAGGGCTACGCAGAGAATCCCTGTCTCAAAAGAAGAAGCAGAAGCAGAAGAAGAAAGATGAGGAAGAGGAGAAAAAGAGTATATTTTTTTTATTATTATTTTTTAAAGATCTATTTTATTTATTATGTATACAGTATCCTGCCTACATGTGTCCTTGCAGGCCAGAAGAGGGCACCATGTCTCATTACAGGTGGTTGTGAGCCACCATGTGGTTGCTGGGAATTGAACTCAGGACCTCTGGAAGAGCAGTCGGTGCTCTTAACCATTGAGCCATCTCTCCAGCCCCCAAAGAGTATATTTTTAAAAAGGGAAAAATTGTGACAGAATATGCCAGACCTCCAGAAGACAAAAGATAAGAGTTAAATGTTTGCAGTAAGGGTTAAAGATGATGTTGAAGGATTGACTAAGGAATAGAAAAATTCATTTAGTGAATTAATAGCAGAAAAATTCCCAAATCTTGGGAGAAATGTGGCTATCTACTCACAAAAGGGATGAAGAGCCCCAAACAGGCATGATCAGGAAAGAACCTCCTGAAATCACATTACAGTTAAAATGTTAAAGCCATAGGGGAAAAAAAATACAGAGAGCTGCCAGAAAGAACCAACCTAACTGTAAAGCCTATAGAATAACATATTTCTCAACAGAAATTTGAAGAACAAAGTGCATGAAATCAAACATCTTAAACACTAAAAGAAATAACTGCCAACCTAGGGTGCCACAAAGAGCCAAGTTATCCTCCAGAATCAAAGGAGAAATAACACCTTCCTTTGGAGAAAGACAAGCAGAGAGTAATCATGGCCCCTAAGGCAGTGTGGGTTTGAATGAAAATGGCCCCCACAGGCAAATAGGGAGTGGCATTATTTGAAAGGATTCAGATTCATCTCCTTGTTTGAGTAGGTGTGGCCTTTTTGGAGGAAGTGTGTCACTGCGGGTGGACTTTGAAGTTTCAGAAGCTCAATACAGGCCCAGAGACACTCTCTCTTCAAGCTGCCTGCCAATCCAGATGTAGAACTCTCTGCCCCTTCGTGTCTCCCTGTGCATCAACAAGTGTCCTGCCATGACAATGGACTAAACTCCTCAACTGGAAGCCAGCCCCACTTAAATGCTTTCTTTTTTAAGTTGCTGTGGTCATGGTGTCTCTTCATAGCAATAAAATCCTAAGATGAGCAGTATTGAAGAAGACACTTTAAGGAATCTTACACAAACAGAAGAGAAGATCAATCCATCTACAAGAATACAAGGAGGAATAAATGAGAAAAAAAACGAAATCAGGAAAGACTTGAGCATTGGAAAAACTGCAGAATAAAAGGAACTCCTTTAATAGGAACCCATTCCTACCTTTTGATTATGACCTCAACTGTATGTGCTTCTAATTCTCTAGTAAAAAAAGACAGCCCATCTGATTGGATTTTAAAATAAGATCTAACTGTTTGCTTTCTGCAAGAAACACGGTTTCCCAGCAAAGATAAACTGAACATGCAAGGATTAAAAATGCAATCCAGAGTATTATGAAATACTCATAAAAATGAATGAGTAACTACACTCATATCTGACAAACAGACTTCATACCAAAATTAGAACAAAAGAGACCTCTATATGTTGGTAAAAAGAACAATGTATCAAGAAATCATAATTATAAATGTCTATGCCAAACATCGATGTACTATTTAATAAACTCTATTGGAAGTAAAAGAATAGATAGGCCTCCCAATAGATAGCAATAGTAGGTCTATTGAGGTTTTATTACTGTAAGAAGACAGATGAAAAATAACTTAAGGGAAGAAAACTGCTTTAGAGCCTTCAGAGAACTCAGTACATCAAGGCAAGGAGGATGTAGAGGACCAGGAACCAGGAAACAAAGAGAAATAATTCTAATTGCAGACCTCTTCGTCATCCCCTTCTGTTCTAGCTGGGCTGCAATCTATGGAATGAGCCACCAACAGTCAGGGAAAGACTGTCTCACTTAGTTCATCCCAAACACTGAGACTCTGTCTCAAAATAAAAAACAAAAACCTAGTCACATGACTCTCGCATATGCACCTAAACACATTGTACATCAACACACAGGGAAGGAGGGAGGGAGGGAGGAAGGGAGGGAGGGAGGGAGGGAGGAAGGAAGGAAGGAAGGAAGGAAGGAAGGAAGGAAGGAAGGAAGGAAGGAAGGAAGGAAGGAAAATAACAAATGCTAGAGTGGGTGTGGGGGAAAGGAACCCTTATACACTATTGATTAGGATGTAAACTAGTCCAGTCACTATGGAAATCAGTACGGAGTTCTAAAAAAAAAAAAAAAAAAAAAAAAAAAAAAAAAAAAAAAAAAAAAACCTAAAACTTGAACTACCTTGAACTACCATATAATCCAGCTACACTACTCATGCCGTATATACTATTAGTTACTATTGCTGTGATGAAACACCATGACAAGTAACTTGGGGAGGAAAGAGTTTATTTGGCTTATTCTTCCATGTCACTGTTCATCATCAAAGAAGTCAAGATGGGAACTCAAACAGGGCAGGAACCTGGAGGCAGGAGTTGATGCAGAGGCCATGAAGGGGTGCTGCTTACTGGTTTACTCTCCATGGCTTGCTCAGCCTGCTTTCTTATAGAACCCAGAACTATCAGCTCAAGGATGGTACCACCCACAATGGGCTGGACCCTCTCCCATCAATCACTAAGAAAATACCTTACAGCCTGATCTCATGAAAACATTTTCTCAATTGAGGTTCCCTCCTTTCAGATAATTCTAACTAGAGACAAAGTTAAAATAAAACTAGTGAGCTGTCCCTGCCCCTCACCAGCTGCAGCACTCAGGAGAGTGGCCCCTGCACCTCACCTGGGCAACACAGTCGAGTTCACCCTGATGATATAGGTGTGGGAGAGCTGACCCTGAGGGCATGAAAGCAGGAGAACTCGCTCCGCCCCTTGCTCGTTGCTGCAAAGGGTGAACTAGGCGGGGCAATGCTGGAGAGCTCAACCTGGCGGTGAGGACAGGGGAGAGCTGGCGGGTGACCAACCTTGCAACTACCCAGGTCCAGAACCAGGGTTACATGTTGGCCCACCCCATCCATGATGTGCAGGAGCACAAGAAGAAGCTAGTCCTGCCGACCCAAAGCTGCAGGAGCTCCATGACACAGGGCAACAACAGAATATCCAGGAGGAGTCTCAGCGAGGGCCCAACATCAATAGTGTAGCAAAAACCAGAGGCCTCAAACCAGACTGATGACTCTTTGCGATGAACACTTGCAGGCAAAGATATATGGACAAGAGTTTACTGCGTGATTCACTGTGTCACACTACAGCTTCCATGACAAGGTTTTTCCTTTTTTTTTTTCTTTTTTATTTTTTCTCTTAAATTTTATTTTATGGGGGGAGGCATTGCAAAGGCAGGGTAGATACGAAGAGATAGAAAATGAATGGGATCAAAATGCATGATGTGAAGGATGCAAAGAATAAATAAAAAGTTAAAAAAAAAAGCTAGCCAGCACAATACGTAAGTATAGAGCCCAAAGAACCAAAGTTTGCATACTATATAAATACCTGCACACCTGTGTTTATTGCAGTACTGTTTATAGTAATCAGGTTATGAAGCCAGCCAAGATACCTCTCAATAGATGAATGGATAAAGAAAACGCTATGTTTATAATACATAGTATATATAAGGAAGTATTACTCACCCAGAAAGAGGAACCAAACTGGTGGTTTACAGGAAAAGGGATAGAACTGGAGATCATTTTCAGCAAAATGAGTCAGACTCAGATAGTTTTCTATAGTTTGCCTGTTTTCTCTCATACGTGAAATTTAGTGGAAAGACAAAAATAAAACTGGGACCATTAGGAAATAAGGACCAGAATGAAGGATGATGAGATAAGAAGGCAATAGGAGTGAATATGGCCAAAGCATATGACATGCATGTATAAAAATGTTACAGTGAAACCTGTTGTCTTGTACAATTAATATCCTCCGATAAAACGTATTAGAAAATATAACTTTTCTGAAAGTCTTTTTGGCAAAAACAAACAAAAAGGATTAACTTATCCTTAACCTTCTGGAACTTACCCTCTCTCTCCCAAAGTAACTTCACACATGGACAAACACAATTGCACAATTAGACACTGCTCCTTTGGCTCCTAACGGGGCTGTCCTTTCGCAGGAAGAGTCCCATTTCACAGCATCTTTCCAGAACTACCAAGCTAAAAGGCTGACCTAGGGTTCAGACATAAGATGAGCCAAGGGCTATTGTTAAGGATTCCAAAACCTCTGAGAGACAAACATGTCCTGTGAATGAAGGGTTCGTTTTAGTTACTTGCTGTCCTGCACTACCAGATCCTTATCAATGAGTTCCCTTGACTGTAAGCCCCTGGATAGGTGGGGAAGAACTGCTTAAAAGCAACAAGATAGAAAGTCTAAGAGGAGACTTGAATAATCTCAATATTCTCAGTTCAGATACTGGCCTTGAAAAGACAAGAAAATAAGAAATGAGCACCATGTGACCATTACTATAGCCTGTCCCTTAAGAAAAGTGAACTACATATGACCATTACCATAACCTTTAGTGTAAGAAAAGATTAGACAAAAATGAAAATCATAAGTAAAATAAAGATGGATCTGGAAAGGTGGCTCAGCAGCTAAAAATCCTTGCTACACATCATGAGAAGTGGAGTTCAGATCCCAGCCTCCACATTACAAAGCTGGGCATCTGGTACTGCCTTTAACCCCAGCCCTGGGGAAGATAGAGATGGGAGATCACCAGGTCTTGCTTACTCACAGCCTAGCTGAGAAAGTGAAAGCCCCAGGTTCAGGGAGAGATCTGTTGACGTGGGGCCCACACTGCAGATCACAAATGCCACTACAGCTATGCATCAGATTAGCCCCAAGTGTCAGGATACAAACATGATGATGTTTCTAACCACCCTGAGCCCCTTTGCACATCTCAACCTGTGGCTCCCTCAGCAGCAGCAGCAGCAGCAGCTAGAAATCCTTTCTACCAGTGAAAACCTCTTCCTGCCTGACAGCAAGGGATTCATTGTGTATTGGACTTGCTGGTTAGCATGTACTTGTGAGGATTCGGTACCAAAATCCCAGACCAGCTGAAGAGTCAGCCATGTGCTCAGAACCCCTAAAGGCTGAAGAAAGAACATGAACAGAGGATTGGGAGCAGAAGTTCAAGTTCAAATTGATCCTTCTAAAGCTTTGCATCAACTCCCTTGATACACGGTTGAAATGGAAGCTAAAGAAGGCCTTAAGCCAATTAGAGCCGGCTTAATTGAAAAAGGGTTATTAACTGGCCCTTGTATGGTTCCTGCAGTGCCAAGTTCTCTTGTGTAGAAATCTAGCACTCTAGGACACAGCTTTGTCTTGGATCTATAGATTATTAAAATTGGTTTCTGCTATGGGATAATGCTTTTGTACACTGGTTTAAC
The DNA here is from genome assembly GCF_049852395.1 of Peromyscus maniculatus bairdii. Lineage (NCBI taxonomy): Eukaryota > Metazoa > Chordata > Mammalia > Rodentia > Cricetidae > Peromyscus > Peromyscus maniculatus. The sequence continues at coordinate 85,182,752 of NC_134852.1, read as the reverse complement.
AAAATGCTGATTGGCCAGTAGCCAAGCAGGAAGTATAGGTGGGATAAGCAGACAAGGAGAATTCTAGGAAGAGGAAGGCTTAGTCATGAGATGTCAGGTTGCTGTCCAGGGAGCAGCATGTAATGGCACACAGGTAAAGCCACAGAACATGTGGCAACATATAAATTAACAGAAATGGGCTGAGTTTAAGTGTGAGAGCTAGTCAGTGGTAGGCCTGAGCTAATGGCCAAACAGTTTTAATTAATATAAGCCTCTGTGTGTTTATTTGGGTCTGAGCGGCTGCGAACCTGATGGGACAGAGGAAAACTTTCAGCTACAGGTTTCTTTCCCACTAGGGCCATGGTTCTCAACCTTCCTAATGCTGTGACCCTTTAATACAGTTCCTCATGTTGTGGTGACCCCAACCATAAAATTATTTTCATCGCTAACTATAACTTTGCTACTTTATGAACCATAATGTAAATATCTAACATACAGGATATCTGATATATAACCCCTTGCAAAGGGTTGTTTGACCCCCTAGAGGTCTTGAACCACAGCTTGAGAACCACTGCACTAGGACTTACCACAAATGCTACACAACTTCCAAGCCCACACAAAGCCACATTCTTCACTGTAATAGATTTGTACTGAATCTTCCCTCATATTCCACTTGGTAAAATCAGGTAAAAACATATCTACCCTCACCTTGGGAAATATCACCCTTTCTGCAGGATACCTTCTTCTACAGGGAGAATTAGATTAATCTATTGGGAAATCTTAAAGGACCTGGATCAATGAAGAGATGTTTTGTTCATGAATGGTCAAACCATCTTGTAGAGGTGTCCGTGATCCTCAGACTCATCTACGGTTTTATTTAAATTCCAATGGTAATCCACACAGGTTTTTGCTTTCGTGAAAATATTTGTGTTGACTATCTAATTTGCATGGAAAATGGAACAAATTGTCAAAGCATGTCGGATTCATTTAAAAAGCCACGGTAATAACTAAGACTTTTCTGTTCTTTTTTTTACCTGTATGGGTGTTTTGTCTGCATGTATGCCTGTGTACTACACGCATGCAGTACCTGCAGAGACTGAAAGGGGGCGTCTGATCCCCTGAGACTGGAGTTACAAATGGTTGTGAGCAGCCATGTGGGTGCTGGGAATTGAACCCAGGTCCATCTGGAAGAGCAGCCAGTGCTTTTAACCACTGAGCCATCTCTCCGTGTCTCCCTTTTGTAATATCTAAAGGAGGAAAGTTACCACTGGAATAAACAGAGGCCAGAACCCTACTAGTCTCGTGACTAACTTTTAGCATGTGGTAGAGTGGGCATGGCAGAGCACTGAAGATAGAGGTCATGCTATGAAAAGAAGTGGGGGAAATATGTTTAATATCCAAAGCTATGAGGCTGCCACCTCCCTCCCAGCCTATGTAAGAATCAATTCAGAGGCCAGTGGGATGGCTCAGTGGGTAAAAGTCCCAAAAGCTTGAAACCACGTAAAGATGAAGGGAGAAAACTCACTCCGAAAATTATCCTCTGACCTACACATGAATGCCATGACACGTGCAAATACATGCATGTGTGCACACACACACATGCATACACACATACACACATACACACACACACACACACACACACACACACACACACACACACGGGGTGGGGATGAGATCAGCTCAGGATAGAGCAAAGGCTTCAACCTCAAAAAGTAAGTTTTGGTGCTATTCAAAGACAATTTACAAGAAAGGTGACAGAGAGTTTATCAGTCATTTGTCTTGAAACTGTGATAAAATATCCTGACAAAGTAATGTAATGGAGAAAGGTTATCCTGGCTCACATGTGAGGGTACGGTCGCTCAGGGTGGAGGAGTCCTAGTACCAGCAGCTCAAAGCAGCTGATAGCATTTCATCCACAGTCTGGAATCAGAGCACAATGGTTGTTCAGCTAGCTTACTTCTGTTTACACAATCCAGGACCCAAGCCTAGAGGATGGTGCCTTCCAGTGTACAGGTAGGTCTTCCCATCTCAGTTAACCTAATGAAAATAATCCCTCAGAGGCGTGGCTGGAGCTAGTATAATCTAGAGATGCCTCGCAGGTATGCCTAGAGTCTTGTCTCCTAGGTCACTCTAGACCAGCAGTTCTCAACTTGTGGGTTGTGACCCCCTTGGGGATTGAACGATTTTTTTCACAGGGGTCACCTAAGACCATGGGAAAACATAGATATTTACTTATATTACAGTTTATAACAGTGGCAAAATTATAGTTACAAAGTAGCAAAGAAAATAATGTTATGGTTGGCTGTCACTACAACATGAGGAACTGTATTAAAGGGTCACAGCATTAGGAAGGTTAAGAACCACTGTTCTAGAACTTGTCAAGTTGATCATCAATATTAACCCTCATGGAAAGTGTTTTAAGAAGATAGAAATGGGGGGCTGGGGAGATGGCTCAGTGGTTAAGAGCACTGACTGCTCTTCCAGAGGACCTGGGTTCAATTCCCAGCACCCACATGGCAGCTCACAACTGTCTATAACTCCAGTTCTAGGAGACGTATGGTAAAACATCAATGCACATAAGAATAAATATTTTTTTTGAAGAAGAAGAAGAAGAAGAAGAAGAGAAATGTTCCCTAACATAAGATTGGCAATTTGCCCGTGCTTCTACTAAGAGTCTGGGGACTCAGGTAAAAGACAAAGCACCCCCTTATAACAGGTGAGATAGAGGAACAGTGAATTTGGAGGGTTAGCAGTTAAAGAATTTCCTATGACATGACATTTTTTTTTTCTTCTGTGCCATAGATCATGGATCATAGCTGAAGTGAGAGTAGAGTGAATGTGTTATAAGTATGGAGGGAGATAAAGGGGGGACTGAGCACGGAATCTGTAGGGTGTGGCAATGGCATACCCTCATCACTATAAAGAAAAGAGGAAGTGTGGTGTGGGAATGTAACTGACAATCGGGACTTGCTGAGCCCAAGCCAGGTGGGTGTTCCTGAATTAGTGGCTTCATTTGCTAAAGTGTTAGCCTCTGGCAGCCTCAACTGTGAGTGTCGTGGGATAGTTGATCACAATGTGATACTCTGAGACTGTGCTAATAAAGTTAACTTTGAATCTAGGAGCAGAGCCAGCGGCTAGCTGACCAGAAGTAGCCATAGAGAAACCAGGAATACAGATAGAGAAGACACAAAGGAAGGAGGAGGGAGGGACTTGAATTTTTCACAGCATTTCTCTTCAGCCTTGAAGAGAAGTGAGGATAGAAAGTCAACTGGTCACTCCTCTGAAGCTTCTTTGATCCATCAAATTTTCAACCCAATATTTGACTCTCGAGTTTTTTGATTTTTCGAGGCAGAATTTCTCAGTGTAGTTTTGGTGCCTTTCCTGGATCTCACTCTGTAGACCAGGCTGGACTCGAACTCACAGAGATCTGCCTGCCTCTGCCTCCCAAGTGCTGGGATTAAAGGTGTATGCCACCATCACCCGGCTGACTCTCGAGTTTTTGTTGATAATAGGACAACTTGGATAAATGCATCATTCAAGAGAATGGGGATTGGTTCTCCGGTCCATGCCATCAGCCTACCATCAGCATCAAGTCCTCCATCTCTTGAACAACCACAGCCACAGCCCCCTCATTGCCTTGACTCCCCATCTATTTGTTCAGCTTCTGGATACTGGAGGGAGAAACATCTACTCTAGGGATGCTGAGGCAGCTGCCACCCCAAATGTACCTCCTCTAATTCCCAGCTGACGACTAGTCATGGTTTAGTCCCACTCTTCCAATGAAAATTAAATAGCAAACATCTAACACTGCAAGGTTGGAAGGCCTGGCCTTGGTCTGCTTGGCATCCTAGTATCCTGAGACTCTAGGCTTCTCCCTCAAGTGCCAGCTTCTCTCTGTTCTGAAAACCAGGCATACCTTGGCTCACATCATAAGGATCTTGCACCTTCCTTCATAGCTTGAGTCACAGTACTTTAGCTGCTGCAGGCATTTTCTTTCCCAATCACTGCAACAGAAACATAATGGAATTTCTCACTAAGAGTATGTGATTGCCTATCTCTCTCCTGTGGAGGTCAGGTAACAGAGTTTGGGGCCTTTCTGTGTGTGTTTGTAGCATGAATCTTAAAAGTTCTTATTAATAAAGTCAAACCTGAGGCCAGTTATTGGGGTGAACACTGGAAGATTAGAGAAGCAGAACAAGCCACAGCTACCTCACCTCGCCAGTTCTTCAGCTGATCCCGTTTCCTCAGACTGGAAGCTTCTGAGTCCTCTTCCAGATGGATCTCATCTGAACTGCTGCTAAAAGCCTAAAAGCTTAACCAGCCAAAAGCTTCTAGTTTCTGGTCTTCACACCTTATATATCTTTCTGCTTTCTGCCATCACTCCCTGGGATTAAAGGCTCACTTTCTGGGATTAAAGGCGTGAGTCACCATGCTTGGCTGTATCCTTGTGGCCTTGAACTCACAGAGATCCAGACAAATTTCTGCCTCTGGAATGCTAGGATTAAAGGCGTGAGTGCCACCATTTTCTAGCCTCTGTATCTAGTGGCTGTTCTATTCTCTGACCCTGGATAAGTTTATTAGGGTACACAATATTTTCAGAAACACAATACCACAACACGTGTTAGTTAAAGAGATAGGTAAATATGCTTCTGCAAATTGCTTCCTGCTCTGTGACTCTTCTTTTCCAATTAAAAACCAAGGTAAAGAGGGAGCAAGCAGATCCCCCTCCTTCATCATGGTGGTGTTGCATGGATTAAATACGATAATGAACGTCGGAGAGCGTCACAGGCTGCAAATCTAAGGTGTTATTTTTCCCTGGGTGAAAGTAAATACAAGCTGTACATCTTCTCTGCAGGGGCATAAAAGTTTGGAGTTTTCATTAAATGCAAAATTGCCAATATTTATTGGCCCTCTTCCATTTGCATGCATTTGCTAAACACTTGTACATATATTATCTCACTTTATCTTCATAGCAAGCCTCTGCAGGATCGGGTATTAAGACCCACTCCACAGATAAGGAAATTAAGATCTCACAAAGCAAGATTAAGTAACTCATTGACTATCACATGCAGCCCTTCCTTTCTCCATAAAATAGGCTCCTTCCAGCTCACCACACACAATGGGGAGGTGGTCCTCATCATCCCGAATGGATAGTGGCACCATACTGCAAGCATGAGGAAGAAGGGAGAGCAAAGGAGAGAGAGAGAGAGAGAGAGAGAGAGAGAGAGAGAGAGAGAGAGAGAGGGAGGGAGGGAGAGAGAGGGAGAGAGGGAGAGAGAGGGAGGGAGGGAGGGAGAGAGAGGGAGGGAGGGAGGGAGAGAGGGAGAGGGAGAGGGAGAGGGAGAGGGAGAGGGAGAGGGAGAGGGAGAGGGAGAGGGAGAGGGAGAGGGAGAGGGAGAGGGAGAGGGAGAGAGGGAGAGAGGGAGAGAGGGAGAGGCTGAAGGACCGTTCACAGGAGACTCTGAGGGTCTCATGGTGATCAACTGGGCAGTGTGCTGGTTAGTTTCAGCTGTCAGCTTGACACAACCTAAAATCACCTGAGAAGGGAGTCTCCACTGAAGACTTATCTAGATCAGGTTGGGCTGTGGGCCTATCTATAGAGAACTGTGGTGATTGTTAATTGATATTAATTGAACATAGGTGGCACCATTTCAAGGGCTCTGCCCTGGTCAGTACCAAAAGTGAGTAAGCAGCAGTATGTCCAGTCAAGAGTTATATTCTCTCTCTAGTCTTAACTGTGAGTGTGATGTGACTAGCCACTTGCATTCCTGCCTTGACTTCCCCAAAATGATGACCTGGAACTTGGAATTGTAAGCAAGAAAAGCCCCTTCCTCCTCGAAGTAGCTTTTGGTTAGAATATTTCCTCAAGGAAACAGACATGAAACTGAGCAAGGAGTGAGCAATGGAGACTGAAGAAAGTGTAGTGAAGGGGTCACACTCACAGGGTCAGTGTTGTTAGAGGTTCTTGCTCTTTTTAGGGGGCTGCCACCCAGCTTCCAAATCACACATGGAGGCTTCTTATTATTTATGAATGCCTGGTGTTAGCTTGGCTTAGTTTCTTGCCAGCTTTCCTTAACTTAAATTATCCCATCTATCTTACGCCTCTGGGCTTTTCCAATTCTCTTACTTCTATACATCTTACTCTTACTCTGTGTCTTGCTGTGTAGCTGGGTGGCTGGCCCCTGGAGTCCTCCTCCATCTTTTCTCCTCTCCTCCCAGATTTCTCCTCCTATGTATTCTCTCTGCCTGCCAGCCCCACCTATCCTTTCTCCTGCCTTGCTATTGGCTGTTCAGATCTTTATTAGACCATCAGGTGTTTTAGACAGTAACACAGCTTCATTAACACAGAGTTAAATGAATGCAGCATAAACAAAAGTAACACATCTTAACATAATATTCCCCATTAGATCAGTGTCATTTGGAGAGATAAAAGGCTGGTGACACACCACAGAGTTTGTGAGAGTGAGGAATGGTTACAACCACAGATGTGGCAAGCGTGGATGGGATGATCATCGAGGCCTAGAAAGAACTATAGCTTGGAGTGCAGGAGGGAGCTGCCCCTGCTGAGCAGCAGCACTTGGCAGATAAAAGACATCTGCGGTGGTTTGAATTGGAATGGCCCCCATAGACTCATATGTCTGAATGCTTGGCCCATAGGGAGGGGCACTACAAAGAGATGTGGCCTTGTTGGAGGAAGTGTGTGTCTGTGGGGGTGGGCTTTGAGGTCTCCTATGCTCAAGCTACACCAGTGTCAGAGACAGTTTACTTCCTGTTGCCTGTGGATCAAGATGTAGAACTTTCAGCTCCTTCTCCAGCATCACGTCTGCCTGTGCGCTGCCATGCTTCATGCTGATAATGAACTAAACCTCTGAAACTGTAAGCCAACCCCAATTAAATGGTTTCCTGTGTAAGAGTTGCTGTGGTCATGGTGTCTCTTCACAGCAATAGACACCCTGACTAAGACAACATCCTAAGACTCCTCCTCTTCTGCCTCTGACAGACTAAGTACAGCCTACCCCTCTCACCAAAAGACCAGGAAAGGTGAAGAAAAACAGAAAACACTGTGCAGGAACTCATCTGCTCCAGCCAAACACCACTGAGCGGTGGTTTTCAACCTGTGGGTTGCGACCTCTTTGGGGGTCGAAAGACCCTTTCACAGGGGTTGCATATCAGATATTTAAATTATGATTCATAACAGTAGCAAAATTGCAGTTATGAGGTAGCAATGAAAATAATTTTGTGGCTGGGGGTCACCACAACATGAGGAACTGTATTAAAGGGTGACATCATTAGGAAAGTTGAGAACCACTACCATAGGAAAAAAAAATGTGGTCCTACCTGTTCATGCCAGCAGAGGGCACCTGAGAGGCTAATAACACCCACCCTTGGAAGCCTGTACTGAGCCATGCCAACCGTGATCTGACACTAAGGTGGTGTTAGACATGGCTGGACAGGAGCCAGGAGTTTCACCTGCTCCAAAAGTATCGCAAAGCCTTTGGCCTCCCTGCAGAGAGGACAGGGTGACCTGGATGTCCTCTTCCCCGCTGGTAGTTATGAAATGAATGGTGTTCCCAAAATGTTCATATGCTGAAGTCCCAACACTTTGTCCCTCAGAACACGATTTTATTTGAAGAGAGAATTTCCAATGAGGAAAAGGTGAAATGAAGGCTTGAGGTTGTGTCCTAATCTGTATGAATGATGCTTTTGTGAGAAGAGGATTTAGACACAGACCTACGCACAAAAGAGAAGTAAATGATTGTACATACAAACAAAATCATACTTATAAACATAATAGAGAAAAATCACTCAACGAGCAACCACATCCGTCAGTAAGTTACAAAACCAAATCCTGGAGATGCTATTGAAGCTTATTTCCATATTTACTACATTAAAATATTTATGACACAGTTTTTTTAGTAACTAAACAAAAACCAGTGGGCAAACAGATAAGAGCCAATTTTGACTATACAAACACAAAAGGAAAATTAGGGAAACTATCCCCAAGGAAGGCCAAACATTGGACTTGCTAGACAAAGATATTAATATCTAATATGATTTTTAAAAAGCTAGCCGGGCAGTGCTGGCCCACGCCTTTAATCCCAGCACTTGGGAGGCAGAGGCAGGTGGATCTCTGTGAGTTCAAGGGCAGCCTGGTCTACAGAGTGAGTTTCAGGATGTCCAGGGCTACACAGAGAAACCCTGTCTTGAAAACCCAAAAAATAAAAAATAAGTAAAAAAGCTTGAGGAAATCATGTACCAAAAAATTTAAGAGACTCAGCATAGCAGCGGATGCCTGAGATCAGCATTTGGAAAGATGAGGTGGGAGATTTGAGGCCAGCCTGGGCTACATAGTGAGACTCTATCTCAAAGAGAAAAAAAAAAACATTGGACAGTCTATGAAGAAAGAGGGATTCTAACACACTGTGGTGGAAATGTAAATTAGTTCAGCCCGATCATCCTGTTTGGAATATGGAGATTTCTTGCAAGGAACTAGAAATAGACCTACCAGATTGTCTGACAATCCCTGGTATATATCCACAGAAAATGAGCACTCTGGCACTGTTCACAGCAGCCAAGCCATGGAGCCAACCAAAGCTTGCATGGTGTGTGTTAGCTTCCCACCACTGTGACAACACACCTGAAATGAACAGCTTGGAAAGAAGAAAAATTGACTGTGTATGGTTCAGGATTTCAGAAATTCCAGTCCAGAGTGCCTGGGACCCAATGTTGGGGCCTGACATGAAGGTAGATGTGACAGTACAGATGTGCCTGGAAGGACACAGCATAGTGGCCAGGAAGCAAAGGAAGAGACGGGAACAGGAACAAGATAAAGTCCCCAAAGTCATATCCCCAAGGACTCATTCTCTCCAGTTAAGTCTCACCTCTTAAATATCCATCAACTCCCCATAGCCTGTCAAATCATGAACCCTTCAGTGAATTATCACACTGATGCATCAAAGGTCTCATGACAGAATTATCCAGAGCCCTACCTCAGAACGATAGTGCACTGAATACCACTGTGGTCTACTGAAGCTTTAGGAGACATTCCTGATCCAAACCAGAGAATGGATGTGCAGATAATGAAAATGTGGTACATTCAAACAATGAAATACTACTCAGCCAGGGGGAAAAATGAAATCCTGTCATTAGCATCCACATGAGTGGAACTGGAAGTCACTACTTTAAGTGAAGTAAGACACGAGGTCAAATATCACTTGTTCTTACTCGTTTATAGAAGCCAAAATGTCAGCATCAGAGAAGAACAGAGAGGAACAGTGGTCCATAGAGTTTGAGAAGGACCAAGGAGAAGGGCGGTGTTCTACATGGTCTAGAGAATGATGAATCATAGCTGAGCTTTCAGTTTTAGATGAGTACATTTATTAAGCAGAAAACAAACAAAAGGAAAATAACTTTAAAAAATGAGTAGCAGATATGTAGAAAACCTCCAACAAATTAGATGCACACAAGATCCAGCAGAGATGACTGGCGTGGCTCCCCTGAAAGAGCAAATAAAAAGGCAACATTATCAAACCAGGACTTACAAAATCCGGCAGACATCAACACATCTGGAAAGTTCAACCAACTCCAGGGAGGGTAAATGCAGAGCTGCATACCAAGGCACATTAGCAATCAGCTGTAAGAAGACCAGTGGGGAGTCTTGAGAGCAGCAAGAGAAAAGACAGGGAAGGTCAGACCCCCACATGGGGACACAAGGCAAGCAAACCCTAGGGCCTGAATCTATGGCCCACTAGAGGTACATCTCCAGCAGCTTTGTCTTGAAGCCCCAGATGAGGCTCAAGGCAGAGCTTTTCATGGAATAGGAGTTTGATGGCTGTATATCCCAAACTAAAAATGGTGGGGCCCCCAGGGGTCACACAAATGATAAACAAAGACAATTGGGATTGTTAATGAGGAAAAGCTTCATCCATCAAATTCTTCGTAAACTCCCAGAGTCGACTCAAATGTTAAATAATCTTCCTGAGAAAAGCCATAGCGTTTGCTCTCGTTTGACCCAAAAATCACTCATATGATTGAACGATGAGTTATTACCTTCCTACAAGTTTTTTGGAGGTAGAACCTGAGATGTGTGGGTTATGACAATGGTTGCCTGGGTTACTTTGCAAAAATTTGAAGGCGTAGGCTATTCGACAAAACCTGTTATAAAGTGGCAGCTCATCACTGGAACCCACAGATACTGGCAATGCCTAAAATGGAATGAAAGACTGCCTTTTCTGGCTCTGTGTTGGGTCATATGTAGAAATAACTCAAGAATTGAACATTTCCCAAAGCAGGTAACCCAATTAAATGAAATGGGTGAATGAAACGAACAAATACTTCTCAGAAAACAGAGTATGTGTATCCAAAAGATACGTGAAAAAAAAATGTTCAGCACTTTTAGCCACCAGGGAAATGCAAATCATCCACAAAGAATGAAAGCATGACGTTTGCCAGAAAGGGGATGGAGCTTGAGATCACTGTGTTACATGAAATAAGTCAGGCTCAGACAAACATCTCACCTGAGGAGTGTGTGCATGGGTGTGTGTGTGTGTGTGTGTGTGTGTGTGTGTGTGTGTGTGTGTGTGTGTCAGGAAAACAGAAAGGGGACTATGAGAAGTGAGAAAGAGATGCAGAAGGAGAAGGAAAAAAGGAATAAAAGCTGATAATGGAGCCTGTCACTTAATCAGAAAGTAGCAGGGTTCCATATTCAAAATGCTGAACAAAGGCAGACGTACTGTCATAGGAGAACTCTATAGCCAGAAACATTAGTTTGGATAACTGTGTTAGCTATTTTTCTCATTCTTCTGACAAAGAACCTAACAGAAGTGACTTCTAGGAATAAGGATTTATTTGGGCTCAGGCTTAGCGAGGATACAGTCTATTGGGCAGGGAAGGTGTGGTAAAACTCACAGCAGTCAGAGCCTGGGACTGAGACGCCTCGTAGCTGGGTGGACCAGAGAGCGGAGAGCGTACTCAGGGAGGGGGTGGAGCCAGTAGTTGCCTCCAGCAACCCATTTCCTTGGTGAGACTCCACCTCCTGAAGTTCCCACGATCTCCAGAAACATAGCTACCAGCTAGGGAACAAGCATTCAAGCACATGAGTCTGTGGGGAGACATTTTACTTCCAAAGCATAACAATTATGAAGCCGGGATTCCGTATTTACAGATAACCAGAATCTGAAGGCTTTCACCATTACTAGGGAGTCCTCAGGCTAAAATGAAAGAACACTAGACAGTTGCTCAAAGCCAAAGACATAAACAACATCAAGAAAGATAACTATTTCTACAAAAATAAATATGAAAGTCAGTGTGGTTCTGAGATTGAAAGTCCTCTTTTAAAAAAAATCACTTCAAAGGCAAATGTGAAAATAGTAACATGTTTATATATAGTATACAGTATAAAAAGATGAACTGTGGGGGCTGAAGAGATGGCTCAGCAGTTAAGAGCACTTGCTCTTACAAAAGGGCCAACGTTCAGTTCCCAGCACCCACATGGTTCATAATCATCCTTAACTCTAGTTCCAGGGGATCAGAAGCCCTAAGCTGACCTCCACAGACATGCATCTGGCGTTCATATATAAATGCAGGCTAAATACACATACACATAAAATAAGCAAATCTTTTTTTGAAAGATGAATTGTGTGATGATAATAACATCAGTGATGGGGGGTGGAGTATGGGAGCCAAGTCCTGTGTACTTGTACATGGGTACACAAAAGGCATATGGGCGTCAATGCAACTAGTTAGTTGAAAATATGATGTGTTCACTATAACTCTCATGTTTGTCCCATTCGCCATTCAACAAACATGAGAAAAACATTATTACAATATTATTTTGGTCCGAGGCTATAGAGGCACCCAGTTCCATGGGTGGGGCCGATGGGCCTGGCAGAGGGAAGCTGCTTGCCTGATGGCTGCCGGAAAGCAGAGAGAATCAGAAAGGAGTCCGAGACAAGACAGACTCCTTGACAGCATGTCCCTGGAGACCTACTTTGTCCGCCAGACCCCACCTGATAATATCCATTTCACATAAACTCAACACTAGAGGAATCCTTTAATGAAGTTAGCACCCTTGTGAATGAATCACCTTGGTTCCCAGCTTGGAGCCAAGCCTGGCAACATGAGCCTTGTAAGGGCATACTTCATATTCTGTCCCACCCCCCAGAAGGCTTGTGTCCATTTCGTAGTGCAAAATGCATTCAGTCCATCCCCAAGAGTCCTCAGAGTCTTAACTGTTCCAACCTTTCTCAGAAGTCCAAGTTCAAAGTCACCTCTAAGATTCGAGGCAAACTCTTAAGCTGTGAGCCAGGGTGAAAATCAAAAAGAAAACGATATGCTTTCATACACAGTGGTGGGATTGAATAGACATTTCTATTCTAAAAGGGAGAAATGGGAAAACAGCAAGGGAGGAAAACACATCCCAGCAATACTAAATACTTCAGCTCCAGATCCAGTGGCTGGAGATGTAATGCTGGGATGTTAGCATCCGTACACTTGGGCAGCAGAAACCCTGTGGCCTTGCAGGCCAGGTGAACTTCCTCTCAGGCTCTCTCTGCTCGCTGCCAGAAACATTCCTCAGCATGTGTTCCACATTCTAGGCATCTGAGCTTCAGGCAGGAGCTGGGTGTGTGGTAGGGAGACTTTCTTTTATACATGGCTTCACTCCCGAAGCTCCTGAGCCACCATCTCTGGAACTGCTCGTGGGAATTCTGATCCTGGCTGGAACTGTCTGGCCTCCCAGGACTGCCTTTGAAGTCTGAGGGGACAACATAATTCTTGCTTGTACATGCCTATAAAGTTAACATCATGTAAAAGATGCCAAGGTCTGCCACCAGCTAAATCAGTAGCCAGGCTCCCGTGGACCTGAAATGGCCTCATAGCACCTCAAAGGATGAACCTGGGTAGGGGGGACCCTTCCCTAGGCAGCTGTGTGACAGCCAGGCATCCTGACTCTTTAGGCATGGGGAAATAATTCCTCCCTCAGCACAGTTACGTTGAAGATAAGTTGAAGATAACTCTTTATGGTTATTTTGATTCGCTGTGGTTTCTCCAGGAGGCTGCATATGCTGTGAATCAGCCAATGTACGGTGCTGTTCCTCCCATAGCTCAGATTCACAGGTCCAGAAGTCAAGAGGCTGATGAGAGGATGGGAATTCACCCTTTCTCCTCGGGTATACTAGAAGGAATGTTATCTTCCCTACCTTATGCTCTCCTGGCCTACCAGTCTAGGTTCCAAATGAGAAATGATTCCTCCAGGAAATACAGTTATTCCATTGAACTGGAAATTTACAATTTTAGCTAACCACTTTGGGGATCCTCGTGCCATTGAACAACATACAAGGAGGAGAACAACTATTTTTTGTTGGTGACTAGTCCTGACTATCAAGGAAAAGTTTTACTTCTGTTCCATACAGAGGTGAGACCGAGTATGTCTGTAATGGCTTTATTATTACCAGGCCTTCTGACCTACATCAATGGAAAACTACAATAACCCAGCCTACAGATAACTGTTAATGCCCTAGTTCCCCCCAAATGAAGGTTCGGTCACTCCACAGTACTAACAGCAAATCAGCTGATGTGCTCGCTAAGGGCAAAGGGGATGTGGAATATATAGAGGAAGAAAACTAATTACAAATATCATATGCGTCACTGAAGAATGAAGACTGTAACTGTCATGATTATTTTCTGTTGTTACTGATATGTTTACAGGTGTGGTGTATGAAACGTTTGTTATCTGCACCCAGCCCCTTGCCATGCACCAGAATATCTTCGACTCTATACCATAGTAGTTAAGTGATAGACCATCAAAGAGGAAACACCTGCAAAGGACTCTGCATTCTTTTCTCAGAGAAAGGGGTGGCGTGGTCAGGAGAGTGAGGCAGAACCGTGTTTATTTGGAGACAGGACCTAATGAGAGGCACAGGGGTTCCAACCTGACAGGGAGTGAATTTGATTCATTTCACAGGCCAACTGGCCATGGTGCCTGCGTTTGATACTTTTCTGCAGCTGTGATAACACCTTGACCAAGGCAACCAGTTGAAGGGTTTATTGGGGCTTATGGTTCCAAGGGATAAGAGACAATCACACTGGCACCATCATGGCAGGGAAGTGTGGCCATAGGCAGGTGTGGCAGCAGGAACAGCTGAGGGCCCACGTCTCAAACCACTAGCAGGAAGCAGGAGAGTCCACTGGGAATAGGGCTAAGCTTTGAGACCTCGAAGTGCACCCCCAGTGACTCCTCCACCAGCAAGGCCACACCTCCTGAACCTAAACAACTGAGGACCTGGGATGCAAACATCTAAGCCCACGGGGCATTCTCCTTTAAACCCTGAATGTGCCTGTGTGTTAGTCAGATAGTATCTCGAGTATTTCTGTGAGAGCAGGCAGGTTTTTTGAATTTTTCTTTCTTTCTTTCTTTCTTTCTTTCTTTCTTTCTTTCTTTCTTTCTTTCTTTCTTTCTTTCTTCTTCTTCTTCTTCTTCTTCTTCTTCTTCTTCTTCTTCTTCTTCTTCTTTTACATTTAAACCTATGGATATTTTTTGCTCCTTTTCTTTTTTGATAAGGTTAGGTACAAAGTATTGGGTTTCCTAATTGTCATCACAGAGCCCTCATCCAGTAACCGATGGAAGCAGATGCAGAGATCCACAACCAAGCACCAGGCCGAGCTCCGGGAGTCCAGTGGAAGAGAGGGAGGAGGGATTCTATGAGCAAGGGTGGGGGTCAAGATCATGGTGGGAAATCTACAGAGACAACTGAACCAAGCTTGTGAGAGGTCACAAACTTCAGACCAACAGCTGTGGAACCTACATGGGACCAGTCTAGACCCTCTGCATACAGGACACAGTTGTATAACTTGGTCTGTTTGAGGGGCCCCTGGCAGTATGATCAGGATCTTTCCCTGGTGCGTGAGCTGGCTTTCTGGATCCCATTACTATGGTGGGGCACCTTGCTCACCCTTGACGCATTGGGGAAGGGCTTGGTCCTGCCTCAATTGAATGTACTAGGCTTGGCTGTCCCCCCATGAGAGAACTGACAATATTGGAGGAGGGGATGGAGGATGGGTCTGGGGTGAGGGGAAGGCGGGGGTGGGAGGAGCGAGAGGAGGGATGAGAAGGAGATCTGTGCTTGGTATGTAAAATGAATAAAAAAATTAATGTAAAAATATTAAATAAAAAGTATTGGGTTTCATTATAGCATCACTACAGGTACATTTTGTTCTTTCATTCCCTTTTGTTATTACCCCCTCGATGGCCCTCCCCATCTCCAGCTGGTTCCCTTTCTACCCCCAGGTGGTCCCAACTTCTGCATTTGTACTACATGTATTCCATTACCCTTCCTTTTCCCTACACTTAAAGTGTCTCTTTTCCTTCTCATGAACCCTTTCTAGTCTTGTGAGCCACACATACACATTGTAATTTTAAATTCAGTTTCTGAGTGAAAAGCAAACAAATAAAAACAAAACAAAAAAACATGTGGTGTCCATCACCCCAACTCTAGCTTGTTTTGCTTAACATGGTGATTTTCAATTGCATCTATATCCCTGAAAATGTCTAGATTTTCCAGGTTTAGGGGAAGACAGATTTTCAAAGTATCCTCTCATGATTCTCTGTAGTAACTCCCCCCCACACACACACCTTTTCATTTCTCTTTTCATTAATTCTGTTCTTGTTTCTTTTGGTTACTTTTAAGTTTGTCAATCATATTTTTTTAACCCAATTTTTCTTTGATCAATAATATGTGTTGTCCTTTTAGTCTCTGTTTCATTCATTTCTCCCTGGTCGTTATCTCTTGCCACCTGCTGCTTTGGGGCTTTGGTTGCTCTTGTTTTCCTAGGACCTTAGTGCACATCTGTAGGTTGTTTATTGAAAATCATCCTTTCTATGTAAGCACTCACAGCTGCAGACTCTCCTTTTAGAACTGCCTTCACTGTATCTCAAGGGCTCTGGAAAGTTGTGCTCATTTTCATTTGATTTTAGGAGTTTTTAATTGTCTCCCTGATTTTCTCAATGAATGGTCATTTAAAATGTGTTTTTCAATCTTCACGTATGGTGTAATTTCTGTAGCTGTTCTTGACATTGATTCCTAGTTTTGTTGCACTATAAACTGAAAAGATACAAGACATTCAATTCTTTTATATTTGGTACATCTTGATTTGTGGCTTATAAGACAGTCTATTTTAGAGAAGGTTCCACAAACTGCTGGGAAGGCTGCTATAATAATGGTTTGGAATGTAGTGAGAAAAACATGTTTGCTAATTCTTGACCCGACCTCGAGCTAAAATTGACGTCTGCCTGACTCTCAGGCATGCACAGTACTTACATGAACTCATCCGCCATTGTTCTGCTTCTATAACCACGAGGCTTTCTGCTCTCCTCCCTGATCAAACAGTGGTACCATGGTAACACAGCTAGGCCCCATTTTTGTAAAAAGCCCATATCCTGTCTTGCTTACCAAGAGCCCCCTCAACCGAGTCAACAGAAAGTGCCCAACTTGTGGGTTTTGCCTTTATAAACCCTCTGCTTTACCAACATGGGGTCATCTCTTTAGACTTATAGTTACAGGAGTGTGTGCCCCTGGCCAGGTCTGTATGGCTCAATAAAATGTAAAATCTATAAAGAGCTCACCCGGATCTTCTTCTCTTGAGTGAGAACAGCTCAGTTAGAACAAGTATAAGACTAAGCAGGGTTATATTTTAAAATATGTATGTATATACATATACATATGCATATAACAACAATCAATGAAACTAAGAGGCCATGAATTTGAAAGAGAGAAAGAAGGGGTATGTGGGAAAGTTTGGAGGGAAGAAAGGGAAGTGAGAGATGGAGTGATGATATTATAATCTAACAAAACAATGTGCTAAAGAGATGGCTCAGTGGTTAAGAGCCCTGACTGCTCTTCCAGAGGACCTGAGTTCAATTCCCAACCTCCACATGGTAGCTCACAACTGTCTGTAACTCCAGTTCCATGGCATCCAGCACAGATACACAGGCAGGCAAAACACCAATGCACATAAAATAAAAACAAATCATTAAAAATACACATTTTATAAAAAGAGTCAGCACTACTTCCTATGGTGGTTAATATTATCAACTTAGCGGGATCTAAAATCACTGAAGAGATGAGTCTCTGGGTATGTCTGTGAGGGAGTATTTAAGTAAAGATAACTGAAGGGAGACGACATACTCTAAAAGTGGGTGATACCATTTCTGAGGGTTCAGGACTGTATTACAGGGAGAAGTTGAGCTAAATGTAATGGTTAGTGTTGATTGTAAACTGGGCAGGATTTGGAAACACTAGGAGACCACGCTCTGAGCATGCTATGAGAGATTATCTTAGTAGGTTTAGTTAGGTGAGAAGACTAACTTGAATCTAAAGGGGGGTGGTGCTGTTCCATGAACTTGGGCCCTGGGGTTCATCAGGAAGAGGAAGCTAGCTGAGCGTGAGCAGATGCAATGTCACCAGCTGTCTCAAGTTCCCACCCACAGAACCTCCCTGTCATGATTATCTGTATCCTTGAAATTCAAGTGGACCTGACCCTTTTCTCCTTTAAGCTGCTTTTTTTTCATTTTGTATCATAACAACAGGAAGTAACTGACTCATTGAGCGTTCATCTCTCTGCTTCCTGACTGTGAACAAAATGTAAGCAGCTGCTTCATGCTCTTGCCATGATGGACTACAACCCCAGGCCGTGAGCTGAAATAAATCCTTCCTTCTTTTCTTTAAAATTGTTTTTATTCATTTTTATTAACATTTTTTCCTTTACTTTACATACTGACCACAGTTCTCCCCACCTCCTCTTCTCCTGTTCCCTCCCCTCCACATCCATCCACTCCTCCTCTGTCTCCATTCAGGAAGGGGCAGGCCTCCCATGGGCTTGAACATAGCAAGGCACATCAAGTTGAGGTAGGACTGAGCTCCTCCCCCTGTATCAAGGCAATCCAGCATGAGGAACAAGTTCCCAAAAGCTAGTTATGCACCAGGAACAGGTCCTGATCTCACTGCTAGGAACCTTACAAACAGACCAAGCTACACAACTGTCACACACATGCGGAGAGCCTGGGTTGATCCTATGCAGGCCTCCTAACTGTTGGTCCAGAGTCCATGTAATCCCATGGGCTCAGGTCAGCTGTCTCTGTGGGTTCTATGTGGTGGCCCCCCTGGCTCATACAATCCCACCTCCCTTTCTTCAGCAGGACTCCCAGAGCCCGGCCCAGTGCTTGACTGTGAATCTCTGCATCTGCTTCAATCAGTTACTAGATAAAGTCTCCATGATGACAATTAGGGTAGTCACCAATCTGATTACAGAAGATGGCCAGTTCAGGCACCCTCTCCATTGCCAGAGGTCTTAGCTGGGTTCCTCGTGGATTCCTGGGAGTTTCCCTGGCACTAAGTTTCTTCCTAGCTCTCCATCCACCCCAAACCATCTCCTACACCCAGTCCACTCAATCTGTTCCCTCAAGTTTCCATCATCCTTTTACCCAACCCCTGGTCCCAGTTTTCCCAGGAGATCTCTTCTATTTCCCCTTCTCAGGGAAATCCATGCATCCCTCTTTGGGCTCTCTTTGTTCAACAAACTCTCTGGGACTATGGATTGTAGGCTGTTTATCCTGTAATTTACTCCTAATATCCACTTATGAGTGAGTACATACCATGTTTGTCTTTCTGGGTCTAGGTTACCTAGAATTATTTTTCTAGTTCCATCCATTTGCTTGCAAATTTCATGAGGTCATTGTTTTTTACAGCTGAGTAATACGCCATTGTGTAAATGTACTATATTTTTCTTATCCATTATTTAATTGAGGGGCATCTAGGTTGTTTCTAGGTTCTGGCTATTATGAATAATACTGCTATGAACATTGTTGAGCAAGTATCCTTGTGGTATGACTGAGCATCCTTGGGGTATATGCTCAAGAGTGTTATAACTGGGTCTTGAGGTAGATTGATTCCCATTTTTCCTAGAAACCAACATACTGATTTCCAAAGTGGCTGTACAAGTTTGCACTCCCACCAACAGTGGAGGAGTGTTCCCCTTGCTACACATCCTCTCCAACATAAGCTACCTGCCATCATTGTTTTTGATCTTAGCCATTCTGACAGGCATAAGATGGTATCTCAGAATCATTTGATGTGCATTTCCCTGATGGCTAAGAATGTTGAACATTTCTTTAAATGCATTTCAGCCATTTGAGATTCTTGCATTGAGAATTCTCTGTTTAGATCTGAACCCCATTTTGAAATTGGGTTATTTGTTTTTTGTTGTTGTTTTGTTTTGTTTTGTTTTTATTTTATTTTACAATACAATTCAGTTCTACATATCAGCCACGGATTCCCTTGTTCTCCCCCTTCCCGCCCCTCTCCCCTTCCCCGAAGCCCACCCCCCATTCCCACCTTCTCCAGGGCAAAGCCTCCCCCGAGGACTGAGATCAACCTGGTAGACTCAGTCCAGGCAGGTTCAGTCCCCTCCTCACAGGCTGAGCCAATATATTTTGGAAATCAACTCTCCATTAGATATAGGGTGGGTGAAGGTCTTTTCCCATTCTGTAGGCTGCTGTTTTGTCCTATTGATAGTGTCCTTTGCCTTACAGAAGCTTTTCAGTTTCAGGAGGTCCCACTTATTATCAATCTCAGTGTCTGTGCTACTGGTGTTCTATTCAGGAAATTGTCTCCTGTGCCAATAGATTCAAGGCTATTTCCTACTTTCTCTTCTATCAGGTTCAGTGTAACTGGATTTATGTTGAGGTCTTTGATCCACTTGGACTTGAGTTTTGTGCAGAGTGATAGATATGGATCTACATGTTGACATCCAGTTATGCCAGCACCATTTGTTGAAGATGCTTTCTTTTGGAAAAGCAATAAGGAAACTCATTCCTGGAAGAGGCTAATTTTCCCTCTCTTAACAGTCATTAATTGTCTGTAGTTCTTAGTCTAGGAATGGGACCCCATGAAATTTTCTTTCTTCCACATTAGCATGTCTCTTGATATAACCCTACCATTGTTCTGGTCTTGTTTGTGTAGCAATTTCTAGAACCATTTTATAGCAGAATTCCTGGTATTCTGCCTTTTACAAGCTTCCTGTCTCCTCTTCCCAAATATTCCCTGAGCCATAGATGCAGAGCTGTAATGTACACGTATCCACTAGGGCTGGGCTCCCCCACAATGTGTTGATCTCTGCATTGTGTCCAGTTGTGGTTTTCTGTGATGGTTTCCATTCGTTGTAAATAGAGGCTTCCTTGATGGAGGGCAGGGTGGTTGCTATTTCATCTGTGAGTATGTGGATAAGATTTAGGAGGTAGTAAGGAATTATGCTGGCCTAGCAAAGTGGTGATAGATAGTTGATTCTAATGTTCATGACTCACTAGCTCTGGAAGCTAGCTAGGCTTCTAGTACTGGCATGATTTCCCTCTTGTTGAGTGGGCCTTAAGTCCAGTTAGCTGTTGGTCACCACCAACATGCAAGTGCCACTTTTTGCACCTTTATGGATATCTTGCCATAATGGTCATTATGTGGTGCATAGGTGTCACAGCTGGATGGTTGTCTTAATTAGAGTTACTATTGCTGTGAGAAGATACCACGACCATGGCAACTCTTAAAAAGCAAAACATTTGACTGGGGTGGCTTGCTTACAGTTTCAGAGGTTCACTCATTATCATCATGATGGGGAGCATGGCGATGTGCAGGTATGTCATGCAGGCAACAGGATGTCAACTGACTCACTGGACAGTATTCCAAGCATAGAAAACCTCAAAGCCCTCCTCCACAGTGACATGCTTCCTCTGACAGGACCACACCCGCTCCAACAAAGCCACACCTCTTAATAATGCCACTCCCTATGAGATTATAGGATTATGGGATTATGGGGACCAATTACATTCAAACTACCATAGTGGTCTGTCCATTGCTTCTCTCCTTTGACAGCTTATGCAATATTTTCTTGTGCCATGGAAGCTAGATGGAGGCTCCAAGGTTAGGTCCAGCTCAGATCATCCGAATCCTGCGTTCTAAGTGTGTGATGTTGTTTTCAGCAATAGAGGCTTACCTTCAACCTCTGAGAGGCAAGCAAGAGCTGCACCAA
Organism: Peromyscus maniculatus bairdii; assembly: GCF_049852395.1. Taxonomy (NCBI): domain Eukaryota; kingdom Metazoa; phylum Chordata; class Mammalia; order Rodentia; family Cricetidae; genus Peromyscus; species Peromyscus maniculatus. The sequence continues at coordinate 85,161,698 of NC_134852.1, read as the reverse complement.
TGGTCTGTATTGTTTTGGGAATCACTTGGACCCCCTGAACGATTATAAGAAAGGTTTCCCACGCCTGGTACTGGGGTTTCTGTTAGTCTGTGGTTCTTTTGGGGAGCATTGACAGCCCTTAAGATGTATATGATCTATACATCTTGATGTCTGTTAAGACCCCTAGATCTTACATGTAAATCCCTGGAAAACAGAGACATGACGCCAGTGGAAAAAGTGTCACATTCCAAGCATACAGACAGAACCTGGATTGGCCTGAAATGTCTTGGATTTACTATGTCCATTGTTGAAACTGAGCTTTATAAAGCAACTTGTATACACTAATATGTGAATCCTATCAAATGATAAAGAAAAAATAACCAAAATGTCAGCACCCTTTCCTAATAAAAATTACACCAGAAGACTTGAGAGAAATCCATGCCCAACTGGAGGACCTAACCAGCCTCACACAGATAAGCACTCAGGACCAAATAGCCATTGTTATCCCCCAGGTCCCAGTGTCCTGTCGACTACTTTTCACTTAGTCCTCTCAGTCTTCTCTAGAATAAACCAGGCTTTCCTTGTCTACATCCTCTCTATCACCATCGGCCCCTTGCTCAGGGGAGCACAAGGTGTGCAAAGCACAGCCCCTGTATACTTCCTCTTCCTCCTTTGGCCTGTGCCCATAGCAACCCAGTGTCTGGGGACAGCAGCTGCTGGAAACTCTGCCATCCCAGTTGTCAGCCCATCTCCATCTGGGACACTGCCAGCCCTTCTTCCAGTGCGGTGGCCTTGGGGAGAGACCCTGTGACAGACTGGACTCGTAGAGAGGGTCTGACTAGGGCTCTAGGGTCATCCTGCCCTTTAGTCATCAAAGGCTCCGGAGCTGAACCTTCTTCGTACCCAGAGGATCAGCCTAGAGTTGTTGGGAGCAAAGAATGGAGTTTCTAACAGGCCAAGACCTGTTATGAGGTGGGACTGGAGGATCCCTCACTTCCCTATCTTTCTCTATCACAGAATGAGTTACAGTGCATTGCTACCGATAGCAACACTGAGAGCACCAGCTGGGAGTGGTAGGGCAGCTCCGTAATCCTGCCACTTGGGAAACCAAAGCAAGTGGGTCAAGAGTTTGATGCTATCTTGGGCTATGCAGTGGGTTCAAGGCCAGCTTGAATCATGCCCTTGTCTCAGGGAAAAAAAAAAAATTCTTTAAACAAATTAAAAGCCTTTTGTTATAGCAACCCCTGAAGAAGAGCAGTATTGGCCCAGTAAAACCTTACAGATGTGTAAATGCAACCAAGCTTTGTTCTAAGCAATGTCTTATCTGTGGAGATTGTACCATTTAGAATCTTTGGCATTTATAGTTCTATTTATCATGGAGGTCAATTGTTACTTTTCACACTTTCCTTTCAAAACATTTTTACAAGTGTTATCTCCCTGATTGGAGAAAATAACCACTGAGATAGCTTCAATCTTTCTTGTTCCCACTTTAGCGTGCATTAAGGTGTTTGGGCTGAAACTCACCCCACGGCTGGCTAGGAAGGGCCAAGCCCACAGGCTGAAATAGATGCCTGCCTTCACTCCTCTGCCGGCACTCTGCAGGGGTGACAGGAAAGTAGAGGATGCAAAGAGGACTTTGAAAGCAGAGAAGAATTCATTTCAGCTTGATTTATTTCATTACTACATTTTTCTTCAATTGGGGGTTAAAACACAAAGTAGCGGGTTTCATTGTGGCATTTTCATACATATGCCTCAGGACACTTTGTTCTCATTTCTTATTATGCCTTATTATTCTTTTAATGTCACTTTCCCAGCTCGAGAAAAAAACAGAGTACCAGTGGGAAAGACACTGTGAACTCCCTACTGTGGGTCCTTTCCAATCACGTTTCACAGGCTGTGGACCTAGAAATAACCACAAATAATTTGACAAATATACTGACAAACCAGGCATTTGCTGAGCCTATCCCATGGGAAAGCGGGGAGTCCAGGGACAAGTACAAGGTACAGGTCAGTGACCCCAGAAGGTCCCATCCCTTTGTGCTGTCTTCTAACATCTTCCCATAATCATCCATCCTCAACATGCACGATCCTGTTCCTGGCTGCGCTGTAAGGACAGAAACAAATAGAATTAAAGTCTGTATTCAATAAACTACATTTTGAAGAAAAGTAGGAGCCATGGGAGAGGGGGGGCTTCCAGTGAGAAGGGGACAAAAGGCAGGTGGTATCCCCTTCTCTGGCAGGGCCCCCACACTCTGTGTAGAGCACCACCCTTCTGACACACACACACACACACACACACACACACACACACACACACATATATATGTATGTATGTGTGTGTTTATGACATGAGGTTATACTATAAGTGTGGGGGCGTCAATACCTCTCCCAAACACCATAGGCTAGCCAATAAAAAGTCCAATACCAGATATGGGGTACCTCTTTTCCAGGTGTTGGTCAGTGGAGCCCCATAAAAATCTCCCTCTAAAAAATATTACAGACAACTTCCATTGCTCTTGGTGACCCCCCTCCCTGGAATCTGATGGTAAGACCCTCTGCTGAAGATGCCATACTTTAAAGAACAGAAAAATAAGACAGAATCATGCCGCATAAATGAGTACTCAGTGCATGCCAGGTACTGTTCTACATGTTTTATCTATTAACTCAATCTTCATCACAACACATTAAAATGTTGTTTATAATACCTTTGTTTACAAATAAAAATTGTTTACAGATGAGGAAACTGAGGCCAAAGGACCTGAGTTCACACTAAAACATAAAATTCTCAACCCCAGCAGTGGGCCCCCACACTCTGTATAGAGCACCACCACCCTTCGGACACATCACTCAAAAAACTAGGCTCCAAACTCACTTTTAAAAGCCAATCCATAGGTTTAATGCAGTACTAGTTAATACTGATGATCACATGGCTGACCTTCACAAGTCACTTTGAAATTCATCTAGGACAGTGGTTCTCAACCTTCCTAATGCTGTGAGCCTTTAGTACAGTTCCTCATGTTGTGGTGACCCGCCCCCAACCGTAAAATCATTTTCATTGCTACTTCAAAACTGTACTTTTGCTACTGTTATGAACCATAATGTAAATACCTGATATGTAGGATGTATTTTCATTGTTACAAATTGAACACAGCTAAAGAATAATGATTAATTACAAAACAATATATAATTATAATATGGTGAAATATTTATTTCTAACTACAAATAAATGAAATTTTGCATGAAGCATGGTGTAGCATGGGTAACAGTCTTAACAATAAACTACATTGCTATCTTTTGTGAGAGTGTGAGTAAAAAGCCAACGTCAGTTGGAAGGTTGAGATTGCTTTCTCACCAGATCAGAAATTCCCGGGGCAGTCTTTGCAAGAACATAACAAAGATTGTCTTCCACAACAAGTCTACATCTGTATTTAGACTTGATAACTAACAAGCTGGAAATCCTTTTCACAAAGATAAGTTGCTGGAAATGAAGATGATAGCTCAACACAGTCTCAGACAGAATAGGATATGACTGCAAACACTTGATTCAGAATTTTGTAACTGGCCTTGTAGAGAAATCAATTCTCAATGCATCTCTGTTAATAAGTCTAATGACCTCCTCGTGGGCTGTCTCAGGAACATCTTCAACTTTGACTGTGAATGGCAAGTCCAAATGGGGTGTCAGGTAGATTTGGAAAATAAGATGAAATTTCGTTTGCAAGCCTGCGCAAGTGTTCTTTCACAGGAACTATCATTGTAATGCTTTTGTCTGGTTCAATGCCATGCTCCTCAAAGAAAGCAGATCAGGTAGGCAACGTGTAAATTTTATTTTCATCCTTCCCCACACCCACACCAAAGCTGAAGTTTCATTTGGAATGATTAGATCTTTTCAGATAAATTGAGGCTTTTGTATTTGGTCTTTGAAGTGTTAAGTTTCATTCAAGATAGCCATCAAATAAGCTATTTTCTATAATTCACTTTTACCATTGAAAAGTGCTCTGAACTGCAGTCTTACTTTCTAAGTTTGGGTTTCTATTGCTGTGTAGAGACACCACAAGCACAGAAACTCTTAAGAAAATATTGGGGTGGCTCACAGTTTCAGAGGTTCAGTCCATCACCATCACGATGGGGAGCTTGGTGGCATGCAGGCAGATGTGACGCTGGCTACGAGAGTCCTACATCTTTCAGGCTACTGGAAGTCGACTGGTTTACACAGAGTGAAGCTTGAGAAGAAAACAAGACCTCAAAGCCCGCCCCCAGTGACGCACTTCCTCCTACAAGGCCACACCTCCTAATAGTGCCCCTCCCTTTGGGGGCCATTTTCTTTCAAACCACCACACTTTCTGATTGAAAATGTTTTGAATTCATCACGAAGCGCAAAAACACGTGTTAAAGCTTTTCCTCGGGACAGCCATCTCACTTCAGTCACGTGAAATCACGTGAAATCGCAGAGCCTGTTTGGACTCCCGGCACAGCTGCATAACAGCCAACTGTTTCAAGTGCTCCCCGCCTTTACAGACTCCACAGAACTTATGCTCTTCGCTACTTCTTGTAACTCTTGAGGGAGGCAGCTTCTTCATTGCTACTGTTTAACCGGTGAATCATTCAGTGAGCTCCAATGACTTTGGTGATTCAGTCGCAAGCCTTGAAATCCTGACCAACATCCTAGCAGAGCTGGAGCACCATCTGTGCAAACACCACAAACCAAGAGATCTTCCGCTCTTTCAAAAATGAACCGACTGTGCCAAATACATCCCTTGTGGTAGTTGTTTCCAGAGGTTTCCAAAAAAGAAACTCATCTTTCAAGCTGCCATCATTAATACACCTCAAGGAACCAGTAACTCAACAGTTTGCGTGTCTGTAGATTCATCAAGCTGGATACTAAATATTGGGAGTGGAGCAGATTTAATTCCCTGGATTACCTGATCAAGAATATCAGCAGACAGTGATCAGCAGTCTTCTATTCTTCAGCAGACAGTGTCGTTAGATAAGGAAAATTGCACTCAACTGCATAACAGATTTGATCCTAACTCAAATACTGTCTTTGGTCACTGGCAACAGTAAATCCTCAGCAATGGTGTGAGGTTTCATGGCTCTGGTGATTCTGAGTGCCATCAAATGCAAAGCTTCGATGGCTGCTACATCTTGTTTGGGGTAGTTGCCACCAGTGATAAGGCTGGCTCTCTTTTCAGTCCATCAGCTTTGCTTCTAACATAGCTGGTATTCTTGCTGGCAAAGCTCGGGTGCTTGCTATCTGGATGCTGTTTGGCTTCATGGATTTGGCTGATGGAACTTCACAACAATTAACACATTGCGGTTTCTCAATATCTGCCATACTTGTTAAGGTAAAACCATACTGTAACAAAACTCCTCACTATGTTTTCCTTTTTTAACATTCTTCTTTACACTATCCATTGTCATGTAATGGTTTCTTTGATGAAAATATATAACAGGAGCTTTAATAATACAAAAGATGATACACAGCTTATATGTATGTGCATGTGTTCATATATATGTTTGTAGTTCAGTCAATCCAGTTCATTGAAGTTTCCTATGATTTACCATTCTGTTTTGTGGGGTTTTTTTTACATACTTGTTACTATCACAAGTATTCACATCAACACAGTTGACTATAAAAAGACCGATCATCATCTAGATTAAGTTCCCATGGTGCAGATAATTTTTTTTGCAGTCACTGATGATTTTACAGTACATCATTTTACATTTACCCAGTAATTATAATTCTTGAAGTATCATTTTTACCTCCATTACTACTATTTTCAACACAATAGCTGCTCTCTACACATGTGTGTTATGGCACCAACCCCTTTCATATACACCTGTATTTGTTCGGGGTGTATGTGATAGGGTTGCCACGATGATATATATATATATGATCACACTGAGTCCTCGTATATAGGACTACCTGCATATGGGTGGATCCTCCTGGAAATGGATAGAGGAGCAGTGTCTCAGTTCCTAAAACCATCAGAAGTATGTATTTCCTGATGATCTCAGGTGACCCCTGGTCATTCTACCCCAAAGGTATGGTGACCCACATATTGAGAACTATCTAGGTGAATGGTCAAGTAGACACATTAGGTCATTTTTAAATCCTCTTATAATATCACATTTTCAAATAGTCACTTGACTGTCATCAAACTTCTACACTAGGGGACTGAAAGATGGCTCGGAGGTTAAGAGCACGGGCTGCTCTTCCAGAGGTCCTGAGTTCAAGTCCCAGCAACCACATGGTGGCTCACAACCATCTGTAATGAGATCTGGCGCCCTCTTCTGTCATGCAGGCAAACATGCAAGCAGAACACTGTATAAATAATGAATAAATTAAAAAAAAAACTTCACTGTTTAGAAATAAAAACTAGCGAGGCGCGTTTAATCCCAGCACTCGGGAGGCAGAGGCAGGCAGATCTTTGTGAGTTCAAGGCCAGCCTGCTCTACAAAGCGAGATCCAAGATAGGCTCAAAGCTACACAGAGAAACCCTGTCTCGAAAAACCTAAATAAATAAATAAAAATTTAAAAAAACTAAAAACACGCATGCAAATGATATTCTATGGACTGAGCAGGTGGTATTTAGGAATATATGTGTATACACACACACACACACACACACACACACACACACACACACACACACACGTGCAATAACGATGAAAGGAGAGGCCGTGGAAGAAGAGTGGAGAGGAGAGTGTGGAAGAGTTCAGAGGGAGTAAAGGGAAGGAAGAAATGTAATTATAATCTTAAACTTTTAAAATAAAAAATGAACAAAAAAGAAAAACAAACAAACAAAAAAAAACACAGAAACATGGGGCTCCAGGGACCCATGGGGCTCAGCGGTTAGTCAAGAGGACTTCCTGCTTCGAGAGGACCCTAGTTCAGTTCCCAGTACCCACATCAGGCGGCTCACAGCTGCCTGTAAAGCCAGCTTCAAGGAATCAATCCACCTCCCTCTTCTGGCACCCACAGGTACCAGCACATGTGTGCCATACACTCAGAAAGGCGTCTGCTCATACACAGGAACACAAAACAACAGCTGGGTGGTGGTGGTGGTGGTGGCGCACACCTTTAATCCCAGCACTCGGGAGGCAGAGGCACAGATCTCTTGAGTTCCAGGACAGCCTGGTCTACAGAGGAAGTTCCAGGACAGGCAGGGCTACACAGAGAAACCCTGTCTAGGAAAACAAAACAAACTAACAAAAAACAGAAATGTGGGCTGGAGAGGTGGCTCCGCAGCTAAGAGCACTTGCCATATTTGCAGAGGACCCAGGTTCAATTCCCAGTGCCCACATAGTGGCTCATAGCCATCTGTAACTCCAATTTCAGGGGATCCAATCCTCTCTTCTGAGCTCTGATGACACCAGGCACACATGCGGCACACATTCATGAAAGCAAAACACTTACACACATAAAAACTTTAAAAAAAAAAAAAACAGAACCTACTTAGTGGTGTCAAACAGAAATTCTAGAAATGGTGATATGGACTAAATATGTTTCCCCAAAATCCATGTGTTCCAACTTTATCCCCAGTGTAATGGCTTTCAGAGGCAGGGCCTTTGAGAGGTAATTAGGCCATGTGGATGGAGCCCATGTGCATGGGATTGGTGTCCCTATAAAAGATCATGCTGGTACGTGATCTCAGACTCGCCCTCCAGAACTATAATAAATGTCTCATTATAAGTGGCTCAGTCCACAGTATCCATAACATCAGCTTGAGCTGACTAAGATGGATTCAATTTTTCCTACGTCCTTGGTGTCCAGTAACTCAAAGTAACCTGATAATGGGCAGTGATGCGCACTGGTATTTTTCAGCTAAGACTCTCCCACCTGCAGAAATGCCTGGCTCTAACCATGTATTTTCTAGACTCTCCCTGCTAAAGTCTGCAGGTCTTTCAAATCTTTGGACTAGAGAGGCTGTTCAGGAGGTAAAGTGTTTGCTGTCCAAGGCTGAGAACCTGAGTTCAGATCTGCGGCACCCATGTTTTAAAAAAAAAAAAAAAAAAAAAAAGCCAGAGTTGGTGGCATGTGCCTATAATGTCAGCCCTGGGAGGTGGAAGGAGGAAGATCCCAGAGGGTCACTGGCCAGGAAGTCTCTAGGTTCAACAAGAGAACCTGTCTCAAATAAGGTGGAGAGCAACAGAGATGGCCTGAGCCTTAAAGACCCTGCTGTGGATATCGTTCTGTATAAATAAAACTCTGATTGGCCAGTGACTAGGCAGGAAGTAGGCAGGACAAGGAGAGGAGAATTCTGGGAAGTGGAAGGCTGAGTGAAGGAGACACTGCCAGCCGCCACCATGACAACCAGCATGTGAAGATGCCGGTAAGCCACGAGCCACATGGCAAGGTATAGATTTATAGAAATGGATTAATTTAAGATGTAAGAACTAGATAGCTAGAAGCCTGAGCCATTAGGCCAAACAGTTTAAACAATATGTCTCTGTGTTTGCTTGGTTGGGTCTGAGCGGCTATGGGACTGGCAGGTGACAGAGATTTGTCCTGACTGTGGGCCAGGCAGGAAAACTCTAGCTACAAGACCCAGTCTTCATTCTCTGACAATCACACACATTGTCATCAAGGTCTCTCTCAGACACACAGACTGCGTCCAGTGCGAATGGGCATCTCAGGCCTAAGGGAAGTTCTCCATCCTGTTCCTCTGACATCGCAGCTTCTCCTATGGGTTTCCCAGAACACTTCCATTCTTATCCACCATGACAAGGAGTTTAGAAGCTGACCACTGCCCCCACCCTACCCCACTCCCCCCCTCAAAAAAAAAACACCTTACCACTTACCTCTTGCTCTGTCTCCATCATTGCCAAGTTTTCTTGATCATCCAGTCTGCACATCTTAGAAGCTGTGTGAGGCCACAAGGGGAGAAGAAAGAGCCTTTATAGGTCATTTTGCCCTCTCTAGCTTAGTCAGATTCCTAAAAGAAAGTGACATTCAGCTTTCTCCGCCCAGGACCTCCTGGCAGGAGAACCCAGCACCCAGGAATGTATCTGACAGTTACATCCAGTCGCTGAGAGTGATACAGAGGACACTGGAACCCAGGTGGCTTGCAGGGTCACTCCCTGTCATAGTGCATAGCAGTTGGCAGTTGGCAGCCTTCCCTCACTTCCTGACTTCACTTTGCAGGACGTGTGAGGCACTCACCTGGGGAAGCCTCCTTGGAAACAGCTATGGAAGAGAGAAGCAGGAACCCCCCGGGAAGCTACTGGTGTGCCTTAGAACTGACGCTTCCTCACAGGACCTGCCTTCTAGCTACAGCTGTGGGTTCAAAAAAAAAAAAAGACACATTAGGTCTCTCTCCTACACAGGGCCAGCAGGGGTTTGGCTCCCCTTTTAGGGGTAGGACCACTATCAGTCATTGCTACCCACCTAGGAGTCATTTCTAAAAGCGATGCCCCTTAGACTGGTAGCCAGCCTAATTGGAAGAATAACCTAAATCTTATTCTTCATCAATGGATAGTGGGTCTCCTCGGGAACTGGGTGGCCACATTTTCTGTCTCTTTCCAATGAGACCTCTCTGCCCACCACCACCATCATCCTCTCCACTCCCACACCCCACATGCACTAGAGCTCTGGGTAAACTCCTATTCCTTCAGCATCTCCTGTCAAAGTCTACCAATGCACACCCTGCCGCAGCGCACCTCCCCCACCCTTCCCAGTGGGAAGCCCCATCTGTTTCAGAGAACACGGTATGAAGGACTCGTCCTATTCAATACAAAAAGAGCCCAGGCCTGGTGACCCCCCAGTTTCCCAGACCTCAGCCGGCGGGACCTTGCTTCTCACCTGGATACAGGTGTCTTGCTTCACTTTTGCTCGTCTTTGAGGACGGGGTTTTTCCCCTGTTGGTTGCTAGGGATGAGAGGAAACTGTGGTACTATGCCAAAGTGACTTTTCCATAACTCAACAATGTACCGTGGTCTCTTCCTGATGCTCCTCCAGGAATCAGGGCTGCCTTTCTCAGTGGCCCCCAAGGTCTCTCCACAGGGCCTTGTCTTTCTTCACAGACTGGATTCATCTCGGAGTTCTCAAGAATTTACTTCTCTAGTAAAAAAGCCTTAGATCCTGTCCTTGGCCAGCTTCTATCTTTAGGCGCAGAGGGTAGGGTGAACTGCTAGGCTAGTTAGGTAAACTGCTAGTACCCTACGGCTGACAGAATCGGCCGACTTGCGGGGGGGGGGGGAGGGGGGGGGCTGATAACTTTCTAAATGAGATCCAGACATCACCTCTGGGAATCTGCTCCCCCAGATCATGGTTTGCTCTTTCCAAGAGAAAACATCATGCACTAAGTCTCTCTCGTGTCTTCGCCTACAGCATTGACCTTGACTGAAAATTTCTTTTATTGCCCACCTTCTGCCTTAAGAGTTGAACTGTATGTCAGCGTCACCAGCTCCATCGCTGTGAATACCCAGTGGCTAAAGTCCTCTTGAATTCTAGATGCCAGCCTCATTCGACGGGGTAACCATAGGGTGAAATCTACAGCAGCCACTAAGGCAGAAAAGGCTGGTGTGGGTGCTCACTCTTTAGGCCTTCTTCGTAGAGTTCCTAAGGGGAACTTCCAGGATTTCAGACTTTTGGAGTCCTTGATCACTAAAGCTCAACATCCCCAAGTGGGCACTTAGAAGGTACAATTCTAAAAGTCCATGCTCTTGTTCAAGCAATGAGCCTTTCTTGTGACTGGATCAAGTCCATTCTGAGTCCATGGAGGGGCATCATCCCTCAAGAAAGAAAATTAAAAAAGGGGGGCCAGGCAAAGCAAAGGGAACCGGAGGGAAAGGCCCCAAGCCTCCAACAGAATTTGACTTGCTGCTCCAGTGACCAGCAGCCCAGGGCTCAGGGGAAGTTTTTCTCCCGTGGAGCCAACAGTTGGAATTCACATAAACTGTCTGAGGTCAAGTTTCCTCAAGTATTGATCCCGAACAAGGGTGCCGACACTACAATGACCATTGGGAGCCTCCCTCGTGGTAAAAGAACGCTTCCCACCAAAAATTACACATGTCCCTTCTCTCAGAGCCTGTGAGTATGTTATGCATCAAGGGAGAACTGGAGTTGTGGGTAGAATTCCAGCTGCCTTTCTGTTAACCTTGAGAAGAGGAGATTATTTGGATGGACCAGGTTCAGCCCATCATCATTATCAGAGCCCTCAGACAGGAGAAGAGACTACCAGGGCTATGTCAGAAATCAAAGACAAATCTGAGGTGCTGGCTTTGAAGAGGAGCTAGTATCCAAAGGATGCAGGTGGCCTCTAAAAAGCAAGACAGCAAGCAGGCTTCTCCCTCGGAGCCCCCTGAAGGAACACAGCACGGCTCACATCTGGATGTCATCCCAGGAAGATGCATCCCATGCCCCTGACCTCCAGAACCGGACGATAGTAAATTCCTACCGTTTCAGTTCATTTACTTTCTGGTCATTTGTTCTGGAGGACATGAGAAACAAGTTCACCATCTTCCTTGAGGAACTGTTTCACCTCCTTCAAAGAATTCCCTCCTAGAAGGAGAGGCAGAGGCTCATAACCCCAGGAAGGTAATGACACTCACATGGCTCAGGAAATTCATGAAATGTGTAAGGCTTGGGAAATTCACAAATTATAAAAATCCATGGGCCCTCCCCCAAGATTTTAAGAGCAGTATAGGTCCTACGGAATGAAGACTTTCCTCCATCAGAGGTACCTGCAAGTCAAGCAGGTAGCTTTCATAGCTTGGTATCCACGCTGGGGTGGGCTTTCTGGTGAGGCAGCTGCCTTTGAGTAACTTCTCTAAGTAACCCCAATAAACTGACTGGTTCACCAAGCTAGACCTGGGTAGGATCGTTTTAGTTTTGTTGCTTTATCAGTGGTGAATAGATATGTACTCACATATCCCTAGGGAAAATCACATACCATCCCTCCATCCATTCTACAAGCTCCCATCAGCATTAATGCTTCTCACCCATAGCTCCATCTCCTCTGACTCTGAGACATGGAGCCCTTGCTACTAACCCCACTGTGGAGTCAGAATCCTGATTCCAAATATTTGTATGTGTTCAAGAAAAATGGGTGCCTGGTTGAGGTGGGTAGGGCGGAAAGCACTGGGCCACGCCTTAAGCAAACAAAGAGCTCTGACATGCACAGTAGCATCCTGACCCAGAGGATCCTAAAACCGGACCCCCAAGATGACAACTGCCAATGTAAGACCCGGGGTCAAACCAAGCAACGCCAGGGCAGCTGGAAGCAAAGCCTGCCTGCCATACAGCACACACATAAATACCTGAGCCCTTCGTTTAATAAATGAGAGATTGCTTACATAACTCCCAGAATCTGTGCCGTTGATTCTGTGTCTCTGCCCTCTGCCCTCCCCCCCCCCAACCCCCACCTGCAGAGTCAGCAACACCTAGTGTCCTTTTCGCAGGGAGCTGGCTGTTTGGAAAGTCCTGCCATTCCAAACAAAACTATTTTTCCAGTGTTCTTACATCCCAGCCGCCGAGTGGCTATCCAGAGATAGAAAGCCTCATCCTTTCCATCGGGGATTCACTGTCTAGTTAGAAAAGGAAACACAGAAATACCAGAATCCTTGTTTCAGAAGTGGGGCTAGAATTGGGGTGATCCAGCCTGCATGTGTTAGTGACACCCACTTCAATCTTGGACCTTCAGAGCAATGACAACAGGCTACAACAGGCTGGCTGTTAACTCACGAGGTGTGAGGGGTTTTGCCCTAATGAGCAATTCTGAGTCACAGCAAGAACATGGAGTCATGGAAAGACTTTACTTCTACTTTTTACATCTTTGACTTTGTGTTGCGTGTTCTTTGTACTTTTGTTAAAGAAGGAAGGTCCTGGTGATAGGAAGCTGGGGGAGCGGAGAGCAGTGCTTAAGGACGGAATCACCAAGGGTGTGTGCCTTCCTCTCCTTCTGGAGTCTCAAAACATTTCAAAGGCTTGTATATTCTTTATGCAGATGGCTAGGACAAACTTGGACTCAAGCTGTTCCCTTTGTTTTTATTGTTGAAGTTGAACGAGATTGCCACAGGACCTGGAGACAAATATATGGCAGGGAAGACTTACTGAAAGGAAAATTCACCTAACATACCTCTTCTTATGTAGAGCACTGACTGTTGAAATGCCCAAAGGGCAAGAGACCAGCAGGCAACTGTTGCCAGTTTTAGATACAATGTCCAAAACAATAATGGAGTTCGGGGGTCGCCTGTTTCTGCCCTAACCTAGCAAGGTAAAAGCAGACAGGCATGCAAAGTTCTTTCAAGCTGATGAGACAAAACCATCATGTAAGCTATTCATAAACTATTTGGGGAGGCAAGCAGTTTTACCTGGGTGTTTGCCTTAGCCCGGGTTTCTACATCCAATTCACAAAACCATTGCAAAGACCTGGCAAGGAAGGGCTCCAGTGGCGCCAAAGATTTCAAAGCCATTGCATTCACTGAGAGCTAGCAAAAGACACTAAGAGCAATCCTAAGAGCAGAAACATCTTGTTGGGCAGGGGTTGCAGCGTAGCGGTGCCGCACTCGCTCAGCATGTACCAGGGCCCTGGGCTTGATCCCAACACTGCAAGGAAAAACTGTTGGTTTTTTTTAACGGCACTCTTGCCCTAAAGGAAATGTCACGACACACGACAGAATCCACTAACAAGAGATTTATCAAGACAAAGAGAAAGGGATAGATGTGATCAGGCCTGTGGAAAGACACGTGCGAGAAAGAGACCGGGGGAACATGGTGCCGCCTTATAAAGGCCATCTGCGCACACAGGCCCACGCTACTAAGTGACCGAGTAACCATGGGGCCTGGGTCACTAGGTGGAGTCATCTAAGTGTCGCGCTGGGCATGTGCGACCATGGGGCGTGGTTGGAATTCCTATCAAAAACCTCCGGTATTTTCAAGTTTTCAGGGCATCTATCGGAGCTGATATTGAAAGGTGTTGATGTCCTTCAGTTTATTACGTCTCTTCTTTTACCCCCTTGGTCCTAACTCTGGCTACCAGTGTTGCTAAGAATCATATGGGGATGGGCAGTGGTTCCCCCCCACAGATACTTTTCCTCCTATACCCAGTTTCTCTTGGCTTCCAATCCCATATAATTCAAGACACTGTGGCCAAATCCAAGGACCTAAGAAAGTATAATAAAGAGGCTTCGAGTAAAATGTAGACCCTGTTTGGAGCACCACAGCAAATGAGGGATGGGGCAGGTTATGTCAACAGTCAGTCTACATTCAGAGCAGTTTACAAATGTTGTCCTGAGAAAGACAGCACACAGGCATTCAAGGAAAGCACCTAAGCAGCAGACAGAGTGTGGGTAGGGAGTCCAGGGTCCAGTCGACAAATTCCACAATACCGGGAGGGTATGTATAGAGGCATAAAGACAACACAGTCAAAAACATCATTGGGACCCGACTATGGTGGGTCTCCTAAAACTGAGCTAAAGAGATAGGACTTTGTTCTGTCAGCAGTGGGAGCCATGGAAGGCTTTGGGAGCAAGAGCCAAGTGTACCTGCTAAGTAAGATCTGGGAAAAACAGCTGAATCTGTGGGGCAAGTGGCTAGATGGGAAAGTCTGAAGGTAGAAAGGCTACAAAGGTCTCAATGGCAAACCCCCAAAAGAGTCATGTTCCCCAGGGTTTTATTTGGAAACTGGGCCATTACAGTTATAACTAGCTAGATGGCGAAGACATCTGGATCGGGTTGGACTCTAGATCCATTCGCACGTGTCCATGAGAGAGGCGCACAAAGACAAATACAGAGAGAGGAGAGAACTGTGTGCAGTGGGGGGTATATTGAAGCGAGGCATGCACAAAGGGACCCAAAAGACTGTTGGCAGCCTCCAGGAGCTAGGAAGGAGAGCTGACATGGACTCTCCTTCAAAGATCCTAGAAGGCGCCGGCCCTTCCCGTACCTTGCTTGATTTTGGACTTCTGGTCTCCAGAACCAGGAGCTGTCTGGAGCTGTTTCTTTTGTAGAGACTTACTGGCAGCAAGCCTAGGACACTAATACAGAGACAAATGAAGACCCAAGCCACAGTTCGGGGCCTGGAAATGATACCCGAGACAAATCTGTATCTTAAGCCCCAGAAAGAGCAATATTTGAAAACTGGGAATAGCTGGAGATCAAGCCAGCTCTAGCAGCAAACTACAGCTCACAAATTCAGCCACAACTTAGAAATTCCCATTGTGCTCAGAATCCAGCTAAGCAGTGAGCTTCAAGGACACACTGGTCCTTGAGGCTGCTCGTGGGGCAAGGAGGAGCTTGGCCTCCCAGACTTGGGTTGGCAAGCATCACCGAGATCCCCGACAATGTTAACACAAACGAGAAAGTTCATGCTACAAGCCAGGGCCTCGGGACTCTTTCTCTTTTACTGCCACGCGTTCTGTACGGAAAGAGACTCCCTCACAGACTAGCCCTGAGTCTACCACAGAGCAGAAAAGCCAAAAGGAAGCTTCCCCACCAGCCAGTTGGCTCGAGGCAGTTATTTTTAAGAGTAACCCAAAGGAAGGTGAGTGCAGACGGAAAAAAAGTAACCTACACTTGTCAGCACTGAGGCTCACCTGGAAACAAGGCCGTGGCATCTTCCTGAGGCTCCCGCGCCCCCCTCTCAGAGGGGCACAAGGAAGCAGCCCTCTGCTTCTCTTCCGCCATTAGGACTCAAGCAGTCCTACATCAGAGTGCACCAGGGTGCAAGCTCCCTCCCTCCCTCCCTCCCTCCCTCTCTCCCCCCCTCCCTTCCTCCCTCCCTCCCTCCCTCTCTCCCTCCCTCTCTCCCTCCTCCAGAGACCTGAGCAGGGGGACAAAGTCCATGAGAGTTGGAGTCACCTACCTAGAGTCCCACCATCCCCCTGCACGGTGCCAGAAAAAAAGAACTCTCACATTGTCTCCTCAAGATGAAAAAGCCGCCAAACAATAATCCAGTCTTCAGGCCAGCAGCAGGTCTTCCGCCTGCACCCCGGGCAGGGGCTTCTGAAAATTAAAACAGCCTCGTCCTCTGGTTTTGCGCTTCCTGGTGGTGCAGCCACCTCTAAGCACAGGGCTGTCTCCTCATCTATACTTTTCCAGGGGAGCGGTGCTCCCTTGAGTCAACACTTACAACCTCCTATCCACCCCCCCCATGCCACCCCACCCCACCCCCACCCCGGCAAAGATGCCACTTCCATCATCTAAAGACGGCTCATGATGAGATTAGAGGTACCAGCCGGCGTCTTCCGCCCGCCACACCGAGTTGGGCACCTTTGGAGGCTTTTGATGACAGAAAGACTGCTCTAGGAATGTGTTTCACCCTTCTACCCCAGAAATACTGCTTCTAGAAATGTCCTTTATGGTAATAAGGTGTGTGTACCAAGATTTGACCAGAAGGGTAATTGCGGTAGTCTGTATTCAATAGTAAAATAAGGCCGAGTATTTAAATATGCAACATGGCTGGTCATTTTTAGTCACTTCTGGATTACTTCCATACCAAGACTTTCTCTTTTAAAAAGTTACAGCCTGGAAAGGAAGCCTAGTGACTCAGAAGCAGGAGCCATGGGGGAGCCTTTCCCAGAATGTTCTTTGGAAGCTATTGTATTCGGAACCACCTGGATCTCAGGTACGAAGGAGATGGGTAAAATTTAAGGGATGTTTTAAAAGAATCTAGAAACATTTGCAAAAAATTATCAAGTGAGAAACATAACACTGTGAAATAAGATACTTAGTGATGCCTTTCCTACCCACAAAAAAATTGAGGAAAGGGAAAAAGAAGCCTGGAAAGAAATTAGTCAAGGCTTAACAGTATCAGGTGTGTCCAACGTGCCAGGGCCACGTGTGTCCCAGGATATGAATGCGGCCCAACACCATGGCTGGGATTGCAGGCAATCTCTTAGTTATAGACACTTCTCTACCTTTTCTGTAAGGAACACGCAATGCTGCTGGGAGATGGGGCAGTCAATAAACATCCGTTTTCATTCTTTAGATGTGCTCCAACCTCAAGGCTTCAGCTCTCCCCATGCTTTCCCTTCCTGTCGTGGGCAAACTTCCACAAGAAGCAGATAAGGCTGTCTCAGACTTCCTCTGTCCTCCCCATACTCATCTCTGCCCCAAATCATGCCTCCTCCCTCTCTAAACTCCCATTCTCTTCCCAAAACTGGTCTGACGGGTGGCCCAGCATCCCATCCCACTACCAAATCCACCATGGCTCTCAGGTCTCCTCTAACCTCCCACTCTGCTATATCTGTATTCAGATGTTAATTTAGCAACAGCTGTGTGAGAGAGGCGTGCTGTTAGGCTTGTTGGGGGACAAGGAGCATGTTCACACGTTGGCAGGAGAGAGTGGGTACTGGCCCTTCTGAGGCCTACGGAGGTCAGTTCTCTTACGCAGGACTCATGCTCCCCTGGGCTCCCCACCAAGCTACCTACCTCCCCCTTCCCTCTGCTTCTGGTCTTGCACCTCAGCTGCCCCCACCCCATACATGTGTCCCCAGGAATCTGCCCTTGCCCTTGCCCTCTTGTTAGGGAAAGCCTCTGGGTATAGAGGTCCACCAAAACCCAGCCTGGCCTAAGGAGAACAAAGCCGCCATGTCCATCACTCTTGAGGTCACAAGAGAGATGTGTCAGTTCTGGTCCCCACCTGCCAGCTCAGTTCCAAATGCTGGCACCTGGACCTCCCCTCCTCCCTCCACATCATACAATCTCTCCTGGAAACTTCTCTTCTTGCTTACTCCACTGTCAAAACCTTCCTTCTCCTTTGTCCCCCAATCCTGACCTCACTTAGATCTGTCCCCTGCAGACCAGGGCCAATGAATGGCACCCCACGTGCCCACCTAACCCTTCCATTTGCCCTGCTGCTCACCAGAGTCTACGGGATAAAATCCAGGGTGACCTAACCCCATTCCCTCCCCGCCTAGTTTCCTCTGCAGACATCCCCTCCCCTGTTTCCCAGATCTGCAATCTCTGCTAACTCACATCTCTGTGCCTAAGCCCAAGCCAGGTCCCCAGCCCCAGTCCTGGTCTGGCTGTGTCCTCTCTTCTCTGGGATCCGGCTTGGGATGAACACAGGTCCTGCACTGATGACCTTCTGTCATTCTGTCACCTTCAGGGTAGACTGGTCATTCTGTTATATTCACGGGACAAACTGCACCTGGGTTTTTCTTCCAAATCAACTCTCTGGCTGGGGTTGGGAAGACAGCCGTTCTGAGTGGGCATGGTAGCCTCCACTCTTAGAATGAGGCTTGGCCTGTGCAGGTATTTTTGTGCCATGAACCTGTAGCCATAGTCACCAGAATAGGAAGCCTTCACAAAGCCAACTCTGCCGATGGAGCTCTTCTTTAGGTCTGAATACATTGCAGGCCTGAGTGGAAAGCTTCTGTAGAAGTCTCTCAGCTCGGATTATAACTGAGCAGAAGATGACAGTCCCTCCCTTGGGAGGCAGCTGCTCCTGTGTGTCCCTTTGCCTGCAGGTCAGCCCAAGCCAGCAAAGAGACCTAGTCCCCAAAGTCACAAAATAGTCTGTAAGGCCTCGATCTACCAGGAGAGAGGGGCGGGGAGACTCTGGCAGGAGACCCCCCTCCAAACTTGCCTGGACCTGACATGTGAGCGTAGTGACTAGCACAGGTGAGCCCTGTGTCCTGAACCTCATTCCCAGAGTGCCTTGAGCCAAAGGCTTTTTCGAAAATTCAATCTCCAAATGAGGCCTTACGAAGCCACTGTATTTTTATGTGTGCTTTTAAAAAAAGAAGGGCCACAGTCTCTAAGATGCCCTCTGCAGGTCTTGATATAGGGTAGGTGGCCTTGCCAAGGCTCCCCCAGTGGTGTCAAAGGTCATGGCAGCCTCTTCTCCAGCCCTCCCTATGACGACACTCCCCCACCCCAGCACACAGGAGTAAAGCACTAAGACAGAAAAAGCCAGCAGCCCTGCAAGGCATAGCCAAGATCTGCCAGTGGCCAGCTCCCCAGAGGTGGAGGATGGGGGCACCTCAGCCCCTGGGACATTCGTCTCTTTACCTCGTGGCTGGGCAAAGGGGAGCACGTTTATTAAATCCAGCACTGAACTCCCCAGAGAGCCCTGACCCTTCTCTGCAGGTAGCAGGCATTCAGCTGTCTGCTTGGAAGTATGTGAGCCATGGCAAAGAGTGAGCAAGAGATGGGGCGGGGCCAGGGCTGTGTCAAGGCCAAAGTCCCGAAGCCTCAGACCTCCACTGCCTGGCACACGAGGGTTCCCATATCAACTTTTTCTTCAGCTAGACTTTTGATAAGGCAGTGACCACAGGGCCTCACGTGGAGCTGAGACTGACTACTCTGAAGCCTGTAATGGGAATTAGCATTCAGCGGATTGAGCATCTCCCATGACCCAACTGCTGGGGGCCCCACTCAATCATCTGGACCACAACCCTTGGGATCTGAGATTCTACCTGGCTATAGAACCAGGATGCCAACCGCTGAGAATTTTGAGAAGATTCCAATGGCAGTTGAAAATAACTGTCACACGGCACAGATCCAAGAGAACAGAAGCCACAGTCAAGGCAAGGTTCAGGTGTACATTAGAGCCGAAATGTTGGAGGGAAGACATGGGCAGGCATTCACCTGGCCCCAGGGGGCCTGCAAGGAAGAAAAGGTCAAAAATCAGCAAGAGGAGAGTCCACTGTTCTCTCATGGACTCAGAGGCAAATCTGGTTTGTCATCCATTGTACAAACCAGCTTTTTTATAACCCAACAGGCAGGGATAATAGCTATCTCTGAAGCTGAATTCTAAGTAAATACTGTAAATCAAGGTGAAGTTCATGCCGAGCCTTTGTGAGCTTTAATCAGAGAAAAATTAGTAATGGTGGATTCAAAGAAGCTGGACAAGAACAAGACTGAATAGGACTGGACATACATGGCCATATGTCCATCCCACTGTGTACATGCTGATGGTATACTAGATGCAAGAGTTTGTGGGACAGTCTTAATTCAAGCTATAGTGTCCCTGGAGGCTTGCAATGCCCCCAGGCTAATGAAAACAGCTGCCAGTTCCCTCAATAGGTCCACATGACTGGGTAACACAGGCTCTAACAGATGTCACTGAGGCCCATTTGAAAATTTCCTTCTTCTTCTGTGGCCCTCCTGTGAGCTTGAGGCACCTCATCCCAGATTTTAAGGATGTCAAACCATTGACTGGGATTCAGCGGGGGACAGGTTGTCTTTCAGGACCAGAGTGACAACAGATAGGAGGTCTCAGACCTTTGTAAAGGAAGATGTTTTTATAAAAAGCAACTGTGTTGATGACATGGATTCTGAGTCAGTTGCTTTATTTAATCTCCAGCTCAGTAATTCCTGCCCTCTCAAAAAAAAAAAAAAAAAAAAAAAAAAAAAAAAAAAGTTCATGTGGAGTAGTGTAGTCAACTAAAGGCCACAGTGAACACAGAAGCATCTAGAGGAACACTTCCTCCAAAGGCCTCTGAATCTCTCCCCATGCACCCAGAAGTTTAAGCTGCAAAGTTCACCCCATTTTAAAGCAATGACAGAAGCAACATCCTGTTGCAGGTGGTTCTGTGGCTTCTCATCCTGGGAATTATAATTTTCTATTCCATTCTGTGGTGTCTTTTCCTGACAACACAGAACATGCTTGCTGGAGGCCAGAAGCTCAAGTCCCCATCCATCTTATAGTCCCCAACGTGAGTACAACGCTGACCGGTAGAGACAGGTGCTCCACAGATACTTGTGAAAAGAGACATGGGGAACAGACAATGCCAGACAGTCCCTTCTCCTGCATGAGTTCAGTAATGAATCCCTTGCTTGGAATCACTTCTTATTTCTCAAATAGGAGTGAATTAAAGGTCAAAGCTGGGAAGTAGCCAAGACTGCCAACTTAGCTATAGGGGCAAAATCAAAGATATGTGCCCTCTCTTTGTCTGGTTCATTTTTCTGCCCTCTTTGTGTATTGAATGCCAGGGAGACTGTAGTCCTGGAACAGGGAGTGGACGGTCTTGCGGGCACAAGGGGAAGAGGGGTTGGAGAAAGGGGGTTTTGAAAGAAGCAAAGAACGGGGAACTCCAACATGCGTTGCAATAGTTGGAGCTCCTACTTAAGAGTCCCAAATTCAGTTTTAATCAACGGCTGCCTAAACCCAGAGGCAATGGCCCTCTGTGTCCACCAGAGACATAATCCTGTATCTTTGCTCAAGTAAGCATGTGGCAATATTCAAAATAGTGTTTAAGATACTCGGTAACTTTAGTAAAGCACGTCACCTCTCCTTGTTACCTCTCTACCTCCTTGACTCAAAAATGCCCAAGTGAGCCATCCCAGGCAAATGCTACCACCACACAGCTTCATGTGTATACGCACCACAAGTGTCTTCCTTCTCACTCAGCTGCTTCACACTAACCTCGGGATTTGCAGCACATCCCTGCACTAAATGACATGCTCTTGTCCTGTGTTTCTCTCTCAGATGCAGCTCATAGCTAGCAGAAGCGACTGCCTTGATCACAGAACCCTGGAGAGTCCACCCCCTTTCCCAGCCCCTTGGGTTGGTTGTAGTAGCCTTTTTCTTGGACACTTTGGCTTTATTTTGCTGGGAGGGTCCCAAACCTTGGCATCTCTCACTCCTCCAGGTGCTCCTGGATTCCTTGCTTGCAAAGGGGCTGTTACCTCCCCAGTCCTCTGCCCCAATCCCAAGACCAACATCAGTATGGCCCGGAAGGCCACGGGCATCTGCTAAAATTTTTCTGTTTTCCTGTTCTGCTTCAGCATTCTCTGGTTCCACTGGGCTCCCTTTTTCCAGTCTGTATGTCTCCAAAGCTATCAGAGAGAGAGAGAGAGAGCAAAGAAGAGCCACAGATGTAGACAGAGTTCTCTGAGGTGGCATCCTGAATGAGTCTTGTCCAAAGACCCATTGAAGGTGGTCACCTGATTCCAGTAAGGATCTATTTGGTGAGACTAAAACAGACCATGGAACTCACTTCTGACTTCACCCTCAGGGCTTGCTCCTCTCAAGCCAGCCGAGCTCAGAGGACAGGATCTTATTCCGTCCAGATTTTTTTTTTTTCATTTTTTTAAAAGCTGAGTCAAGAGTTTATGAAAAGAAATATTAATATAGATTCTAAGCACAAAAGAAAGAGGGATGCTCAAGAAGAAAGGCATGCCCAGAGCACGGGTGTGGGCTTCTGAAAGAGAAGTCACCTCAAGTTCTTTTTGATTTTTTTTAAGTAAAAACATGTAAAGGTGAAATTGCTACCCATGCAGGGCCTTGGATACAACACAGGTGTGTGCGTAAGTGTGCACACAGATAGGCAACTGGCCTTGGGCGGGAGGGGCATTCTAATACTCTTTCTAATACCAAAGTCTTTATCTTCGTTTCCTAATGCTGGCTGTAAACCACTAAATTGATTTCACAACCCACTAATGGTTCGTGCCTTACAGTATAAACAACACTGCTGTATGAGATAGGTGATATGCTTTATTGGGCCCTGCCCTCCGGGCAGCCTTTTTATTCTCCAAGGGAAATGCAGGAGTGTTCCAAATCCGAGAGTCCCTCTCTCCACTTCAGGGCCTTTGGGAGTAGGGGTGCTCTGTCCTGCAGGGGATTCTTGCGCCCAACAAAATCTCACAGAGGGCACAGACTCAAGTCCTTTCTCCTCCTCCCCATCCAACTCCTCCCATTGATGGAAATTAAGGTGACTGGGGCCTGACAGGGTCCCCACAGCAGTTCTGCTGGGAAGAGAGTAGGTAGGCAGGAAAAGGCCAATGGGTGGAAAAGGAAGGAAAGACATTCTCTGCTCCCATTGGGAGCTAGTACTCTTCTCCAGCTTCAGGACGAGGGCTGACTGGCACCACAGCCTGGGCATATCTGGGCATAGCCTTTGCTCATCTTCCTACTGACATGCAAAGGGCCCATCTTTCAAATAACATCCCACTTTTTCCCACCCAGAAAACTCTTGTCCACAAGAGGGACCACTCTTGGCCCTGAGAATCCAGTGAGAGGTGGGCTGCCACCTGCACCCTAAATGGCTGAAATGGTTAATTATAGCCCCTGCAAACCATATATATATATATATATATATATATATATATATATATATATATATATATATATATATATATAATCTGTACGTGTTCTGGTCAGCCTGGCACCCTGCTGCCATCTGGGTGAGCAGGAGAGGAGAGGGTCTCTGCCGCCACTTTCCCAAAGCTGTCCAGGTGCTCATGTACACACATACCTTCTTCCCTCTGTCCTGCCCTGGAGAATGGAAGTTTCTGTATTAGTTTGTGACAGTTACTCCACTTAAATGTATGGTGCTTGTCATGTGTATACCTGTCACCTTGCCTGCTGACCTGCAACTGGGTGCTCTGGCCACTCACGATATCCTTAAAACTGGAGTTGACCAAGTGACAGTGACTCAAGCCACTCTGGGGCTGGCGTACTTAGCCTGGTATTCCTTGATCTTTGGGGACAGGAGTTCCCATGCTTCCCCCAGAACAAAAGGGCCCAGCCACATCCACTCTCTTCTCCCCTCTCTCTGCATCTCTGTGCTCGCATCCTCTCAGCTAGGTGTTTCTCCAGTGCGGAGGTGACCTGTGTGTGGAATGTGCCTGTGTTGTTAGGATTTCCCTAGGTCTGTGGCTGAAGGTCACGGGAGACTCTAAAACCTGCAAACTAGTGGCAGGCACAGGCTCCAGACACTTTGTTCAAAGCGAAAGCGTCAAAGGCCCACGACGTACAAGCTGTGCCCACAAGGAATTTACAGTGTCTTTGAAGAGCAGGGTAGACAGAGGCAGGCCAAGACTGCAAGGGAGGAAACAGACCAGGGTTTGTGAGCTGAGGAGAGGAGTCCCTGGCCTCTGGGAGGGTTCAAGCCGGAATCTGAGCATAATTCAGACAACATTCCAAAGGAGGTAGTAGGGGTGAGAATGCATGGGAAGGGCTCAGAACCAACTGCAGACACTTCCAGACAGGGAATGGAAGGTGGCTGGGGAAGAGGATGGCGGACCCAAAGCATGAGGAAAAAGGGAGAGCCCTTCACACCAAGTTAGAGAGTTTGGACTTTAATCTGTGGGCAATGGGGAGCTATTGAGAGACTTTATAAGCAGGGAACTAATAGGTACTAAGGTATACCAGAGGAGAATGGGTTGTCAGGTCCGTGGAAAGGACTGGAAGGGTTGAGCCTGGAGGCTGAGGTGAGTCAGACGTGGACTGTGCAAGCACAAGGCTGAAGTGAGAGACTTGCTATGCTATGCTGTGCTGTGCTGAGTAACGGTGGTGTTACAAAGGCCATATCCAGGTTTCCCGGGTTGGGAGAACGGAATACCACATTACAATGAGGGAGGGGCTAGTATTTGAAAGTACAACCCAAGGAGGTTCTTTATGACTCTTCACCGTATCATATACCTGAGGTCCCAGCCAAGGATGGATTAGCTTATCTACCATCTACCCACCACCCCACACTCCACTCCCCTTCCCTTCTCTTTAAGGCATCAGAGAACCTGCTTCCTGGTCCTGGGCATCAATCATTCTTCCATTTCCTGATGGTTTATTTGTCCCAGGCCACCTAAGCAGAAGTGGGGTCCACACCATAGCCTGGCAGAGGGCAACGGGGCTGGGCCGTGAACTGACTTTGTCTTTGGAGAACTTATCTCTCTCTCTCTCTCTCTCTCTCTCTCTCTCTCTCTCTCTCTCTCTCTCTCTCTCTCCCTCCCTCCCTCCCTCCCTCCCTCCCTCCCTCCCTCCCATGAGAGGCAGGAAATCTACTGGCTTTACTTCTCTGGGTTTGGCTTGAACCCCTTTCTGGTCCGCACTCTGGGGATATCAACAGGAGATGGCCGCAAAAATGTTGTGTGTCCAGGAACAAGGTTGGCCACAGCTGCCTACGGCCTAGTCATTCATCTCCTCTTAGTCCTCTTCAGCTTCCAAGCCAGCCTGCCTTTTCTAGAGATCAGGATGGTTTTCTTAGTACCTAAGCCCAGCCATTTGCCCCTGAGGTTCAATTTTTGTTCCCAAAGACAGGTTCTTTCCTGCCTCTCCTCCTTGACACTGCCAGAGCACCTCAGGGCCCCCCACTTCTAGAGTGGCGCCCAAGCTAAGCAGCGAGGATCCCTGTTCCTGGTGCCACCTCTGTGGGGGAATAGGCTCTGTGGCCCCTGGTATTTGTGAGGGCACCTGGAAGGGCTCCAGAAGTTAACCATGGAAAAGTGGAGCTTAACCTCCGGGGCTCCCCACCAGCCAGGATAGCAGAGTGGGAGGCAAAGCAGCCTGAAGCAAGCCCATCTATGGCTTGGCTTTTGTTTGGTCTTGCTAGCCATCCTCAAGCCGTAAAGATTCTCTTCCCTGCTGGTGATACTCTGATTCAAGTCCTTTCTGCCTGGGACTTCTCTGTTGAAATAACTCACTTCTGCTCCACTAAGGGGCGGGAAGGCATTGTAGGCTAAGATAAACTGGACGCAAAGATCAACACCGGGAGTAGGTGTTCCCTGGACCTGACCTCAGAGAGCCAGAAGCACAGAGGATGGAATGCGTATACCCCCGCAGGCCTCAGTTGCTGGGACTAGAAAACTGATCTTTGGACAGGGTGGGCTGCAGATGACTCTCCAGCTCTAGTGAGCCATCACTGAAGTCCTGTCTGCTTTTTCTTCTTGCACCATTTGCCCTGCGTCTTAAACGTCAAGGTACAGTGCAGACCAGCTCCAACTTCCTGAATGGCAGCGAGGGCACAGAGAGTCCTTTCTATCTCCTATGCTTTGGCTCAGTGTGTCTAATGGGGATATGGCTCCGACAAAATGAACAAATTGAAGGTTCCACTGCCAGACACGGTGCAATTGGAGAGGTAGGCACAGAAGCAACAGCCTGAAGTATGTGGCATTCCCTCATGGGTTGGAACCAGGTCCAGGTCTATGCCTCTCTCCCTCATCAGCATAAACTGATGCACTTGAATCTACCCTCAAAGTCAGTGGGGAAAGAAAAAGAATGTCCTGGCTCAACTCCAACTCACCCCACGTTAGCTTTGCCTTGTTGTGACCAAACACCCGAGAAAAAGAGCTCCAAGGGAAAGAGGGTTCATTGGCTCATGGTTTCCGAAGTTTGGGTCTGCGGTCACTTGGTCCCGTCACTGTGGGCTTGTGTTGAGGCAGAACATCATGGTACGCACACTCACTGTGTGGTAGAGTGAAGGTACGCAACTCACAGCATCCAGGGAGCAGAGAAAGAAAAGGAGCTGGGGCCACGACATGTACTTTCCCAGGGCACGCCCCCAAGGACCTACCCGCCCCCCATCACCTAGCAACAGCCCGTCAACTTATGAACCTATCAGTGGAGTAATCCATTGATTCGGACTCCAGAGCCCATCAGTTGGTCACCAAGCCTACACATGGCCTACGAGGGACATTTTAGATCCAAACCCTAACACACCACACCCTTCTGGCTTACAATGGTTCTCTATAGACTTCTCTGTGGTGTTTTTTTTTTTTTTTTTTGATTCAAGATGATTGGAGAATATATTCAGGGACTTAACAGCACATGCTGTTTTATGATGGACATTGGACATTGGCTCCAACCTCATCTGAGCATCTCTCTCCTGGTAATGTAAGCAGTGAGACACTCCACACTCTGAAAACTGAGGGAAGACCTGAGAGGCAGGGTCAGGAGTGTCCACTCGTTGGTGCTGGCCCTCACCCCGGCTCTCCTGGCAGATGTCAGTCTCCCAAACTTCTCTCTTTGCCCTTCTCATCTCATCCAGCTCCCATCCCAGACATGTAAAGACCCACATCTTTGGGTGACCTTTATAAGCCATGGCAACTGTTCTCTCAACCCAACTCACCCAAGGCTCAGGCAACCCTGCCGTCCCTTCCTCCTGATGACCCTGAACCAATCAACAATGACAAAGGAAACGTAGAAACTGTGTAAAACCAGCCAAGAATGTGTGTCTTGGCCCAGGGTAGGTAGAAGCCTCCAGAAATGGAAACTCTATACACACATTTTACTTCTGGCATGAGTTTTCCCAGAGTCCCTTTTCGTTGGGTGTGGTCCCAAAGGGGAGAGGTAAGTCCTTCCAAAGAGTTAAGTCCCGTGTTGTATCCAGTTGGCAACCTGGAAATCCCTCACCCTTACTTGTGATTTCACCTGAAAACAGCCAAACTTAATTGAGGGTTAAGTATACACAGGGTAGATCTAAATAGGCTTTGGCCCCAGGTTACCCTCAACCAAATCTAGCCCTGCAAACAAGCACTCACTTCTCAGGATGCACAAAGCACTCATCTCTCGGCACAGTTCTGGCTTGGTCCTGAACACACCTTCCCCAGGGACAGTCCTTGAGAAGTCCCTCATTTGACCACAAAGTTTGACTGCCAGGAGTTTGAGTCAAGCAAGCCTCGCTTTGATTTGTGAGGACAGACTGAGATTCCATTGTCCGGGAAGAGAGCTGGGTGCTGACAAGGCTCTCTCTTGCTGTTGGGCCTTGATCTGCCACGTGGTGGCACTGTTGAGCACCGGTCAGGTCCCGGTTTGCCTTGCTTGTCTTCTTTCATAAAAAGATAGGCCCAGACGGATGAAAGCCAGAGGGTACCCCACACGCAGCTACAGTACATATCCAAGATGCACACGCGTGCTGTGTGGCTGGGCCAGGAGCTGCTTTCTTACCCCCTCCACACCCTATATAGGAGTCTAACACATTCTTACATTCCAGCTCACCCCCTCCTTTCACGGAGCACATCTCCAGGTGTCGTTCTGAGCCTTAATTTGGTCCACCCCGGACCCATTCCCAAAAAAGCCAAGGCTGATCACTGGCAGCCAGCAGTTGGGCTCTTTGGATTCTTTCCCAAGAAAAACCCAGCTCCCGTGCCGGGAAGCTCACTCCTAGCGTTCATGTAATGGGTTTGGCTTGCAAACGCCTTGAGGGAGGTCAGCCTAGGTTCTGGAACGTTTTCCACGCATTTTAAATGAGTACTTACACTCCAGTGCCTCATAACTAAGAGGAGTGAATTGTTTAAGGGAGGGGACTAGCTTCTCGAAGTTTTCAAAAATTGAAGCTAATGGTATTTATTCCTTCTGTACGTGTCTGGGGGCCATGATGCCTGCTTGGGGAATATGGTCACCCTATGATGATCTTCAGTTTAGCCTGCATATTTTAGTAAGGGGCTATCAGACCAAATCTAATCAGACTTCTATGAGATTTTACTATATGCAACAAAACCCTCCCAAGTTTGGAGTTTGAAAGAATATTTTCCCCTGGACTGCTATTCTAGAAACAGAATCTTAACAGAAAATCCATCAACCCTTGGACGCTCTATCTCATAAGTAGCAGTTGTAATGTTCAATATCATGTACATAAGTCTGGAAAACACTGATTTCATTCCTACCCTGGGGCCAGGATCATACAGATCATCTCAAATTTACCTCCATTCATCACTTTCTTATGTGTTTGCAGTATGTGATTGAGATGGTCAGGACCCTAGACAGATCTAGTTGTGCTGGCCCATAGTCCTTCACAGCAGATCCTCAACCAAAATCTCCAGACTTCTTCTCTGTCTGTCTAACAAGTCGTCAGTCCTTCTGACCGTACTTCTTACGGCTGACTTCTGGAGAGCTGTTGAGAACCAGCCTTCAGCCAAAAGAAACCAAGATCTCTGTTAAAGGCCACCTCTTATCAAATTATTTATAAGTTTCTCTTAGCCATGAAAGCAAGTATTTGTTGAGGAACTAGAGTTTATTGCATTAGACCTGGGTAGAGAGGAAAGGATGGGGTGCTGGCCAGTTGAAGCTTTTATAGTTTCATGTTGACGTGAACAGTTATTTTCAAAGTTTTGTAATTCTGGATTTTTAAAGGCTTGATAAATGCCATTTCTTGGTTAAATTTAAACAGAGCTGTCTTTGCTGATGTCATACACTGGAATCCAGGATTTAGTATCATGGTTCAAGGGGAGTCTTTTGGGGATACCATCAGGCTGAGTTGCTAATATTGCATGCCAATACTCAGACATGCATTAAAATGTACTGAACAAATTGGTTCAAATCCCCCATCAGTGCACATGGGAAATCTCCACTTTACTAACAAAACAAGGCACACAGGCACTGTCTTTTATCAGATAAGAATACCTACTGTGGATAAATGTGAGTGTAGTTTGATAGTCATTCACGTCTGCTTGCAACTCAGAAATGCTTTTAGACGAGGTTGGTATCCAGAGAATTGAGTCCATTCTGTGCTGGTGTGGTAGGCTCCCCATATCTGCAGGAACATGTTCCAAGACTCCCAGTGATGTCTGAAAATGGAAGCAGTATCAGACCTTAAGCAGAGTGTATATTTCTTATACATACAATAAACACTAGCTTGAAATTAGGCCTAGTGTGAGGTTAACAAATGATTATAGCAATTTCCTGTGGTGTGTCAGTATCACTGACACCTTCAGTCTGTCTTTAACACGAGAGTTACCTGAACTCAAGTAATAAGCTGTCATAATAGCTGATTTACAATGACTGTGGGTCTGAAGAACAAGACACAGTACTAAGTGACTACTAGTAAGAGGGACAAAATGGTGATTGACATTCTGGACAGCACGGAGAACAGCTCAAGACTTCATTACACTACTCAGAACAGCACATCATAAACTTGTTCTTTAGTTCCTCATCTAATAATTTAGGATTGCCAGTTGACCTCAATGAACTGGAGCACATGGAAAGTAAAATTATAAATAAGGGGAACAAGTGTGGCATGACGTCACTGCTGTAAGTTAGAAACACTTGGAAGTTGGTGATGTAGCTTGACTGCTACACCCATATAGCACGCCAGTGGTTATTTACTGGGGTGAAATTTTGAAAATAATGTGTTTTTTGAAGGACCCAGGAAACTACTTCCCAGAGTGATTTTTAGAAATGTAGGCTGGGGGAACATCTGGCTATACCTGTTTTCAGAATGATTCAGGCTAGAAGAAAAAAGTCAGCAAGTATGGTTTGGGGGTTTGTTTTTAGTTTTTTCTTTTTTTTTTTTTAGCTGTTGTGCTAGGTTTGGAGGGTTTTGATAACAAAGTTTAAATACAGATTATATGCACTCATGAGGTACATGGTGCCACTCCGATGTAGGTAGATTGTTGATTGAAACTGAACTACGCCTGCTTCACAATCAGCAGAGCAGGCACAGCAGCAGTGACCAGAAGGGAGTGTCACAGCATGACAATAGCCAGCCAGCCAGCCAGTCCTCAGAGAAGTTCCAGACCAGCTGAGGCTACACAGCAAGACCCTGTCTCAACCAAAATGATTGCTTTCACAGTATATCTTTAACTGTAGACATTTATACTCCCCAGAGAGCATATTTGCATAATTTTATGTCACATTTCTAGATAATAAAGGATTGTTCCACAATCCTACTTAAAACACACTGCTCAAAGAAAGTCTTTAGTCCTGACTTTGCTGAAATACTTGTTTATTTGCCCTTTGAACACTTTTCTTGAGGCCTCAGAGGCCTCTAGATTTCTTAAAAGTACTTCAGATTTTTCAGATGAGGCTTTCAAGGGGAGGAAGAGAACTCAAAGTCCTGTTTTTATGCCTCTGTCCTGCATCATGGACTCCAACCTGAGGGCTGCCTTGGCTTCCTATTTTTAGCTACTAAGTCTGTTATAGAACAAAAGCAAATAAGGCCAAAAGAATGAGTGGGAACTGTGACAGCTGACACTGAGCCACCAAGAGGTCGGTCCTGAAGATGCTCAGAGCATCCCTGGACTGCCCAACCCAATGCACAGGATCTCCATGCTTTGCTTTAAAGGTAATTGCTTTTAAACGCTCAGGGTGTTTGAAGAGATCCCTTTGAAAAGATGCACAAGGGTTTGTTCCTAGTGATTTCCCATCAAGGTTCCAGAAGTACTGGGCCCTACCTGCCTATGTATGCTCTTCTCTGCCCCCCCCCTCTTCCTGCTATTCTAATCAGTCCTCCTGCTCAAGCACTCTACAATAAAGGTACTATAGCATGCCTGTACTCAGCTACCATGGACTCACTGAGCTCAGAAAAGTAGAGAAATGCTCCAAGTCATCCTATTCATCTGATGCTCCAAAGTGGCAGTGTGCAAACTTCTCAAACCCATTCTTAATTTGAGAAACAGCAAACAAACAAACAAAAAAGGGACTTAGAAATCCTCTAAAGCTATGTGGAATTTACAAGTTCAACCCAACAACTCAAAAAGGATTGAGAGAATGGAACCACACACTAACTTGTTTTGAAATTCTGTAAGAGAAAGAAGTGTTTGATATCTGGAAACTATAACAATGCACCGAGATGGTGCAAACCAGCTGACAAGCAGGATTGATAAGGGATTCTAAACTGAGCCTGGAGGCTCTCACCTGTAATCACAGCCTCAGATGGCAGAGGCAGGAAGCAGAGCAGGAGGCAGCCTGGGCTATAGAGAAAGACTCTGTCTTGGAAGGAAGAAGAAGAGGAGGGAGGGAGGGAGGAAGGGAGGGAGGGAGGGAGGGAGGGAGAGAGAGAGGGAGAGAGGGAGGGAGGGAGGGGAAGAGAGGGAGAGAGGGAAGAAGGGAGGGAGGAAGGGGAAGAGGAGGGAGGGGATGGAAGGAAGAAAGGAAGGAAGGAAGGCAGGAAGGAAAAATAAAGGAAGAAAAAAGAGGTGGGATGAGAGAAAGCGGGGAGAGAGAATTAGGAATAGGAATATGGTCAGATACAAAATAAGCGTATCAAAATCAGTATTTCAAATATATATATGAATTCCTAAGTGTATAAATACAACCTGCTTAGTCTGTGTAATGTTATTGTATGTATATGATTTCAGGCCTGACCACTTGGTATTGGTTGAATACCAACTGGGGTCCCTTCCCCTGGGGAAGACTGTTTCTCCCGATCTCATCATTCCTTAGTTGCCTGTAGTTCTTTGTGTAGGGTTGGGGCCATCACATCTGTTGGTGTTGTCCTTGTTTGGGTCTTGTTTCGGCAGCTATGTTGATGAGACTTCCTGGGTGTGGCTTCTCTCACATTTCGAGGGGACGAGATCTCACAGCCAACTCCCCGATCTTCTGGCTCTTAGTTCTTCTGTCCCTCTTCATGGGGGTCCCTTTGGTGAAGGAGTTGTGTTGCAGATTTATCAGTTGGGACTAGGCACTAGTTTTTGTTTGTTTCTGTTGCTGTGACAAAATACCCTTAAAAAAAAAAAAAAAGAAAGAAAGAAAGAAAGGGGACAAAGGGTTTGTTTTGGCTCACAGTTCGAGGGAACAATCCATCACAATAGGGTAGTTGTGGTGGCTAGAGCATGAGGCAGCTGGTCCCCTTGCATCTGCCTTCAGGAAGCAGAGAGCAATGGATGCTGGTACTCAGCTAGCTTCCTCCTCTTATCACGTCTAGGACACAATCTCAGGGAACGGTGCCGCCCTCCTTTGGGGTAGGTTTTCTCACTTATTTAATTAATTAGTTAATCAAAGCAATCCCTCACAGAGGCTAACCTAATCTAAATCATCCCTAGCTGATTCTACACCCTGTCAAACTGAAAACCCATGCTAGCCGACACCATCTTTTTTTTTTTTTCCTGACTTACGTGGGGTTAAGTATTTATCTCTATTAAAGTATAAAATAAACCTCACACTCTTCAACATTATACTTAGGACAAAACTTGGCCTCTTCAAGGTCAAGTTGATCTCAAAGCCTCAGTTGAAGCAGCTAACTCTTCTCCTCAGAGTACTGAAACAACCTGTGTTAGATGGACCACTGCGGCCTGCGCTGCCTGCGAGCTTTCGAAACGACGTGATTTCGAAATGATAAACGTTATTTTGAAGGTCAACAAGGCACTGTGGTCCCATTTCTCCCATAGTGGCAATTCAAAGCCCGCCCGCCCCCTCCTCCGCATCCTGATGAAAGCTCATGTACACCTGATGAGCTGTTTCTGTTGTTTTGTTTTGTTTTTTCAGTCACCAGGAAGGTTTTCATGCTCAAGATGCAACCTAGATAGCGTTGTAATTTGTGATTCAGTAAGCTTACGGACAGGGAAGGACTGCTGCAAGAATAACAGCTGCTCTTAATGTCCGGTCTGAAAAGGTTGAAGAGTCTCGTGGGCTGATCATAGCTGCAACATGTACTAAATAAGGTTACGCCAAGGTCCGGGTGGAGCCACCTTGGTTCACATTAAGTAACCCGAACGACAGGGACTCATCTCTCATGGGAGAAGGTTAAATTGTGTCTTCCCAAAACGCTTCATCGTGCCTCACTGTTAATAAGAGCGAAGCACGATCCGGCAGATTCTCTGTGTGGTCCGTGTTACAAGAGTTATTTCGGCAAGGGTAACCTAACTGCAGGGTGGGGCAAACATCTCTTGGGGGTGGAGAAAGGAAAATGGGGCGCTTGGTGCCGATGTTTGTGGCAGGAGGTTGGTTGAGGGAGGGAGAGGGTTTGAGGTGATGTGGCAGAGGAATGGAGGTAGCCCCACGAGGACTGGGAGCTCGGGTGAATGGAGCCCCACGGTGCCCAGCCGGTGCCGTGTTTGTATCGATTTTGTGGTGGCTGCGACGTCGCTGTTCATAGCCATAGCTTCTGATGACTCAACAGCTGTTCTGGAAATAGTAGACTAAGGCAGAGACGCAGGGCACTGTGGTCCTTAATGAGACACGGTAGTGGGCTGAGGGTTTGCACCTTGGCTGAAGATGGACCCTGCAGACAGGTTGCAAAATTACCTCAAAGAGGGTCCCTCAAATTTAGAGTAAGTAATGAGTTCATTTTCCTCTGGCCGTCACAATCTTGAAGTGTTTCTCTGCCTTTTCCTTTAACAGTCTCGGAGTTTGGGGAGTGAGAACATTTTATAGCTAAGAATTATATATTCACTGCTAACCAGGTGAAGTGGGATGGCCGCTGAGGAGAAGGAACTTGTAGCTCTGTTCTCCTTCTAAAGAACCTGGCCCAGATAAGCCGGTTTGTCTGACGGCTCCAGCCAGACTTCAGCATCATCCAAGTCCTAAACGGCCCACCCTTGCCCCACTAAGAATGCCTCTTCCGAAAGCGTTGCTGTGGGGATTTGCCATACAGTGTCTGACACTTAGAATCACAGGGGGGGGGGCGCCCCATCCTTTCCTCTGCTCTTTCATCTGGATCTCTCACTAGTGTGTCCCCTACATCCATCTCCTGTGACGGTGAGATATAGCCATGCTCCCAGGCTGCCA
The DNA here is from genome assembly GCF_049852395.1 of Peromyscus maniculatus bairdii. Classification (NCBI taxonomy): domain Eukaryota; kingdom Metazoa; phylum Chordata; class Mammalia; order Rodentia; family Cricetidae; genus Peromyscus; species Peromyscus maniculatus. The sequence goes on along the minus strand of NC_134852.1, from coordinate 85,127,664 downwards.
GAGGGGATAGAAAAGAGCAAACCGTTTGGGAAGCTATAAATAATTGAATTATGATACTCCATCATTCAGTAGAACACTGGTGCGGTCTGGGAAGAGCCTCGGCTAGGAAAACATGGACATTACAATCTTAATTAGATAATGAGAGACAAAAATGCATCAAGAGTATGGTATCAATTTTTATAAACTATCAAATATAACAGATACACACATAGAAACAAAAGATGAGCAGACATGCCATCTCCTTTAATAGAATAATAGGTTTATTATCTCTACTTTTCATGTTCCCTGCAAAAGAAAAATAAACATTGTTTCCTCCTCAGATGTTGAAAAAAAAATAAAATCTAAGCCACAATTCGTTGCCACAGGAGGCAGAAATACAGGGAAAGCCCAGCGTAGACAGAGATTACCTTAATGAGCTGGGAGTGGACAGAGCTGGCCCCGCCTGGACTGGAAGGAAAGCGTGTGACTAGGTGGCAGGAGGGGCCATGCCCGTCAGGAGGAAGCAGGTATGCCCAGGGCAGGAGCTGAAGAGCCAGCAGGAAGAAGGGCCATGAGGAAAGTCACAGGGAATACTGAAATCAGAAAAGCAGGGAGCCTCAGCGCCAAATCACAGTCTTGGGGAAGCAGTGAAGCTTGAGAGACAACTGCCTTCTCTCCAGACCCTGATTCCTGAGTTCACTGTTCACCCAGACAAATCCTCACATGCCTTGCCAGCCAGCGCTTTGAATCTTCACTGTCTTATAAGATTCCCACACATAATACATCTGCCAGAGGGCTTCAGTGGCCAAGAGTCCCAGCAAACACAGTCATAGCCACCTCACTACTCCCCAGTCCTTCTGACCCGGGAGAGTCAGGTGTCCCTTAGAGCTACCGCCATCGACTTGTAGCTCTTTTCTTTTGAGCCATCTAGTTCCCCGTTCTAAAGGGAGGTGTTTGGGAAAGGTCCCGTTTGCTCAGATTGTACCTAGGTCACTTATTCCAAATACTTAGCTCAGGTGTCCACTATGATCTGGGACACAGGAACCATAAGTGTCTCCTTCAGAGGAGTTTGTCTGGTACAAGTGCACCTCAGTCTCAGATTCTCAAGCGGGAGAGTGACCTGTCCCTATACCTCTCCCCCCCCCCCATCAGTTCTTCTTGCTGTGAACTGGAGAGGCCTCTGCTAGCTCAAGGATGAACACATTTTTTAAAAAGGAAAAAAAAAAAGCAAGAAAACAAAACAAATCTCTTCCCCTGCCCTTGAAAAGATAAAGAAGGTACTTTTGGACATTACCCCAGGCACATTACCTTATAGCTTTGGGACACTATAACTTTCTAAAGATGGAATAAAAAAAAAAAAAAAGGCCTGGAATTTAGGTGCTAGGAAGGAGGACCCTCCGTGTTGCCTGGTCTCCCCTGAGTTGCTGTTCGACTCTTGGGATTCCAGAAAAGCCCTTCTCCTTGAAAACCTACGTATATCCATCTTTCATATTCCGTCTTTGCTTTTTTACTTCTGTAGCTTAAAGCAAGTCACACTGGCCACTCTTGGACACAAGTCACATGAGACTCAAGCTGCTGTTCCGGCAGACGCCTCCACTCCTTCAAAAAATACACCAGCCCCATGGGGGTGTCCCCTTCATGAAGTCTTCTGGCCAAGGAGGGGCCAACCTGGCAAGAAGGGCACCCGAGATACTGGGTGCACCCTCACTTCCACCCTGTCCTGCCCAAAGGCTGCCCAACCCAACCTCCCTCGCAGCTGAGTGTCTGAGGACGGTGGGGAAAGCAGAGAGTGGGACATGGGATGAAGGGCCCAGGCTCTCGTTTCTCTCCCTTCTCCCTAACTGCAGCAGGCATGGCAGGCATGGCTCCTCCCAGTCTGTACATCTCGGCAATCCTCAGAGATCTTGGGGGCGAAGGCGGTCTTATGCATGTTATTCACACTTAAATAGATAACTGCCCAAAGGGCAGCCTTCTCAGGTACCTTTGATAAGGTCTACTGCAAAAATCGGTCAGCTCTGGAACCCAAAATCTGGGTCAAAGAAGCCCAGGCTTCAAGAGGTTGGGGCGGCCATCTACATCCAGTATAGATAGAGACAAAAGGGCTCAAGCTTTTCTTTGGGATCCTTATTCCCACCTCACCCAGCATAACTCCAGGACTACTTGGGATCTACTAGATGCTCTGGTAGAATCACCCAATTTTTTTTAAAATTGAGCTTCATTATTTAAAAAAAAAAAAAACCTTGTGTGAGTACGTATACCCCTGGCGTGCCTAGAAATTGGGGGGGGGGGGGGAGTGAGTTTCACAGGCATGAATCATCCTGAGTGAGGTAACCCAAACCCAGAAAGACAGTTATGGATTTCATTGTCTGCACTGAAATGTTCCTTGCGGCCACTGCCCATCATTATTCGTTCTCCTATAATCCCTACATGCGAGAGGCAGAGGAAGGCTCGTTCTTTGACTCTTTCCTGGCTATGTGGGATGTGTCAGATATCAGAGATGATATTTCTAAACAAAAAAGACACATGGGGAGAACAATGCGAGGGTATCAGAAAAAAAAAAAAAATGTTTTCCTGAAGACCCGAAGCAGACTGAACACACAGGTCTGCTTTCCTCATCATCAAAACATGCAGTTTCTGCAGGTTCAAAGCCATCCTCACACCTGGGCCAATATCAGGCCTTTGAACACATGATTACTTCACAGAAAGCAGCCGCTGCATCCAAGTCATGTGAAGACATTGTCACTGATGTCCCAGAAGAGCAGGAACCTCCTGATACAGGCCAACATCAAGACTTAGAAGACACAGATACTTCACAGGATACATTTTCTGAGGCCAAGCTATGTGAAGATGTAATGGTTAATATCCCAGAAGAGCAGAAGGAGCCCCCTGGCTAATAAATTTATATTATCTTAAAGGGAGAACAGTACCTGAAAAAAAAATGTTTTCCTGAAGACTCGGAACATTCTGAACACACAAGTCTGCTTTCCTCGTCGTCACAAGATGCAGTTTCTGCAGGTTCAAAGCCATCTTCACTTGCCCCAGGATACACTTTCTGAGGCCAAGCTATCTGAAGATGTCATTATTGATATCCCAGAAGAGCAGAAGGAGCCCCCAACCCATCAATGGATTCTTAAAGGTTCCACAATCCTCTTTGTCTGTAGGCTCAAGATCTGGACAGTTCAAAAGTAATTTAGAAATATTTTACCGAGAAAATGCAAAAGAGATGTAAATCTTGGCTTGTGATGTTTTGAAGTGGAAAAAATTTTTAAAAATGAAAAAAAAAAAAAAAAACTTGTGTGAGTACATATACCCCTGGCGTGCCTAGAAATTGGGGGTGGGGGAGTGAGTTTCACAGGCATGACTTCACTTACTCTGTGCACTATCATTCTAGCATTGATTATCATCCCAGGATTGTTTGAATGGCAACTCCTGATTGCAGCTTTGAAAGCTTACCTGTGGAAGAACAGGAGTGGTGGCCCTTGGGTGGCCCAGCACGCTGGCAGCCTCTTCTTGGGTGTTAGAAATCACCAGAGGTGGTACACGCTCATGAAGGACTTCCCTCCAGCTGGTGCTCTGTGGTGGGTCATAGCAGACACCCAGAACTCTGGCGGAAGCGCCATAGTAAAGGAACCAAACTTGGACAACCTTCCGCTGGCATGGAGGCTGACGGGGCCCAGGCTGAGGGGGTCTCTGCAGAGGCCAGCCTACAGTTGTCACTCCAGAATCTCACCCATGTCTCCCCACCACTCACCCCTGCATACTTTCTGTCACTTTTTAGGTAGAGAGGTCAAGTGTTAAAGTCTCTGGGCAAGAAGTATGAGCAGTGGTGTCCATGGGGAAAATATTAAGAGAGGGGGGAGTTTCCAGGGCAAATTGTTGTGGGGAAAGCAGACACTTTTCTCATCCCTGGGTCTCATCTAGGTCCAAAGCCAAGTTGCCTTTCTCCTCTTGCTGAAGAAACCCATTTTACCGCCCCCCCCCATATAGGTCAGTCAACCAAGGAGAGCTGGGATCCTACATTTCAAATTGAGGAGGGCTCATCAGGCGTTTCTTGTGGGGCTGGAATTGAGGGGCAGCTGGGAATCCTTTCAGTCCCAGCTTGCAGAGGGTAGAGCTGAGCTCCTCTGACACCCAAGAACTAGAGGACTCCCCTACATGGCCCACCCTCTACCTTTCCCAAGACAAGACAAGTCTTAATCTGGAAGCTTCCAAAGGCATGATGCTGGGAGAGTTAGGGGAAATGCATCTACCTTGCCTCACCTCTCGCTGTCTTGAGAATATTGTTATTCTATTGACTGAGCCAAGTGCTTCCAGGGACATCACCACAGGCTCCCAGCACTCGGGCATTGCCAGACTCTGACTGGTCCAGGCACCACTGGTTCATTGTAGCTAGCAAGTTAAAGAGGGGTCGGGAGCCCTGTCTTTTCCTGTTCTCTTCTCGTGCCCACTCTCCCCTTTTGTTCCAAGCTACCCGGGGACACATCCAGGAGATGGACTTTACCAGTCTTTACTAAGTGATACATTCATCCACACCTCGGGCTCAAGACACCACCGTCTCCTGATCTCGAATGAGGCCACCGTCATCTACAGGTGTGTTCAGGTCAGTCTGGAGGAAATAAGGAAAACCAAACACGATAGAAAGGCACCGGATGTTTTCTATCATGTCCACAGCCCCCAGTGTCGCAGTGGGGAGATGGGAGCACTGGGGGAAATGTATACAACAATTTGAGCGAAGTGCCCACAAGGGGCAAGGTTAAGGTGGGACAATGGGGATGATCTGCACAGACGGCTGCGATGATGGCCGTGGGAGGGACATGCAAGTTAAAGGGGACCTAAGATCACAGCAGGTCAGGACAGGAAGACATGAACAGAAAGGGAAGGAGGAGATGTGGGGAAGTTGGTCCAGGCAAACTAAGGAAAAAACAAAAAAGACAGCTTGTGAAATAAGCAATTAGGATTGGTGGAGGCCTTCTAAAGCATCTATGGGTTGATGTTGGCTTTTCTCCAAAATCACACACACACACACACACACACACACACACACACACACACATGATTGTTTTGGAAATACAAACATTACAAATAGAAATCATGATTGGAGTGGTGGGCGTGGATTCAGGAGAGCCTGTGCCATCGTTGGTGATGTGGCAGAGCTTTGCCGGGCTGAGAAGAACAAAGGCCTGCAGAAGGCTCCATCTCTGCTTCCTACAGCCACTGCTACTAGACAGCGCCTCTGCTTTCCTGTACCTGTGTGTTTCATCTTTGTCACACAGTATAGAATATGTTTGCAAGAGAAGGGCCTGACGTCCACTCCTTCCCGAAATCAAAAAGACAGCGGAGATACCAAGTGGACACAAAGCGCATGGAGCTGGGAAATCTGCACCTATACTGTACTGGGCTTGGAGAAACACCTGAGCTCTCTCCCGTGCCCAAGGGCAGCAAGTCCTGTTTTCTGACCCAAGTTTATCCTCTATTTCCAAGATTTTGATGTGTGTCTGACCAGCTGTTAACCATTGCCATTTAGTGGCAGAATGCAACTACCTTCTTAATGAGGTGAATAGAAGAGATGGCGGCTATTTCCAGATGGCCATAAAATCCTGTGAGCTGGAATGATGGTGACAGGAATCTCAACTACCTTGGAAGTCAGTTGTTGAATGGGGCAGAGCCATATCAACCTGGTCCCCGAGGGCCAACTGAGAGCAACACTTCCTCCCCGCTACACTCTAACCAATTAGAACAGCTCCCTGGACCCTACTTTGAGAAAGAAAGAAACCTCTATTTGTGTCTGAATGGTGATCTTTTGTATCTACTTGCTACATCAGCTTGGCCTGTCCTAACATGATCTCCAAGGCCCAGGTCTTCCCTAACTATTGGACTGCATGACTAGCTACCCAACTGTTTACAGTTCTATCTGAGCAGACATTTAAACAAAGGGTTACATAATTGCAAACTTTTGGAGATGTCGTCCTCCGCTAAACTAGCCCTCCATTTGAAACGAAGGGCTGATGTGGAAATTCACTCTAAGGAAGGATCTAACTGAAGTTTGCCCATCAAGAATCTTCTGAGAAGCTCCCTGACAGTCCAACTGCTTAGAAAAGAACTGGATTCAAAACAAAAGGTGGACCCCTGTGGTGTCCTGGAGCATGAAGCAAGCAAGCAGTGGAGGGCTAGCAAACGGAGTACCACAGAACAACGCTCTCACGTCCTGAGTGGCTCCGCTGTGGCTGAGCTCTCCAGCACCTCCCTTTCATCTGACTGAAGTTGTTATCAGAAACTCACTGAGCTTGGAACAGGGCTTCGAGGGGCTTGGCCTCAAGCAGTCCTTAATGCTGGACTCACCACAGAGCCAAGGGTGTGTCAGTGAGCAGACAGGTTCTTGCCCACCAAGCTCCTTGGAAAACACTGATGTAATACTATTGGATGTGTGAGAGAGCAAAACTGGGAGATTTGAGAGGAAACGATGTTGCTTTCTACCCTTATTCTGCTTCCCGAGCTCCTGCAATGTTGAGTGTTAACTGGAGTGGCTAAGGTGGAAAAGACAGACACTTCTAGACTAGGGAAGACTGACCTCACTCAGCTAAGCACAAAGAGAAGAAACCCTTGAGGATGTCCTCAAAGATTCCACAAACACGTAAGTTGAGTGTGATACCTGGTGGATAGGCTCTCCCCGCAGTTCCCAATGAAATTTCCCGTGAGATTCCCTCTTTGCCGAGGTCTTTACTCACTGCATTACTCATGGTGGCCGATGGAGAAGCATGGCCCTTGAGACACCTGAGCTGTCCTCTAGCGGGGGACATCTTGCCTAATGAAAGCAAGAGAACATCCCTGCCACCTCCAAACTATTCCCAGCTCTGGGACACAGAAGCTTCACCAGACCCGAAGAAACTCTCCCCTTTTCCCAGAAATCGTCTTCAGTGGCAATAGGATGGTGGTCTAACCTCATCCTCACTGAGACTGTCTCCAAGCTGACCAAGAGGTCCACTGCTCCTGGACACATGGCTGAACAGATGACTAGGCATGGCTATCAAACATCATTGAAAATATATTCAAGATCTAGGGGTGTGAAAAAAATCACCCTGGCAGTTCTCTCCCTTTCTGGCCCCCAGTTTCCAATTGGGAGAGTGGATTTGGTGAATTTACGTGCCCTGACTTTGCTGAGCACCAGGAGTGGTTCAGGCGTGCAAGCTTAAGGCAGAGGCCTGTGGTGTTTTTCCTAAGAAAGGGGAGAACCCTAGGGAGGCAGAGGAGAGAGGAAGGCTCAGTGGCAGCATTCAGAAGAGGAGCACAGATGACAATGGTTCATGTGATTGGAATGTCTAGGGAGAAGATGTGGGGCTGTCTTTTCCAATTTTAAACACATGGATCAGGAATTCAAGCAGAAGGCTAAAGCCAGGGGACAGTCAGAGCCCCCTTTTTTAAGTGGCCAAAATGCAAAGGTGCGCTTTGGCATTTGAAGATCTGTAACCTGGAGCAAAGTGAGGTGGCTCACCAGCCTCAGAAAACAAGTGCCAGGACTGGCAGGAGGGACCAATTCAGGGGACCACCAGTTTCCTGGGCAACAGCTTCACTGATGACATGTGGGCTCGGTCATGTAGCTACTCTGAGAAGTGTTACATTGTAATAATGCAAATACATTCAAAGCACTTCTGCATCCATGAACTGGACATAAGATGCCAATGAATGTCCAGAAGACGCTGCAGCTGAGTGAAGTCTTTCTCGATGTCTGTTCTCTGGTGAAATCAGACACCTGGCCCTGCACTGTTGTTAATGGGTCTCTCAGAACTTCTGCTGCACCTAGACTTTCCAGGCAATAAGCCAGGCTGCCTCTGCCCATCTGTCTGGTAGCCTGCCTCCTGGACTCTGCACAGCATTCTCCTCTTGATGAAAGGTGGCGCTTACGTCCCTACGACCTGCTCTATCCTGCAGGTATCATCTAGGTAGAAGGAGCTCCCCCCAGCTCCAAGGGCTAGTGGTGAGAGCTGGGGAAACTCCAGACATCCTGGTTTATTAGCAGATACTGGAGAGAATCATTCTTGCCTAAAAAAACAAGGGAAGTGCTGGGGGAAAGGCGGTTTGCAGCACAAGGAGAACAAAACTCGACCCAGGTGTCATGGGAGAATGAAAGATGCCCAAAGTCACCCTCACATGGGTACACCAGGCCTGAGAACGTGAAATCCACATGAGCGGGCCTTTTATTTTTGTAGTTGTCTGTTTGAGGGAGGGTGGGGGTTGGTACATCCCTGGTGTCCAACATTGGAGCCGGCACTTAGGAGCCGCTCAAGCAAATATTTGTGAAATGAATGAATGAATAAATGAGTAGATAGATAAGCATCTTAAAAACTGAAAGCTGACCTATGGACATGAGGAGGCACTGTGCTAGCAGAGCTACCCAAGCCGGTTCCCCAAAAGGCCAGTTGGCTCATTTCCAAAGGGTACGCTTTCCCCAGGATGCTGTGGGAGGACCAGAGAAAGCATGAAGGTCTCCATCCAACATTCCCATTGGCAGAAGCCTGGGTTTTTTCCCTCCACATCAAAAACTGATAAAAGTCCAAGGCCAAGGAAATCTTTAGACAGAAAGAAAGACTTCAGTGCCAGGGGCCATAAGTCAGCAAGACCTAGCTACTTAGATCTCCTCAGGTCTGCCAGAATGTCCAGGCCCCTTCAGTACAAATAACTCTCCTCTCCTGGGCTGGCCCTGTCTACCAGGTGATTAAAGGGACAGATTCCAGGCTCTTGGGGTGATAACCCATGTGCTATCCTCTGCTCTCAGCCCAGGGCTCCTGCCATCTGCCCTTTACCTGAGCTCTGCTGCATTTTCCCAGTGTGTGCATCTCGGAAGCTGGTGAGAAACCCCCAAGCTTAAGCTGGGCCAGGAAAAGGTGCTAAGATTGCCGTTTCTAGAAATGGTCTACCAGGTAGGTAAAACCATCAGTTGGAGCCAATAAGAAAAAAGATGGCAAGACATTTTACAAAAAAATAATAATAATAAAACAAACAAAAACAGTCATCTTAAAGACATCACAGAGAGAACAAGGTGGCGCGCTGGGCAAAGGCAGTCACAGAGAGGAATCCCAGAAGAATTAGCCCAGGTCTTCATGCTGCTTTCTGTCACTGGTACATCCAGGCGGGTCAGCTCAGACCCCGAGCTGACCTCCTGATTGGTTCATAGACAAGAGTCACAGCCCAGGACCCAGGCACCCTGAAGGGTCACTCTCTCTTGAAATAAGGGCAACCCAGATGAATTAAACCTACCCTTGACAAGTGACATCCATGCTGCCTCGGGAAATATCAGGTGATAAAGTTGTCCTGTGGGGCATCCAACTGTGGGAGTGCCACCCTGGCACTATTTGTCAAGACAGAGAAACCCTTTGAGAGAAGATGGCCTTGAAGGATTCCCCCACAAAGTCAACCACCACACTACAAGCCCTTTCTCACCAGGAATTCCTAGTACATTTCCCTCACTTACAAAACCTTTTTTTTTTTTTTAATAAAAATCACAGAAGTTGCCCCACGAGGATATTGATGCTGTCTGGACCATCCATAGGGTGAAACTCTCTAAACTCTCGCTGGCCCTCACTCTCCACTTTTCTGGGATGAACCTGGATCCAGATGAAGACTATGGAATCAGTTATGTCCACACGAGAGGCTGCTTCTCGCTAAGTGAAGTAAATAAGAAATACTCCAGGTGGACCTGTTCAAAGCCCCGACACTTTTCCTCGAAGGATGAAACTATGAAGCTCTCTTAGCCTCTGGGGAGCCCCTTCCCCGGGAGGGACGTGGAAACTGGCTCCATGCTCTTTGTTAGGAAGGTTTCCCCCTTGATGTACTCAGAACACTTCCTATTTCTTAGTCATTCTTCTGAGCCGTGGTTTGGTGCTCCGTTAGCCCAGCCGCTGTCCCTCCCTGCCTCCTCCAGTCAGCGTCAAGGCTGACCACCTCGAACTCTACATGGAACAAGAGGGAGCCCCTCCCTCGTCTCTCCTGGAACTCTCAGCACAACCACAGATTTTGAGGGGTTTGTTTATGTGCTTCGTAGCGGCTTGGCGCCTGTGTTTTGTGTAGCAAAATCCCTACAAAAGCAGAAAGCAAGACGTGCTTTTATTATCCCAGGTGTTCTCAGTTTCTAGAACAGTGCCTGGCACAGAGCAGGACTCAGAGTCCGCTTCCGGGGAATGGATGCGATCACATCCCTTCCCTTGCTTTAGCTGGAGTGCCTGGCTCCTGCTCCTTCGAGAGGGCTGGGGCTCCTCTCCCTGTTTCATTTTCCTCTTCTTTTGTCTCCTCCTTTTGTACAAGACTTCCCCTCTTACAACAAAGCATAAGTAACTAGACTTGACCCATCTCTCTACACCTATTCCCAGAGCCCCATGGAGGCAAACCTCTCACAACCGTCACTGACACCAACGAAAGCAAACCTTTGGCTTTTGCTGCTCAAGTGCAAGATCCAGGCAGAAAAAGGAGGAAAGCTTCTGTGCCCCCCCCCCCCACACACACACACACCTGCACTGAGTGGCCACCGTAGGCATGTGACCAAGCTTATTCAAACTATCTGAATACTCGGCCCCTTCTCAGAGAAACAATGCTATTTGCTTAGGGCAGACTATGGAGGATTTGGCCAGGGCTTAGGGAGGGTCTCCAGAGCCTGATGCAGCCCATGTGGAGGCTGAGAGAAGAGGAGTTAACTGCACACAGTGGAAGAGGATAGGATATTTGGGGGGGAGGGGGGCTGGAGGGGTGGGCCAGTTCAAGGTGTAATTGAAGAAAATAAAGTAAAGGCAAACAAAAAGAGAAGAGTGGGTACAGACAAGAGGGTGGACACTGGCCCAGAAGAATGTTTAGAATATCAGAAGTCCTAAGACATACTTGTGAACATGTATATGTCTACCATACACAGGCTGGCTCTCCCCAGAACACCTTATCAAACTCTTCCACAAAATCAAATTACTAATGCCCAAACATTGCCTCTTAATCCCAGAACAATGCAGTAAACAGAGCTGAGATCCCGAAGGCTGATGCTGCCAGGCTCAAAGGATCTCATGATTCTAAACCCTTTGGCCTCCAAGGAAATCTTGCAAAGTGGAATTGCCTCTGAGTTCCCCAAAATATAAAACCCAGGGAGACTTACTTAACCTGCAGTGGGGAACGTCCCCTTTAAAGTGGCACTTGCCCTGAGCGTTGGCCTTGGAGAAACCTAAGCAGAGGACATGTGGCATGTTCAGGAACAAATGAGGTGAGTTGTGCAGAATCAAAAGGCTTCAGATGAGGCGGGCAGAGCCAGAAGCGGGCTTTGGAGTCTCCTGAGCTCCAGGAAACAGTTCAGACTTGTAATCTGTTAGCAGTGGGGAGTCACTGGATATTTGTCACCCAAAGGACTGCCTATTCAGAACATTTTCTGGGAATGTGCCCCCCTGAGGTGGCATCTGAGAGGCTCCAGAGCTGAGGAGCCCAGTTAAAGCATTCTGCAGGCCAGGCGCACCTCAGGAAAAGGGTCCTGGACAGGAGTAGTGTGGCTGAGAAGGAAGGAGGTGCTGAATCAATGGCTAGGAAATGCCAAGCGTCAGGGACAGATAGGTGGCAGGGGCTGTAGAGAATGTGGGAGAAGCAGGACCCCAAGAATCCACAAGAGAAGCAGTGGAACCAAGGTGCATCCACTGGGAGTAAAAATCTCAGACGAGCTCACATATAAGCGGTGGTTTAAAAAAAAAGGAATGGAAATATTTTACTATAAAACTATTTTACAGTCTAAATTTTTATTTCAGAAATATATTCGCATCCACAATTTTTAAACCGTCCTTTCCGTGAATTCATTCCATAAGAAATACACTAAAGCAATGTTGGGGAGGAGCTGGTGTTCCTTTCAGTCCAAAGTGTCTTCTCATTTGTTTATTTTTTAAAGCTTATGTGCTCACATATGCCTGGCTAGTGATGGGACACCTGATACCCAAAGTGGCAAGTCTCAGCATCATCTTAGAAGACAGGGCAGGTGGGCAAAGGGCCACATGCTGATTAGGAAAAACCTGCTGACCATGCTTAAACATAACAGAAAAGTTACATAAAGTGGGAGACAATGTCCAAAAAAATATAAACAAAAAGAATTCAATATTAATTCCTTCCTGAAAAGCAAAATAGAATCACTTCCTTTCTTATTAAAATAAAACCTGATGTGTCAAACAGACAGGATGCTGGCTTTGAAACAGCTATATAAATGAAGGGAATCTGGGTCAGGTTTTCCTGACCTGAAATGTACCAAGAATCTGCCAGTCCTTGAGTTGACTGATTCATCATGCTTAGGCTGATGCCACCCTCAGATGTTTCTTAAGATTCAAAATAGTCACCAGAGAAGCTTGGGAGTCACTGTGCCACATTAGGTAACAACAAAAGTCAATATTGTAAGAAGACGAGGTAAAACTGACATTTATCTTAAAATGATGGCTTGAAACAGCTTCGGGCGGGGGGCGGGGGGGGGGGGAGCAAACTCATCTGTAGCCAGTGCTCACTTAGGCAGGAAAAGCACAGTCCTTTTGGAGAGCGTTTACAGCTTTCCGATTGAAAGACCAAAAACTATACATGTCACTTGGGTTTACTGACCCATTTACTTCACGATGAGGTTTGGGCAAGGGCTTTTTCAAGCTACTCATTGAAGGGAGTCTGGAAGATTAAAATCCCCTCCCCACTACAGAAGATGGCACTTGAAGTTGTTTTCTTATGTACTTCTAAAGGGGGGCACTGAAAAAAAAAATCCCAGTCATAACTGAAAATATTTTGCAGGAACATGACTGTCCCAGTAAACATCTGGCTGAACCTTGAGGAGTCAGAGTACGTGCAGAAAGGGAGCTACCGCAAGGACTGTGTCTTTTGTTCACGGCCCTCCCAGAGACTGCTTGCTCAAGTCTCAGGAAACTGAAATTGAGGCCTGATCTCTGAGAGAAGACTGAGCAGCCTGTTCTGGTGTCTTCCTGGCCCTTTCGATAGTGAGCTGTTCGTTTACACACACTAGTGAGTCAAAGAGAAAACAATAGCAAAAGTACTTGCAAGTTTAACTTCAACTTTTAAAATGCATTAGTAACGAATGACTATTTTTGAAAAGGGTGATAGCTGTCACACAAAAATGACACAGATCTGTTTCTCAAGGACAAGTGGCACTGCCCTGCTTTGGGTGAAATTCTAATTTCTCTGTCAGAGGCCATGAGCGTGCAACCAAAGCAGGATTCCACACTAGAGCCAGCCCTGTGTGCAGCAGGTGCGGCGCCTAACCAGTTCTGAGAAACGTGCTCCCGCTAAGGCTTAAGGGGAGTGGGGGGGGGCGCATACATAAAAGGAGTTTTGAGAGAAAGGGGGCTCTCAAAAACTTAAAGAAACAAAACAAAGTTTCAACCTTTCTAAAGTATCAGTTCATGACAGTTTTCACAGCAGAGTACATGAAGACTTTCCCAGAGCTGAAATTTTTGAGAGGAAAAAAAAATCTCTTTTCTTCTGAACCTAGGGAGAAGACTTAGAGTCCTTACTCTCGAGGCTTTTGTCGCTGCTGTGGGTCATGTGGCTCACTCACCCTTCCCAGGAAGCACAGTACTCTGAGAAGGAGCCGCAGGGGCTAGGGCACCTTTCATACACTGGTCTCAACTCTTAACACAGAACCTGAGCAGCCTCGTTTCTGGGTAGAATTTTCCCATCTTAGAGAACTCCTAGGTGTGAGCACTAAGGGGGTCAACTTAGGCTTTCCGGGGTCGTAAGGTGGTCTGATAATGTCACAGTTCAGATACTGCTCACTGGCAAGGTTTGGTGGATAGAGGTTTCATGGTAACTGACTAAATGAACTGTGAATTACAGCTGTTTACACCCTGCCCCCACACCTTCCCTGCTAAGACATCCCTGCTGCTTGATTTACAGTTGTCGAATGGCCAGATCCATATTCCTGAGTAAGACTATACAAGGTAACCTTCGATCACATGCATAAAGACAAAACGTTGACTCACAATACAAATGTGTTACATAACTTTACAGACGCCTGCAGCTCTCCACTCTAACTGGCCAGACTGCAGCCAGATTTGTCTAAGAACTGCAGCTAAATGCTTTGGACCCTAAATATATCCCTCATCCACGGTGTGGCTAGGGAACACCGAGCCAAGTCTATCTCCTGCGCTGCTACAACTGCGATCTCCTGGCCACCAGCAGGGAGGTGGTACAAGGTTTCCTCCCTCTGGGAAAGCGCATTTCCATTTACACCGTCTTAGAACATGTTTTTCCACCCGTTTTCTTGCTCCAGAGTTTCAACTTCCAGTGAAATCTGAATATGGTGCTTATATGAGTACAACTTTCTGTGCTATACACACATACATTGGATGTGTTTTTGCCTGCTGACGGCCCAGCAGGCTGGCTGGGGAACTGAACAGGTGAAAGTTGTCTATTGGACTCCAGTTCCTCTGCTTCAGGCAGGTGCCTTCAGAGAGAGAGACTTCTGGACAAAGTTCTAACACTTGGCTTTTTAGTAGTTGGCTGAGGTGGACTTTCATAAACACTAGTGAACTTACCTCAGAGAGCTAAGGTGCTTCTGATTTGCAAACCACTGGAGAAACTTCCCAGTCTTCTGAATCTCGGAGGCAACTGCATCTGTTCTTAAGCAGAATCCATTATGGAAAAACTTGGAGAGGCTGTCCTTCAGAGTTTGTTTTGTTAAGCTTCTTCCATAGTGCTGGTTTTGTGTCTCATAGCCCACAGAGTGAGCAGGATCAGCCTTGGTGCTCAGCACCAGGAACCTGGTCCTCTCCATCAGCAGGTACTTGCTATGATGCTGATGAATTTTCCCTGAGGCAAAGGGACCCTAGCTCTTCTGCTCTATCCATTCTACAGGGCCTATTAAACTTGTGAGTCACGTCTGGCCATTTTCTGTGTGCGTTGTTTGACGCAGTAAGAAGGAAACGGTCTCAGTAGCATCGGGGCGGGTGTTTTCACAGCTGCAAAACAACATCAGCCGGCGGTGGTGTATAAACTATTAAAAACTCCGGCTCTCTTGGGGCCTTGGTGGCCGCCGTAACTGCTTCAGAGCTCTGTCATCTGGGTGTCGGGAGTATTGCCGTGCAATATGCAGCCAGCTCCCTGACCAGAAGGCAGCACACAAAGCCTCTGAGCACAGGTGCCCGAGCGGCAGGCTTGGTGGCCGTCGGAGTCGCACTGGGCCCACACTCAGCATCGAGCTTCAGGGGTGGCTTTCTTGACCTTCACAATGCTCTTCTGAAATCTAGCTTCCTCTTTCTAGGCTTGGGCTAATGGAAGAATCTTGTCTGGTTTGGACACAGAAGTGTGGCTCCCGAGTCCTGCAGACTCTCAGGAGCCCTGATTTAAGCCCGGGGTGAGGGAGCCTCGGCCTAGCCACTCCCACTTTTGCTGGCTCCTCCTCTATTGCGGACTCTTTCCAGGTCCGCCCTGCTGCTGTCCTGATTCTGTTCGGATTCTACCAGCTTCCTAACTCGTATTTTCTTTTTTACCAGTTAGTCTTCCACCTACAAAAGCAGCCCTTTGGCAGTTTGGTTACTATCCCATGAGCAAAAGTCTGAAGGGCCCCATGCGTTTTAATTTCCCCACGAAGCGCGCAGTCCGCCCGCCCCGACCCATTTGCGCTAGCCTCATAATTCACCTCAGCTTTTTAAAGTTTGAGGGGGTGGCTTTTTTATATTGCAGTTGAATGCTTCTCTTTCTCTCCTCTGCATCTGTTTCCTCCTGGGACCCCCTCTGTGTCACTGCTTGGCTAGTTTCCAAATGCTTTGCTTGTATCCATTTTCTCTGGGCAGACAGTGACACTGAGTCCCGGTTTCTCTAGCCGAAACTCAACTCGCCCATCACCAGCCCTAAAGCTTGCCAACATGCCTTGATGAACTAACTCTTCCACCTCCCCTGCCAAACCCTGGTCTGTTCATACTGAACCAACTCCCCGGGAACCAACCCATCAGGAAGCTGTTTTCCTTGTGACTTGCTCCAGGCCTAGGTCACGCTTAGTGGGTAGGGACTCTAAGGTGAGGCTCCTTCTCACAGAATCCACGGGCTAAGGCAAGTGGGCTCTGCAGAGGCACGTGGCCTTCTCCAAGGTCTGGTGAACCCCCTCTTTCCTTAATCAGTTTTCCCTGCCTATAGGTTGGGGTGAAGGAAAGGAAAATATGTAGTACTTTTTTGAAGTCTTCAACTACTCATGAGAAAAAGCCAGGCAAACATCTGCGTGGCAGGAGAAGGGTTAACTGTCATCCTACCGGATTAGATAGCAGCCCTCCCACAGATGTCAGGACTAGATCCTGACAATCCAGTTCCTCCAGACAGATTGGCGCTCCTGAGACTGAGGGGCATCTATTCTCCGCTCAAGCCCTTACCGCTCTGTGAGGCAGATGATCCGCTCCCGCAGGCCTCCTGGCCTCAGGTCTCTGGGATGGTATTTGGAGTCACATGTGTGACTCTCCAACAATGACATCTTTGTCTGGTCCCCATGATTTTGATTTCAAGAAGTGTCATGGTATCTGAGAGTGCCAGGGACTCTGGGGTGGTGGGGGGCGAGGGCCATTGGCGATATCGCGGGTTGTGGCCCGTGCTTGCAAGGATAGAGCACAGAAAGGCAAGAAGCGGTGTTGAAACCCGGTGTTGGAGAAGAGGCAACCTAAGACTGTCCCCTCTCAAGATAGGCCCCTTGGACCAGGACCACCACGGCCTCCTGGGAGTTTGATGCAAATACCGCCTTTGGGACTGCGTACCCACTGAATCAGCACGCAGCACGCACGACAGGGAAGGTTCCCGGGGCTGGGGCTGAGGAAACCTCGCGTGCCGTGTGGCCTTGGCCTCTGACGGGGTGGGAGTGACTCCTGGAAGCCCCACTAAGCCGGATGGATGTTGGTGTCCATTGACTTAGCTCCTCTTTCAATGGCCTCTCACATCCCCTCATTGGGCATAGGGCACTGTGGTCTCCTCTCCCAGCTCCAGGATGCCTTCCCAGGCTCCCCAGACTGAGAAACATGTAGCAGAAGCCTCCCAACCCCAGCAGAAGTTGAAGCTGGCCTGACCATCCAGTTGGGGTTAACCACCCCACCACAAACAGTGCCTCCTGGCGCCTTAAGGGTGAAGTTCAAGGCTTTCAGGCTCCTGGGACTCTTGGTCACTGGGCCAAAGAGACATTCGTTCACTGAAAAGTTCACTGTGTTTTGAGCCCACAAGATTTATATACATCTGAACCCAAACCCATGTTCCTTCCTGATGCATGAAGTTAACCACACACTCTTTCAGTCAGTTGGCAGGTGAGTGGCTGTTGATCACCCCATATCCTCCTCTGTATCCGAAGGGGAGCCCTGGGACCCAGGTACCCCAGGGAGAGTGAAGAGGAACATAAGCCCCCAGTCCAGGTGGCCCAGGTTCCGAGCGTTTTCTTTCCTGAGGTGAAAACAGTTGGAATTCATATAAACTCTCTGAGCTTCAGTGCCCACCAGTGCAGAATGAGTACACAGAACTTTGTAGCTCCTATATCTCGAGCACCTACACTACAAATTTCCAGGATGCCATTCTGCTCAGCAGGGCCCAGTCCTCAGGTAGGGTAGCCACTGCAAGGTGGACCTTTCTGCATTCTAGGACCTCATGCCAAGGACAACCATTGACACACACGGGATCCACAGCAGCCTTAAACACAAAACTCTTAATAGCATGTAGTCTATGACCATGGGTATTGGATAGACTACCTGGACACAAACCAAATCAGATCTAAAGCTCACATGACAGCTGTTTCAGAGACAGGGTAAGGAGCATCAGGGTTGCCAGGGGCTCTGATGGCTAAGAGAAAGACGGGGGGTGAGGGGGGGTGGTGTCATGAGCAAGAAGCCCCAGCTCCCTCTCCCCTTGGAGCCCTCATCCGACAGGTTCCATATGGGCAGCAGCTGCCTCCTGCGGGCCTTGCCCAGTGTTACAAGTACAGCCGCTGAGCTGCTCTCGGCTGGGAGATGGGAGAGGACGGGTCCAGAGCTGGTCCACTCTTCCATCCCGATGGCGGGGCTTGGTGGGATAAAGATGAGTCACCATCCCTCATGTATCATACCTCCTTCATTTTTCAGACTGGAAATGCTTAAAGGAGGGGAGGAAGAGGGGAGGCTATTCTGCGGGGGCTCTTCTTGGGAGCCATACCCCAGGTCCTCACGCCTCGTGCTTCTACAGGAGGCCTTTCTCATCCTGGGCTTTTGGTGGCAAGGGTTAGAACTAGCCTACAAAGTACAGCGGGGAGGCTCCCCTTTAAATATTTACAGACATGGAAGGATAGGTGGAGAGGGGGCGGGAAACAAGTCAAGGGATCCAGTTCTCAAGAGAAAAAGATGCCAAGGCAAAACTACAAAAGTCCCAAAGGTCGTTTGTCCTGGCAGAGCTGGTCACTCGCTAGTCAGTCCCGGAAGCCCTCATGTCTCTTTCCTAGCACTTAATTCTCTGTTGTCTCTGACAGGGAAATGTTTTTTGTGTGTCTTTTCCTCTTCCCGCACACACATTAATTGAGAAATCTTTCCATGCTCGTTTGAAAAGATCATTTTTTAAATAAAATAAGAGGCTAAGTGCTTGAAATGCTGGTGTCTCATAAACGAGAGCAGGACTCCCACATCTAATTCCCCAGGCCAGTCGGTTCCTGGAGCCTGCCCATTGGAATGCCACTGCCTGGCACAAGTGAGCATTCAACAGGTGTTTTAAAATGATGGGTAGGTAGGAGGAAAATGAAGGGAAAACACCCAAGTACCACTGAGCATCGTTATTGTCTGGATCACTTATTTTTGCCTTCTTTATAGATCATTCATTATCCAAAATTTGGTCAACAGAAAGATTGTTTTTTGATCAGAACATTTTGACCAAAATTCTGCTGTGTAAATGGGCCTCAGATGGTTTCTCTTAACGTCAAGCTGACGTCTTACATTACTAAATCTGGAGAAGACTATGACTGGATAGAGTCTGCAATAGTGATCACGACCTAACTTCCAGGACAATGCTGGGACACACTACCTGATAAGTCTTTGGATGTTGATTTAGAAAAGAAATGAGGCTGAGTCTTTGAAATGCTGGTTCCTCACAAATCTGAGCAGGATTCCCGATTGCAATTCCCACTTGTGGGAAGAAGGAAGCAGAGCTGGCACCGTGGGCTGCCCCCCCCCCAGACAGTATTCTGAGAGTGCCTACAATCAGGAAGATGGGGCATGTGCAAGAAAAAGACACTTGACCCATGCAATGTTCCTTCCAACCCAGCTTTGCTCCTCCAGGGGCGAGACTCACTCTGCTCCTTCTAGAAGCAGCTTAGGAACCGCAGCATCCTCTCTACTTCCAGCTCCCTGCTTCCCCTTTATCCAAAAACCCCACTTTCCCAAGCAACATTCACTACCAACTTCAAACTTCTTGCTCCACAGAAGGAAAGATGCCTCAGGGGACCCACACACACCTACCCAGCACTCTCTACACGTCTGGAATCGCTCCATGGATCTGGTTGCGATGATCAACCAACTCCCTCTGCGTGCCTAGGCCTTGGTCAGAAGCTAGTCCTGGGTAAGGAGTCCTGTGCATAGCACTCAGGTTTTCAAAGGCAAGCATCTAACTTCGCTAGCAGGAGATGTGAGCAAACTCATTACCAAAGCTTAGGTTTTCTCACTTGAAAATAGAAATGATGATGCAGGCTCTACTTTGTACTAGCTGTCATACACAGTAACACAGTAAGTGCCTGGCAGTGCCAACAAGTACCCTAAAAGTCACTAACACATCCAGTCCACAGTACCCAGGCTAGACAAACTGATTCCTCTATGATAGACAAGGAAGAAGGCTCACAGAGGTCAGGTCATGTATCTAAGGTCACACAAGGTGGCAAAGCCTTAGAGTCTCTAAGTTTCGCCTAGAGTCTGGCTTCACAGTCCCGGGCTCAGCTCACTGAAAAGGAGCCTCTCTATAATCCACGTAAAGTTCTTCCTGCGTTGCCTGAAACACAGTAAAAGCTCAATAAATAGAAGATGGAACTCCCATATGCCACGGTGCAGGTGCCTGAGCAAAGCAGACACCCGTCATGACAGGGCTCTTGTGTGGTGCTCTTCCCCTCCAATAGCCTTAAACCCAGGTATGAGCACGCTGTCCACCTGGAGAGCCCAGCAGGCCAGCCCCCACACTGTGCCTACGGCCCCATGTGTGACAATGCACATCTCATTTGTTAACCGCGCCCGCCATCCCATGTGTACCAGTCACTCCTCCCTGCCTGGTGAGAGCTGAGAATTTGAGTGTCTCAGCCAAGTGTCAGGTGGACAGTGCAGAGGGAGGCTTAATTCTCAGCAGCATTCCATGCCCCTGGCTCGGCTTCCAAATAAAAAGGAGATTATTCCATTTCATTAGCTGCTTTATGCAGTGCTTATTTATACAAGTCGGTTGTTCTTCACTTTCATTTCCATAACATTTCCAGTAATTATTTTCCATGCGTAGTGATTCCAGCTAAAGTGAGGCAAGAAGAGGGCACTGGTGCTTACCAAGGCCTTGAGGGGATGAGGAGGGAGAACATGAACATCAGATAATGGCATGGATGTCAAGGCAGGCGGAATCAGAACCATTCTCAAGCTCTTATAACACAGCGAAATGATCACTATGAAGGAAAGCGTGCGATTTTGAAGCAGCAGCAATCCTGATACTCACGTCGTCAGTATCTGCACGTCGTCAATAGGGGAAAGGGGAGATACAGACAAGTCCCACATCCAGACTCTGCTGATTGGGCAAAAGGCCTGTGGTCACATCACCAGCCCCAAGTGGGCTTATTGTTTTAACCCAACACAGTGGGTTAGCATCTTGGTGAGTGTAAAGCCAAAATAAGCACAGGTAAGACATGAAAGAGCAGAGAAAAAAGCGTTGTCTGCACCAGGCAAGGAGAGCAGAGGAGTCATTTTGAAAGCCACACTCTCTCCAAACAAAAGCGGCATAGAATTTTGTTGTGAGGGGGCAATATATAGTCATATAGGGGTCAGCCCACTCTTGAGTGTGCTCAGTTTAAAATCATTTTTTTTTAAATGGAGGCATGCTTAGCTCAAAGTCATGGAGTACATATGTAAAAAACTAAAATGATAGACAAGAGATGTCTCTGGGCATGCTCAGCTTGCACCATAAAGTTTTGTTGTTTTGTAGTAAGCTCCAGACCTCAACACAGCTGACGTCATGATGGAAGTACCATTCAGGCCATGGGACCCATCACGTAGGCAGCTACACCCGCCAGAACAAAGAAGTCCATAGTTCTAGGAAAGTCTCTGCATGTACTAACCTTGCTTTTGGTCTCTGCAGTTCTGAAGTGTGTCAACCCAGGACATGGTTTTGTGCTTTAAAGTTTACCCTGAGGGGTTGGGGATTTAGCTCAGTGGTAGAGCGCTTGCCTAGCAAGCTCAAGGCCCTGGGTTCGATCCTCAGCTCAAAAGAAAAAAATCTTACCCTGAGAAAGGCTCAGGGTTCCACTGGGATTTGAATGCACAGCACAGCTGCTGACTGGCTAACAAAGACTTGCTATTGGTTTAAATCCGTGTCCAAGTAGTCTTCTCTGGTGGATAACCCACTACAGTCTCAAAGTACTTTGTGCAACTGATTTTATCTTTTGAAATTCTATCACTTCCCCACTTCTCCAACCCCTTCCATGCACTCTCCTGCCTCAAAATTTGTAGCTTCTTTTTAATTGTGTGTATGTGTGTGTATGTACCTAAATGCATAAATATAACTTGTTCAGTTCATAAAATGTTATTCGTATGTATATGATTTCAGGGCTGACCACTTAATATTGAATAAACAATTTGGGGATCTCTTCCCAATGGCGGCATTCCTTAGTCACCTGTCGTTCTTTGTCTAGGGTTGGGGCTTCACCCCTTCCGTGTTAGAATGTCGACTGGTGGTGTCCTTGCTCCGGTCTTGTTACGGCGGCCATGTTGATGAGACTTCATGGGTATAGCTTCTCTGACATTTCTAGGAGACAGGGTCTCATTAACACCCTGCTGCTGCTCTGGCTCTTACAGTCTTTCCATCTCTGATTCCATGAAGACCCCTGAGCCTCAGGGGCAGGAGTTGTGTAGCCCTAGCAGCTGGACACATACTCTCTCCTCTGCATTTTGATCAGTTGTGATTTTCTGTGATGGCCTATTGCAAAGGGAAGGTTCCTTGATGAGGAGTGAGAACTGTACTTATCGGTGGGCATAAGGATAAATATTTAAAAGATAGCTAGGGATTAGTGGTGGTTGTGGGCTCTCCTCCAAAATCCATGACTTTTCTAGCCCCAGATTGTTGGCTAGGTTTCCGTCTTGCCAAGTGGGCCTTAAGTCCAAGTAGAGAACTTTTGGTTACCATCAAGCTATGTGTGCCACTGTGCGTCCTTGGGGTTATCGTGCCACACTGGTCATTGTTGTGGTTTATAGGCATTATAGCTAGGTAGGACTATTGACTGCTTCCCTTCCTTGGAAAACAGAATGCTTGGTATTTTCAGGTCAGATCTCCTAGTCCATGTCTCCTGGGTTCTGTGTCTGAAGTTAACAGTGTCTTCAGCAACAGGGGCTTACCTTCTACCTCTGGGGGACAAAGAAGGGCAACAGCAGTACCCTATTTAATGTTTTGGGGGTGTCTTAAAGAGCCTTGGCCAAAAACACACGAAGGGGATTCTATCAGTCTACGGATTTGGGGGAAGCGTTGTCAGCCCCCACCATAAAGTGTGCGCTTAGAAATACACGATGCTTTAAATGTGCATTAACCAGGAGTCTGCCCCTGAAGAGGCTGGTCTGGCTTAGTCATTAACACCATGATGAAGATCCAAAGTAAAAGGGAAGTGTTTCTCCAGAGCACAGTCCAAAGTCAGGTCATCCACCCAGCTACTCCTAATATTTGCTGTGCGCAAGGCCCAGCACCACAGATGGGGTGCATCATTCAGTTTACCCTCTACCTCCTGTGTGCTCTAGACCACGTGCAGCTGGGACAAAATTACACAGAAGGGACACAGCTGCACACAGCTGGGGGAGGGGAGGAGGCAAGACGAAGTGACAAGAATTTAAGGCGAAGGTCAAATGACTTTGCCAGGACTTCCTTCTACAAGGGACCATCGACGGGCCCAGTCTTATGCAGATGTTGTGTGGGTAGTCAGAGCTGCTCTGATTAGTGTAGTAACAGCCATGCTGTGCTCGGAGGACAGCGGTCCCCAACAACATAGACATGCAAGTGTTCCTTGCATAGGCCCTGGACCCAGCTTGGTGCATCTGAACAAGGTACTCCAAGGACCTGGGTAGAATTTAGAAAGGAAAGGAAAAGGGGTCCTGGGCATACAGACTCTTTTACCCAAGCGGGAGTGGGGGAGGGTTACCACTCAAGTTGGGTGCCTCTTAAAGTGTGCGACCTTAATTCCCATTGGCCCAGAGCTCAGGCATCCTCTGACACCCAAATGTGAGCTTTCATGGTCTCCCATCTCTCCCCTCCAAGTAAAGATGCTGGAGAGGGGAAGAGGCTCGTGGTCCAAGATCTACCCCTTACAAACCTGTGACCCTGTGTGGTACCTGACTTTCCTAGGCCAGTTCCCATGCAGATAAATTGAAGGCAATCGCCAACTCCATCACATGGCGCTGGGACTCAAGATTTAAAAGTGCAGGACAAGCAGGAAGTTGGTTTTCTGGTGGTGAGCTGTGGAGGGGAACATAGTTGAAACAGACCCTGGTCTGTGGAAATGATCACAGAACCCCAGAGTCTATTTCGGGAATAAGATTATATCCACTGAAAAGGCCAACTTAGAAACTAAATAAGAAATTATATGCCAAGGCTCCAGGCACATAGAAGAACCCCAAAAGTTATTGGCAATGGTAATCATTCCCAGACACCTATAGCCCTTTCTCTAATTCTACCCCCCGCCTTTTTTTTGGTCCCTGCCTGGGCTGAGTCCAGACATGTGGCCCTCTCCCACACCTCTCGCCTCCCCAGTCACTCCTAGGCACTTATTCCCAGGCCCAATGACCGGTTCTTGTCTCTGCTGTTCATTCTACCAGTCCCAAACATGAGCCTAAGCTGCGCTTCACCTTGGCAGCATCACCCACTTGTGGAGTCTTGATCTTTTCTATGACTTCGTGTCTGGTGAGGATTCTGGGGCTGTGGAAGCCATAAACGCTCCCTGTTTGACCTCCTAAAGCTGCTGCAAGCTGATAGGGAAGCCTGGGAATGACTGGTTCTGACTCCGGGACCTGAAAGTGACCATGTGGAAGCTGCAAGGTCTTAACAGGAAAGTTCTGTGGTTTGGTGTCTGTCAACGAGATACCCATCACTGGGCAATGCTCAACTAGATTCAACCTTTACATGATGACAATGGCTAGTAGAGGAAGTACCCTGTGGTACTATGAGCGGCAAGGCAGGAATCACACCAGCCCTCTGTCTTTTGCTTCTTCCCATAACACCCAGCACCACCCAGCTGGCTTCTTGCAAACTTAACAGTCAGTGATTCACAATGGTCTTACCCACTCACAGCGCCAGTGTCAGATGGACCATTGAAACACTTAGAGGCTGTGGAACATCTCTCTTGCTAACAGATACATGTAAGTTCATTGTGGTCCCTCCACATCAGTTTGGCTCATCAAAAGCAGCCCATCTCCAGGAAGGTGGAGCTTGCCGATAGAGAATCTAGCCCACTGGGCCCGACTATAGCAAGAAATTCTGAGGCATTTACCAAGGGGAAAGACACTCTGCAAACCAAATACTCAGGCAACAGCACCGGTGGAGGTCCACGGCAACTGCCTGAAATGTTCATGGTATTTGGTTCCCAAGAAGAATAGAAAATAGAGCCATCTCACAAGTTGTATGCTGTGTATTTCACACTTGGTCCACATAAAGGCTTCCTGAATTCTCAGATAAAAGTCACGGGAAGTCTACTTCAGCTGAGCTAGAGGCAAGCGCTGGCTCCCACCTGTGACTGGGAGCAGCTTGCAGGCTTCGTGGGGTAGATCCTGTGGGTCTGGGAAGGGGGATGGAGTAGTCACCCAACTCTTCCCACAGTTTTCCTCTTGGCTGAGCCATAATCCCTTTTGCTGATGCTCACAGCATAGCCCACTCCCTCTCGAAGCACTAACAATACCAAGGAACCAATCAATCTTGAAATAACTTTGGTAGTCAAAGTCTCACCAGCAAGCATAGGGCACCTGTGTGCCCGTCCCTGGAAATTTCTCTTCTGGTTATTTCCCAATTCCATTCGAAAGGTCCCCAAGCCCAGAATCTTGCTGGAAAAGGCAGGCAAGGCACATAAAATACTTAAGATTTCGGTAGGGGTCTCACAACCTTAGAAAGTACCATTTTGAGTGATGCCCCCAAATTATCCCTCTTCCTAAGTGTCAGCACTTTTGGAAGGAAATGCAGGCAATTGGGAGACAGGCTTGGGGGTCATGGACTATCTCTTCTTTACTAGCTAACAAGGCATGTGGGGGAAGAAAGACTTTGTGCAGAAGGGACCAGGATTTGGACATACCACACACACACACACACATACACACACACACACACACACACACACACACACACACACACACACACACACAAATGAATCCCTGAAGAATAAGCTGCATCAGCAGCCAGTCCTACACCAGAAGGGCTCTGTTGGATTGAAGGTACCTCCTTCCTCCTCAGGCTCATCCCTAGATGTCAAGAGGAAGGAGATTGGCAGGGAAATACCTGACCACAAAGAATACTAATGCACTGCTGGGAGTCAAGGAGATCACACCCGTGAAGCTCTTGGTGATGTCCGATGCTGCGTGTTCAAGTGGACGTAAGTGAGCCATCCTCTCTGGCTTTTATCCACTAAGGGGTTCATCCAGACTGAGCAATCAGAAATATTGGGGTGGTTTTCTGTTTGTTGAGACAAAGTCTTGCTCTGTAACCCAGGCTGGCCTCTCCAGGCCTGGGATGACAGGCATGTGCCATCACACCTGGCTGTCAGAGAAATCTTATGCTGAAGCAGGGATGAGGCAAGGATAGGGCAGCAGATTACACATGAATGATGGGTTCTCCATCCTCTGGATACCTCAAGAGTCTCCACTGAGGGCTCAATACCTCCCAACCTGAACCAGCTTCTAGAACAAGAGCAAATGAATCGTGTGTGTGTGTGTGTGTGTGTGTGTGTGTGTGTGTGTGTGTGTGTGTGTGTCTGTGTGTGTCTGTGTGTGTCTGTGTGTGTGTGAGAG
This sequence comes from Peromyscus maniculatus bairdii, assembly GCF_049852395.1. Classification (NCBI taxonomy): domain Eukaryota; kingdom Metazoa; phylum Chordata; class Mammalia; order Rodentia; family Cricetidae; genus Peromyscus; species Peromyscus maniculatus. Next base: position 85,101,505 of record NC_134852.1, on the reverse strand, counting down.
AGAGGGGAAGGGAAGGAGGGAGGGAGGGAGGGAGGGAGGGAGGGAGGGAGGGAGGGAGGGAGGGAGGGAGGGAGAGGGCAGGCATGTTTCCCCAGCCCCATTCCACTCATGTGCCTTTTTCTAAATCACCAGGGCACACACACACACCCAGAAACTCCCACCCAACCCTACCCACAACCTATGTTCACATTTCTAACCACAGAGATTCATCTCGCCAGCTCCATCAGAAAACATCCAAACCCAACACACTCATGACTCAATCTAACGATTCTTCTTTGTTTGTTTTAAGGATCTTTATTAAAGCGCCAATAGTGTTGAAGTTCCATCAAGGATCTGGAAGGTTGCTGTCCTGCCATTCTTGCTGGAGTCAGTGATGAGTGATTGGCAACCGGATCCATGGTGTTCACACATAAGGCAGGAGAATCCAGCTTTTCTAGAAGGTTCAGCTGTAGTCCTGGGACCCTTGAGTGGGAGGCGGCAGTCCCAGCTCCCAAGGCTGAGAGGGCAGGGCGCACAGCTTCGAAGTGGCCCGCTACCTAGATTCACCGCTGTGCTGTGAGTACCCAGTGAGGGGAGTGAGCCGCCTGCTGTTTCCAGCCCCACCCCTCTGGCCAACGGGGCAGAAGGTTGAGAGAAGTCAACTGAGAAGCAAGGTAAAGGGAGCCCAGAAGAAGAGCACCCCTCACGATGGGTTAGGGTTGCACAGCACCTGTGCCCAGCCAGGCTCCGGAGCCGGGGTGGCCCTTTCCACCTATTGCCACCACCACAGCCCCAGTCAGGGACTGTAAAGTCTGATGGTGGGGCAGAGCTGGCCAAGGTGGGGGTTTTCATCCAAAGCAATGGAGCAGGGCCTCAAACAAACAGGTACACAAACCTTAGAACAAAGACAGCAAAGGAAACAAGGAGGTAACAGCGGCCACCTTTTCAGACGCGCTCCATCCCCAGAATCCCAAAGGCACTGCTGTTAGACTTGCATACCAGCTACAGAAATTTGGGGGAAGCCAACGGGAGGCCTCCATTAACCTGAGCAGTTGGTCCGGGACCTGTTTCCTCAGGGCATCCCTGGGTACCCAGCTCCCAGGCTAGGTGCAGTGGGCCCAGGAGTCGAGTTCGGCCCAGCCTGGACTGACTTCCAACAGGGTCCCTGACAACGTTCTTTGTTTCTTCTTTTTCAGCTACCATTCATTTAAATTACCACAGTGATTTCTTCTTAGCGCTACGTTCCTAGGACAGACAACACAGCACTGAGGCAGGACAGAGAAACATTTTTCTAGTACACACACACAAACACAACCAAAAGCTGCCTGGCACTGTCCATTCCCATGAGAAGAGAAATAGGTATACACATCCATACGCACACTCACCCATGTGTTCTGATCCCTGGGGGAAAAATGGAAATTGGTTTGTGGAATAGCCATGGCTATTTATGCTGAACCTCTTAGAAAGGGTGAGGTGGGGTGGGGAGCCTGGATGTCCACTCTGAAATATCACATAGCTATCCCCCAAATAAAGCCAGATTTGATGACGATGGAAAGATTTGGGAGAACAAAATGTCAGGATTCTCCTAAGTACATCTGAAGATCCTTTTCAGGCTTTTGAGGGATGTAGGGGTGTGTGTATGTGTGTCTGTCTGTCTGTCTGTCTGTCTGTCTGTCTGTGTCTATGCTGGTAAACATGTGTAGGGGCCAGAAATGAACCTTGGGCATTGTCCCTCTGGAGTCATCCAACGTTTCCGTGACCAGGTGTCTTCGCTGGAACTTGCTCATTAGGCTAGGCTGGCTGAGCAGTCAACCCCAGGGATTCACCTCTCTCCCTAGTGCTGAACTAGAGGTGTGGGCCATCATACTGGTTTTGATTTATTTGAATGTGAGCTCTAGGGACAAAACTCATGTCCCCTGCTCATAAGGTAATCAGGTTATGAGCTAAGCTATCTCCCTCGCCCTGCTTCTTAAAATTATCCATCCTCCTAATGGTAGCTTCACTATTATTACAGTTGTTGTAGAAAAATTCTTTGAAACTGATGTTCCCATCTTCACCTCTTAGAAAGGTAGAAAACCCCTCAAGGAAAGAGGGCAAAGAGCATTTCAAAGGGGCATCCAGGGGTGGCTGGGGCGACAGGGGGCAAGCTTGATGGTGGCATTCCAAGCAGTTGCTGGACACATAGAGTGGAGCCAGAGCTTCATAAATAACGTTGGGTTTGGTTCCAACACCTCGGGTGAGAGACGGTGCCCAGACCTTCACATCCCAGGCTGCAGCCGACCAGCTTCCCCCAGGATGCTGACGCGCCCGAGAAGCTTTATCTGAAAGAAAAGCAAGGAGGAGAGTCATCACTTCTGGCAGAGCACTGAGACCATCTGACTCCTCCCTGGCGGTTTCCACTCCTGGGCCACACTGCCACACTCAGTCTCTGTCCCTTTTCCTGTCCCTGCTGTCTGGGCAGTCATCTTCGTCACCATCGTCCTCCTCCGCAAGCCCTTGACGCTCCTCACCCACGAGGCTTTTGAATGTGCTATCTGAAAGGCCCGTTCCATTCTCCCGTGTAACTCTATCCTTCAGCTCTCACACAGGACTTTCAGGGACCCTCCCTCCACACACAGCCCCCACACCCCTTAGAACGCAAGCTGTTTTCTCCTTAAATCCCTCCTTCCAGCCCCCTACAGGTGTTCAGGCCAAGTGTCAACAAAGCATCTCTTTAAAATCTACCCAAGAGTAACTATTTTCAACCTTGTAGATCCTGCCACTTTTGTGTCAACTAGGAACCCTGTTGTCATGACAAAAAGCAGCCAGAGACAGTACAGAATGCCTGGTGATGGCTGTGTTCCAATAAAACTTTATTTATGGGCACTGAAAACTGAACTACATTCAACTTTTATGTATCTTGAAATACTATTCCCCTTTTGATTCTTTTTCAAGCATGAAAATGTAGAAATCAGAGCCTGGCATGTTGGGAGGCAGAGGCAAGAAGTCCATGAGTTTGAGAAAAGCCGCGGGCTGCACAGCGAGACACGGGTGCGGGTGCACATGGAACAAAAAAAGTAGAACGCATACTTGGTTTGTGAGCTCTTGTCCCAGTCTGGGATCCGTAATGTCTCCCCTCAGCCCACTGAGTTAGGATTGGCACTGTTGGAAGCAGCACAGCCTTTCAGAGGGGAGGCCCAATGGGAGGTCTCCAGGTCACTGGGGACACATGGGCAGGAATTATGGGATTCCAATCTCTCCCTTTTGTTCCTTGGCTCATGATGTGGTGAGAGGTTTTGTTCTACCACACCTGCTAAGATGTGCTGCCTCACCACGGGGCAAACCAACCATGGACTGAAACCTCCAACTCTGTGAGCCAAAATAAACCTTCAAGTTGTTGTCTGAGGTATTTTGTTAGGGTCACACAGACCCGATGACTACAAAGCAAATGTGGTCCGCTGGCCACCGCTTGATGAGTTGGGCCTATATAAGCATATGGCTAGTGTCTGTCTCCCGCTCAGACGGGGTGTTTGAACAGGCAGGACCCACGTGTGAGCCTGCTCACCTTCAAACTCTAGCTCTAACACGGTGCAGACAGCAGCAGGAGTACAAGAAACATTTTTACCTTGAGTAAAATATTTACAAGCTTCATCGAAGGAGCTTAGGAAAGGGGGGAAACAGACCCATGAAAGCTGCTTCTTTAGCATTGGATTAATGGACCTTTCATAATCCATGAAAAACAAAAGCATAATAGAGTTTAAGGACTGGTGACGGTTTCAGAGACTAAGAATCAGAGTAGAGAGCAATTTCCACAGCTACATCAAACGCCTACAAACGACAGCCAATGACAGCGGCTTGCTGACCCCAGCAAGAACCGGTGAAGAGCAACAGCGCAGCACAGCACTGGGATACACTGATCGCCCAACACGTGGCACCGTCGCCTGCCTGGGTGCTCAAGTACAGTTGCCGGGTGACCCCTCATCTCACAAAGGTCCCAGAAGCACCTGCATGGAACCTCTGGCAGGTCCTATACCTTCATCCCATGAGCCGCTTACACCCCCATACCTGTAGGAATAATCAGCCACCTGTATACACGGGAGAGCTGCAGAGCAGAGGGGAACCCCAGCTCTCCGAGAGGCTCCTCGCCATCAGCTCCTTTCACAGCAGAACTAAAATCTGGGGACGTGAGGCAGGCAGAGGAGCCTCCAGAACCCAACCATTCCCAAGCTCCTTAGGAAGGAGATGCAGCCATAAGACATTGCCACTGGAAAGGTATTAACACCTTCATTTAAGAAGCACTGAGTCCAGACTTCATTCAACCTTGGATGGGGAGAGGGGGCAGCTCTGCTTCCGCTTCGTACCTACTCGCTCTCCAGGGGTCTGACTATGGAGAATAGAGTAGGCACCGTCTCCTATGCCGTGGTCATGCCGCTGGTATCCAGTATCCCTACAGGAAGCCCTAGCCACAGAAGGGGGACAAGTAAGCCTGCTTAGAATGTTGGTCCACACCCTGGAGGAGCCACACTGTTTCCACACACAGGAAGCCCATCTCAGCAGGAGGCAGGACTGGCAGGGGCGGCAGCAGCCTGGTACCTCGGGTGGGTTTTTTTTCCCAGCAGCTGGGTACCTTGGGCTGCACTCAACACCACAGCTGCCAGGCTGCCTGCGGTACAACCAGAAGAGCCCGTGTGTGCCTGTCCTCCAGGGATGCCTAGGGGGCGAAACAAAAGTCTCCGTAATAAACGAGGGATCTGCAGAGACCCAAAACACTGGCTGCAACTGTGCACCAGACCAACCAAGCACAAAACACGAGTGAAATCCACCTCCTGAAATGTGGAACCATTCCAAAACTCCAGGGCTCTCTGTACTCCGTGTGGTTACTTTCCCCAAATCAAAGCATCCCAGCTGTATGAAACATACGGCAGCTGAGCCTGGGTGTAGCTCAGTGGTGGAGTGCTTGGCTAGCTTGCCTGAGATCCTAGGTTTGATAACCAGCATCGGGGTTGGGGGTGCTATCCACAGAAGCCTCCCTGGACTGTGACCTCTTCTCTACATGACTGGAAACCTGGGGGGGAAACAAGCCTGGCTGATGATCCACTGGGGCTCCAAGTCACAAGATAGGATCAGAAAGTTACACAGACAATAGGAGGCATCCGACCCACCCCCCTACCCTGGTGCCAAGCACACGATGGTCCTCTCTCCACTCCATCATAAAACAACCTTTAGCCATGATTCGTTCACATCCGATTTCAATGTGTCCGCTTCCTGGAGAGAACCAGAAACATTTGGTGGACAGGAAAAACAAGTCCCTATAATAGGTTATCAGTGTACAGACAAGTCCTCAAAAAACACTCCATGAAACAGAAAGGTGACCTCAAAAACCTCCATCCTTTCATACTTATTGACATAAAAAGCTGTTCACAATACGCCATTCAGGGGGACGGGTGCCCCAAATCAGCCTTTGTAACATGGGCCTGCTTCAAAAGAAAAAGAAATCCCCACAGACATGTACTCACACACTCTCTAGTGGCTACTGCTAAGTAGTGAGATGACAGCAAATTCATCTCCCGCCCCCCCCCCCCCCACTTCTCATCTGTAGTTCCAAAAAAATAACCTGTACATCAGGAAAAGCTATAACCTCCCAGCGGTCAGTCTTCTCTGGACCGGCATGGCCTTGTGTCTGACTGACTCACCTCCAAGTTCATTCACATCCTCAATTCACTTCAACCACAAACAGCAGGAGCTTTTACGGGGAGCTCCCTGAAGTTCAGTTCTTCAGGACACAAGGCAGGGCAGGACGGGGGCCGCAACAATCCTGAACGTCTGTGGGAGGCTCTGACACAGGCTGCCACAGAACAAATGGGGACTCCAGCTGGGAAGTCTGACGGTGACTGAATGGGCTCCATATTCAGTGGAAGAAGCAGCAGAAATGGAATCCGCTCAAAGAAAACTGAGGGGTGGTGTCCTGGCTGGTTTTGTGTGTCAACTTGACACAAGCTAGAGTCCTCAGGAGAGGAAGGAGTCTCAGTTGAGGGAATGCTTCCATGAGATCCAGCTGTAAGACATTTTCTTAGTGATTAATAGGAGAGGGCCCCAGCTCATGGTGGGTGGTGCCATCTCTGGGCTGGTGGTCCTGGGTTCTATAAGAAGGCAGGCTGAGCAAGTCAGGGGAAGCAAGCCAGTAAGCAGCTCCCCTCCATGGTCTCTACATCAACTCCTACCTCCAGGATCTGACCTGTTTGAGTTCCTGTCCTGACTTCCTTCAGTGATGAACAGCAATGTGGAAGTGTAAGCCAAATAAACCCTCCCTATTTGTGGAAGTATCAAGGCAACTCCATGTAGTTAAAAGGGAGGTTTATTTTGTGGGATAACTTACAAGTGAAGGGATAGGTTACAGGGTCTGAGAAAGGTGTAGTGCACCTGGCGGTGTTCTCTGGAGAACGCGCCTCGGTCTACCTCCAGCGTCCAGGGTCCAGGAACCAAGAGAGCTGGCACATCTGCATCTCATGTCTTAAGGGCTCCTCTCTCAGGCCCGCCTCGTAGGTGTGACAGTTACCAGAAGCCTCAATGGGGGTAGTCCTTCCAGGTCAAACCCGGAACAGCTACCCACTACATCTCCCCCTTTTGTCTAAATAAGGAAGTTCTAACCTAATACAAAAATATATACAATAGGAAGGATTATCAAATATTGTCATTCCAAAAGGTGCCCTGTCCTGAAGAACCTGAATCTAATACTTAATATGTTCTAGCTAAGATAGAAGAGTGAAATGATGCTGAGAAACATTGGGTGACTGTCCAGGCTGCCAGCTGTCTCTGTCTACTCTCACGAGACTCCCGAAAGTTGCTTGCATCCTTCTCCCATTTCTCAGGGAATATTATATCCTTCTGAGGTCTTTGATGTAGTTGAAGACTAGATAGTTATAATTATGGTTTTCCTTGGTTATGATAAAAGATAAGATAGATATAAAACTTTAGACTCACAAATATAGGATAGATAGAATATTTTCTTTAATTTTGCCAAACACAAATAGACTAGATAGTATAACTATAATTCTTGCTTGATTATGGTTTTGTTGTATGTAATTTTACTATGTTAAAGTTAAAACCTTCCTTTTTGAAAAAGAAAAGGGGAAGTGCTGGGGATGTCTTTCTGTACGCTGTGAATGTGTGTTGTTCTGATTTGGTTGATAAATAAAACACTGATTGGCCAGTAGCCAGGCAGGAAGTATAGGATAGGTGAGATAAGCAGAGAGGAGAATCCTGGGAAGAGGAAGGCTGAGTCAGGAGTTGCCAGCCAGACACAGAGAAAGCAAGATGTGAAGGGAGAACTGAGTAAAGGTACCAAGCCACACAGCTAAACATAAAAAAGAATTATGGGTTAATTTAAGTGTAAGAGCTAGTCAGAAATAAGCTTGCACTAATGGCCATACAGTTCGTAAATAATATAAGCCTCTGTGTGTTTACTTGGATCTGAGCAGCTTCGGGGTCCATGGGGCTGGGCAGGACTGGAAAAAACTTCAGCTACACCTCCCCAACTTGCTTTTTGGTCATAATGTTTCTTCACGGCAACAGAAACCCTAACTAAAACAGATGGGATGCAGACACCAACTGAAAACTGATAATCACAGAGGGTAGCAAAGAAGCCCAAGGGTGATTCTTCATGTAGAGTGATCAAACGAAACTTCCTGCAAGACTGAGCAAGGGGAAAAATAAAAAAAAACATATTAAATATTAAATAATAATGCAAAAGAGCCAGGCATGGTGGCACACACATTTAATCCCAGCATTTGGGAGGCAAAAACAGGCAGATCTCTGTAAGTTCAAGGACAGCCTGGTCTACATAAGGAGTTCCAGACCAGCCAGGGCTACACAAAGACCCTGTCTTTCAAAAAAGAAAAGAAAGACCATAGCTACTCATATTACAAATGTTTACAAGATTAAAGAAGAAGAAGAACGTTGGGAACAACCATACAAAAAAAATTTATAAACTTGAACAGAAATGGACAAAATGCCCCAAAACTACTCCTGATCAAAACTGACCCAGGAAGAAATAAAGACTGCATATTCTTGGAACTATCCAAGAAGCTGAATGTCACTGATCCTAAAACCAGCACACAGACTGTCTCAGGTGCAGCCAGTTTTTCGCATGCTCTACTAAAACCCTTAGGAAACAAACGGTTCCAATCTGATTCCAACTAGTCCAGAGAAGGAAAAGAAGGAAACACGACCTCCTCGTTTCATGAGGCCAGCATAACTTTCACCAGAGCCTGACAAGCAGGCCAGTAACAGAGCAGAAAAACAACAGGCTAGTCACCATTTCCTAGGGAGAAAGGAAGCCTTGTGCAATACAATACACGTAGCAAGGTAACACAAGACCTAGTTCTTAACTCCAGAATCCTGAACTGACTCTATATTGGAAATTTCATGAATATATAGATTCACCACCATAACGAGTTAAAGGAAAAGGTATGTCCTGCTCAACAGAGCTGGAGAAAGGGACAAAATTCAAAGGTAACACACAGAGGTAGAAGAAAACTCCATGTAGCAACCCAACAGCAAACCTCACTCAGTGGTCAAATACTGAAGGCATACCCTTTTAGACCAGGAGTAAGAGAGGGAGGCTGCCACCATCGCTTCTCATCCACAAGCACAAGGCAGAGGGAGGGCTGACTGGGCATGGTATGGACTTTTGAAACCTCAAAGCTGACCCCAAATGACACACCTCCTCCAGCAAGGCCACACCTCCTCATCCTTCCCGAACAGTTCCACCAACTGAGGACCAAGCATTCACACACATGAGCCTGTGAGGGCCATTCTCATGTAAACCAAACAGACCCACATGGTGGAATGAGAGAACCGACTCCTGCAAACTGTCATACCACCTCCACATACATGCCACAGCACGTGTGCCTATATGCTCATGTGCACACATGCATGTCTACACACATACACAAATAAATTTAAAACAAGGCTATCAGAGATGACGTCACAGATGTAATGACCACAGTTTATACAGGAACCTGTTTTTGAGGCTGTCCCCAAAGTGACAACAGAGAACCAGACCGCCCAGGAGCAGACACTCAGCATGGAGACCGAGCCCGTGGGACTAGGGCTCACAACAGCCAACAACTTAGAATACAGGATTAATACAAATGGATCTGCTGGGTCCTGAGTTTCTGCCTGGAAGAAATGGGGGACACCAAGGGGCTGGAGGAAGCAAACCCAGATCCTGTATCAGACATCACCAGGTGCCAAGAGGGGGAGTGTCTGGGAAATGCCAGTGTCTGAGTACATAGTTTCTCTCTCATCCTCGATTCTCACTTTTGCATCAGGCCATGGCGAGGGGGGCTTGGCCTTTCAAAACACAAAAGCATTTCTACTACTTGAATAGCTACTAAGTGGTTTTGGTGCTTGGTGAGTTTCAGAACTAGCAGCCACGCCGATCTAGGACTGACTATCAGCCCAGAAAGGGAACTTGTTCCAGTCTGAAGAATCCAGACAAGTGTGGATGTATTTTAGGCTAGAGCAACACTGGCATCCAGGCCCTCAAAGAACAGACCCCTTTCCTTCTCACGTTCTAGACAGAACTTCTAAACAGATGCTATAGTACCTTGTTTAAGTCCTTCCCACACCAGTTACTTGAAACAGGTTCTCACTATACGTGTGTGTGTGTGTGTGTGTGTGTGTGTGTGTGTGTGTGTGTGTGAGAGAGAGAGAGAGAGAGAGAGAGAGAGATTGAGAGAGAGAGAGAGAGAGATTGAGATTTCAGTGTGTCAGTGTTCACCCATGGTGATTCTGGAGCCTGGCAAATTAACAATCAATATTAACAATCACACCTAATATGAACAAGATTCTAGTAGTGGTTCTGAATCAAAACACAGTACAGGGGCTGGCAAGATGGCTCAGTGGATACAGGCTCTTGCTGCCATGCCTGACAAACTGAGTTTGATTCCCAGAATCTACATAAGAGAAGAAGGGAATCATCTCCAGAAAGTTTTTCTCTACCTCTGAATACACTGAGTGGCACATGCATATACATGCATGAGTATATACATCAGTAGTACATGTGACCCACTCCATTAAGGGTCTGTGTTGTGCAATGTGCCACAGGCCTGCAGAAGGACTCTGACCCTTTGTATTGTGAGCCATAGGCAAAGCTTGGAAGCACAGGAGGGTGATGCACACCTGTAACTCCAACACTCTGAGGCAAGAGAGATGCCATGAATTCTACACAGCAAGTTCCAGGCTAGCCCAGGTTATGTGACCCTGTCTCAAAAAAAGTAAAAATAAAAATAAAAAAGGGAGGTCTGGCAAGACGGCCTGGTAGAAGTAGAGGGACTTGTTATGACCTTCTAAAATGATATCATTTTCTGTTTTGTTTCTATGGTTCTGCCTGTGAGATGGGCAAAATGGCTTAGCAATAAAACCAATATAATCATTAATAACACTATGTATGTATAATTTTGTAGTGTGACTGAATATTACTAGTTGACTTCACTCTTTGCCTGACAAAATACAGGTCATGGGTTTCTTCTTGCTCTGGTATCTAGAATCAGCCTGTTTCAATGTGTGATTGTTCTTTATAAAATTTAAGTGTGCCAGGGGTGGTGGTGCATGCCTTTAATCCCAGAACTTGGGAGGCAGAGGCAGGAGGAGGATCTCTGAGTTCAAGGCAATCCTGGTCTACAGAATGAGTTCTAGGACAGCCAAGTCTACACAGAGAAACCAATCTTTCTCTCTCTCTCTCTCTCTCTCTCTCTCTCTCTCTCTCTCTCTCTCTCTCTCTCTCTCACACACACACACACACACACACACACACACACACACACACACACACGAGTAAATAAAAGTCAAATGTGAAGCTAATATGCCAGAAAGCAACCATAATAATGCAGACTTTTTTTTAGCATTAGTATTTACTTACCAGCCCTGCTCTTCTGGATTCCTGGGTACTGCTACCAAGGTAATGATGGGAACAGGCCCTACCACAATAAGAGCATCTCACAGCCTAACACTTAACAAGAGCACGAAGATACTGTGGCTGAACCACCCTACCTGACCCAGCCCGGGAGGAAGCCTCTACCCCCAGCCCGCACCTATACTTGATGTCAAATACTGTGGCGTCCTCGTCCTCGTCGTCCTCCTCATTCAGTGGGGCCATCTCCACACGCTCAGCAGGAGTGGTGATGATGTCATACTTGCGGGTCTTCTTCAACCTCTTTCCCAACCTGGAGGAAGAGAAGCATACTCATGAGACCACGCCTATGAGCGACGCTGATGAGGCCAAGCCTCCATACAGATGGAGAAGCTCGTCAAAATAAGTTCACTTCCTGACATCTGCAGACAATGCTTGCGACTGCCTCCGGACAGATGCTCCAGCTGTGCCCAGAAGGCTCGGTTAAGGCCCCAGAAGCTGAGAGCTAGAGAGGTAGCTCAGGGCACAGCCCTTTGCACGCATGAAGACTGGAGTTTGACTCTCCAGCACTCACCCTCAGCTGCAAGAGAAAGGTCAAATGCCAGATGGGTATAATGGCCCTCCTGAAATTTCAGCACTCAGAAGCCAGACAGGAAATCTCTGGAATGAGATGGCTAGCTAGACTAGCCCAAGAGCTAAGCTTCCAGTTCAGCAAGAAACCCTGCCTCATAAACTAGAAAGCAATTGAGGAAGAACCCACAACAGACACTCAGGCGAACGCACACACATACCCTACAGATATGTACATACACACATACACACGCACATACCTCCACAGATACACATACACTACCCCGCAGATACACACACCCCATAGATAAATACATACATACAGACAGATAGACATACACACACACACACACACACACACACACACACACACACACACACACACACACACGGCAGGGGGAGGGGCAGGTATCCACAGGACTGAGTGAGTTACCAACTTCCCAGCCTTTCCCATCTTCCCAAAGCAGAGTTATCTGAACACCAACAACTCGATAACTGAGAGAAATACTATTCAAATGCAACAGTTCAAAAAAGATAAAATTCATGCAAAACAATGCACAGTAAACAAAAGATCAAATCATTCTCTGAGGACAGGAGAGGGACAGCCTGGCTGGGGGTGCAGGTGCCACCCTTTGGGATCTGGGTCAAAGTCCTGACAAGTTGTATTTAAGTGAGGTTCCCTCAGCTTCCTCATAAATAAAATGGGATAGGAGCGATCTTCCTCAAAGGTGAGGGATGGTCGCTGAGGAGACTGATGCCCTTAACAAGCCTGCATCCGGGAGGCTCTCGGCATAAGTTCATTTGAGCTGATAATAACAAATACAGAAATCACACATGCTCCAGCCTCTCTCCTAAGACTAGGGTTTGTGAAAATGAGTCGATATGGTTTCCATGGTGAGGGCTATACTACTATGTTACCTATGGCATGGCAGAGGGACACTGTGGACCACAGGAAAAGAGCTGGCACAAGTCTGAATGAGGACTGCAATATCTCCCGGGGGGGGGGGGGGGGGGGGGGGTCTGGAAGATGCATGACGTCACCTAAGGGAAGTCCTCTTCTGATGACCACTGATGCTCTCTGAGCCTGGTCCTCTGTGATCTCGGATCTGTTCCCAGTGCTTTGTAGTCTATGCCAGTCTCCTCTTCAGAAAATCGGATGCTCTCTATGAAAAAGCAGCCAATCCAAAACATCCTAAGTGGGACACTGAAGAGCCTTCCAGCAGATGGCAAGCTGTTCCCCTGAGACCACTTGTCAAAGACACCAGCAGATCTTTTTACCTCTTGCCAAGAGAAACTCTCAAGTTCTCAAAAAGCATCAAAGCAGAACCTCACTTTTAGGTCCTCTAAAAATGTCTTAGGAACGGCAACGTGCTCTTGGCTTTACCTACTATGAATTACCAAAAATAGGACGTACCAAACTGCCATGTCATTTACATAGCAATTTTTAGCACCGTGTCCCTAGCATAAATCAACCTATGCGGATCTATAGCGCCTGCCCCTCCAGGCCTTTCAGGTCCGAGGCCGTTTTCTCTAGATTGAAACATTTCTTAAGCAGGGATGGAGGAAGGCTGAGGAAACTCAAAAGCTACAAGAGAGCTAAAAGCCTCCTTCTCCAAATTGCAGACGCAGTGAACAGTAGCTGGAGGTAGGGGACGCTTCTGTGGTGGTGACGCCTACAAGCTGCAGGGACCTACACCAGATGTGCATCGTGGAACTGGGCTTTTCCACAGTGCAGCTGCCTCTAAGTCACCCACGTTCCTGTAAGTAACTCTGATAAGTTCACTGGCCACCAAGGTAGGCTTACATGAAATAATTCCTCCTGTGTGTTGTTGGGGCCCTGTCTGGGGCGAACAGGCATTTGTCTGTGTGTCCTTCCTCCCGAGAAGTCACGAAACAGCACAGACAGCGAGAAGACCATGGCAAAGGAGAACCTAGCAACAAAATGAGGCAACCTGAAGCCACGCTGCAGAGTGATTTTTTTTTTCTCCCAGCTGTCCTCACCGGTATGCTCCTGGGCACAGAGGTGTCTCCCTGGATTCGACAATTAGGATGAAGAGTGGAACAAATACCAAGCCTGGCAGCAAAACATTACACCAAAGGGACATACCCAGCCACCTTGTCATAAATGCGTTCTTGAGTGCCCGAGGTTTATAGGCTGGCCTTGCAAAACCACTAGCTTACAGCTCTAGGCTCCAAGAACTAGAGGCTATGACCCCAAGCTTTCAAAGCCACAGACTTATAGACGGAGGTGCTCTGAGCTTTGATTTGCAGCAGCCTGGTAATCGGCAGCTGAGTATCAGATGTTGGGACTGTCAGCTTTTAGCCCTTTTAACCCTTGACAGCTCTTAGGGAAAGTGGGGTTCATATCTCCTCACCCCCGGTAAGCTCAGTTTTCTATAGTGTCTGCTCCAGGCCACCCTCTCGAATCCCGCAACTGCCTTCTTGCTGCCTCAGGGTGCATAGGTAGAACCAGCCCAGCCCACTCTAGCCATGACATGGATCACCGATAGGCAATAAAAGACAGTTTGAAAGGGGCCTTTGCTGGACCTGGTGTTGGAATGTGATGCGGGCACACAGGAGACGAACTCTGGGACCAGCCCCCAAAGCAGTGGGAAACAGCCTGCTTACATAGGCAGAAGAAATCATGGCATGCTTGGACACAGGTTATAATTCTGCCAATTGGTCCTCACGTACTACTACTGATGACAATCCTCGGGAACTAATCCCATCAGAGGAACTGTAGACTTCCGGCTGGGAGGGCGCTTCCCCCTCCCATCCTGAGTAAGACTAGCTGCAGGGTGGGCAGCAGCATCCACAGTCCACCCAGGATTGTCTCGCTTGGAGTGGAGTCTTCCAAACACGAGTCACACCGCCCAGAATGGTCTTGGCTGGTGGAAGCCCTCCCGAACCCAGAGCTCTGTGGCTTCAGCAGCAGCCGCCTTCCTGGCATCTGGACTGTGGTTTCTTCAAAGCAGCTGGGATATCCTGGTGACAAGCCTGTGTACGGGAAGGCTGCCCCAGCCAGGCATGGGAGTGCATGCCTTGTAATCCCAACACTCGGGAAACAGAGGCAGATGGATCAGGATTTCAAGGTCAGCCTCAGCCACACAGGCTGAAGATTACCCTGTGCTACCTGAGACCCTAACTCAGAATAAAGGAGGGGAGGCAGGAGGAGCCTACCCCGCCAGCAGTTCCTCCATCAAGGCAGCCAGGCACAAGGGTAGATTGGGACAGACAGCCTCTAAGGGTACAACAAGGCTGCCCCTCAGCAGTTTAATTTGAAGAAGTAAACACTGAATGGTGCTTATGTAATGACATTAACCGTCTCGGTAGTACTTAAAACTGCTTAACTTCAAGCCAAATACCCTCAGGCAGCACTGGATTGTCCTATCTGTCTCAACGTTGCCAGTGACTCTGGGAGGAGACTCTGCTCCTCAGAAGCAACGGTGCTCACCAGATCAACACTGTTGGTCCCACTTTCTCTCCAACAAAATTCTTCTCTCTCCACCTTCGATACCCAAAAGGAAGATAATCTTGACATCCTGTTCTAAATGGTTCTTCATCCCTGCCAGCTCCAGCTCCGGTACCACACGGGGAAATTTAAGCTCAGCAACGACTCTAAATTCCACAAGCCATCCAAGACCAGCTGACAGGGGAGGCCCACCCTTGCCCTAAGCCCTCAGGATGAAGGTCTGACTCAGTCTGTGCAGACCCACACACCTTCCTCAGGAAGCCAAGCCAACATGGCCCCCTAGATGATCCACAGCTCTCCGGGGGTACACTTGGCTTTGAGATTCAGTGAGGCTCCCCACTCTGTTTGCTCTGACACGGGCCTGGGCAGAAGAAGCATCTGAGGTGTTTAGAAAAGGAAATTTCCCCCGAACCTGAGGATGTGAGAAAGCCACCTATATACCCTTAAAATAACCATACCCAGATGGCTTCAGGCTGCGGAGTCACAGTTCTGTCCGTCTTTTCCAGGTATGGTGAATGCTGCAAAGCGCAATCTCTGATCTACACTCATCAGTGTTGCATGTGGAATGTGGCGTATCCATTCACTCCTGACTCTGGGAGGAGGATCTCTGTGCAGCTCTAGCTGTCCTGGAACTCTGTAGACCAGCCTGGCCTCGAACTCACAGAGATCCGCCTGCCTCTGCCTCCTGAGTGCTGGGGTTAAAGGTGTGTGCCACCACCGCCCAGCAAGGCCTTATATATTCACCCATGGAAGATTCAGGAAAACAACACCAACCTCGAGACCTCCATGGCCTGTGATGCTTTAACATCAGTCTTCTCAACTACACAAACTCAGAAAAGAATCATGAACCCCAAGATGATACCAAGGGAACATTATGCATAAAATAACAGGGCTATGGACACCCAGACACACGGGCACACATTATCCTGGGTATTTCTGAATGGACATAGCACCTAAAGTAGATAGATTAAATAAAGTCAAGGTTGGAAAGACGGCTCAGTGGTTAAGAGTACCAGCTGCTCTTCCAGAGGACCTAGATTCAATTCCCAGCACCCACATGGCAGCTTACAACTGTCTGTAGCCCCAGTTCCAGGGGATCCGACACCCTCACACAGACATATTTTCAGGCAAAAGACCATTGCACATGAAAAAAAAATAAATAAATCATTTTTAAAATTACATAAATAAAGCCAACTGTCCTCCACAACATGGGTGGGCCTCACCCACTCAGGGGAAGGCCTGAGTGAAACAAAAGGCAGACTCTCCCTTGAGAACTAAAGGGAAGTCTTCCTACCCATTGGACATCAGGTTGGCTGGGGGAAGGGGGATTGTTTCTTCGCTTCTTCTGTTATATTGACTTCTGAGGCAGTGTTGCTATGTATCCCAAAATTGCCTCAAGACTCACATCCTCCTGCCTCCACCCACAGATGGGTACTACCCCACCCAGCCAGATACACTGTCTTTGGACTCATGCTGAAACAATGGCTGCTTCTCAGCATTAAGTATGTCTGCATTCAGACCAGAACCAAGGGGTTGGAGAAATGGTTCATTGATTAAGAGCACAGCTTGTCCCTCCAGAGGACCTGGGTTCAATTCCCAACACCCACATGGCACATGGCAGCTCGCTATTGTCTGTAACTCCAGTTCCAAGGGAACCAACACCCTCACACAGACATAATTGTAGGCAATACACCAATGCGTCTGAAATAAAAATTAATTTAAAAAAAGACCAGGGCAGCCTACCCCAGCAGTAAGGAGAAAACACAACCCTGCGCTGCACCATTAAGCCAGAGCAGGAGGAGACCCACATGTCTGACTGCCCAGGGAAGCCCGCCCCCCAGGCAGTCAAGCACTATTATCATGAACAAATATATGGTGGGGTATGGAAGAGAGGGAGGCAGAATGGTTCATGTCCTGTGTAGAGAGGCAGATCTGAAGAGGTGAAAGCAGCGAGGAGCGGGCTGAGGTGGGCGGCCTCTTTGCCACCAGGGGCCATGGTGATGTCCGGCCCTGGGCAGCTGCCAGGGCCCGTGTCTGGGTCTGTAGCCCTGCTGCAGCCACGGTCCGTGTTGATGGCTGCCACGTGGCTCCTGATGCACCACTGAAGGCTGAGCGAAGAGGGCTGCACAGAGCTGGCCCTGCGCCTCACCTGGGCAGCAACGCGGAGCTGATCCTGTCAGCATGAGTGCGGAAGCACCAGCCCTGAGAACGTGAGCATGGGAGATGTGGCCCCGCCCCTCATCTGCCATAGGTAGGCGAGGGAGAGATCCCCCCTTGCCCCTCACCCCTTGCCACCTCTCTAGCAGGCAGGAGAGCGGAAGAGCCGGCCCTGCCCTTCACCAACGGCAGCACTCAGGAACGCAGGCCTTGCACCTTGACAGAGGGCGTGAGAGTGGGAGAACTGCCCTGCGCCCCCTCATCTGTCATGTGGTGTCAAGAGCAAGGAAAAGATGCCCTCCCAGAGCTGACCCTCCCCGTTACCAGCTGCAGCACCCGGGAAAGCGAGCCCTGAACCTCACCCTGGGCAGCCCCGTAGAGCTGACTGATGCACCCACCGGTGAGCCCGCCCAAGAACATGAGTGAGGGAGATCCGGCCCCACCCCCTCATCCGCCATACAGTGGCATGGGCAAGGGAAAAAATGCCCTCCTCCCACCATGCCTGCGGCAATTGAGAGAGCTGGCCCTGAGGTCATGAGAGTGAGAGAGCTGTCCCTGTCTCTCATCAGCTGCAGCACTTGGGAGAGTAGCCCCTGTACCTCACCTGGGCAACACAGTAGAGCTGGCGCTAGCGATGTAGATGTCAGTGAGTCGGCCCTAGGGGCATTAAAGCAGGAGAACCGGCCCTGCCTCCTCGATCCTTGCTGTATCGGTGAACTAGCTGGGGGGCAGTACTGTAAAGGTCACCCTGGTGGTGAGGATGACATGGCGGGCTGACCAACCCTGCACCTACCCAGGCCCAGAACTAGAGTTATGTGTTGGTCCACCCCAACATCCACACCCTCTATGATCTGCTGCAGCACGGGGTGGGTGGGATGGGGGTCCCACAGCTGCAGGCTCTCTGTCACACAGGGCAGCTACAGGATGTCCAGGAAGAGTCCCAGTGAAGGCCCAGTGTCTCTAGTGTAGCAGAAACCAGAGGCCTTGAACGAGACCGATGATTCCTTGCAAAGGACATTTGCAAGTAAAGATATGTGGAATAAACTGCGTGACTCACTGTGTCTGTCATACTATAGCTTTTTCTTTTTTTCCTTTTAAGTTTATTTTATTTTATTTGGGGGGGGTATTGCAAGGGCAGAGGATAGATACAAAGGGACAGGGAGATGAATGGAATCAAGATGTATGATATGAAATCCACAACAAATAAATAAAAAGTTAAAAAAAAAAAAAGACCAGAACCTATACCATCAGATCTTCATAAGCAATTTCCTATAGGTATGTGGCCAGCCTCTCTCTCCCTCCCTTTCTCTCTCAAACACACACACACACACACACACACACTCCGAGAGGAGAGAGACTGCACTCTGCTACATCTGCGGAGAGCCCTCACTAGTACATAAGGCCATCAGTAAGGGTCCTCATGTGTACTTCAAACACCAGTTCTGACATGAGCTAGAGAAACTATATTTCAAACAATCAACCCTCTGAAACAAAATATCCTAAGCACAAGCCTTGCTGATTCATTGCCAGGCATGTTAATCAGACAAAGCTGAGACCCATGAAAAGTCCATACACTTGGGTCCATTCCCGGCAGAGCTCACATCACATCATGCGATGAAAAAGGACATCCACTGATAGGAAGGACACTGTGCAGTGTATGGACAAAGTGGGCAGGAGTAGGAGTCCCACACTCCTTCCAAAGAGGACCTTTTCTTTATGAGCTATGCACCAAGCAGAAGCGAGTAATTTTATAAATAGAATGGATCCGTGTTTTTCACAGACCTTCAGATCCTGGAGTCTGTCCTGGGAGTAAGGAACCAGAGCATCCTGCATCAGCAAGAGAGAATGTGAGAAACTTGGAAACAGTAGTCTAGATAAGCTGCGCTTGTGTCAATGATGCTAAGCAACTCACAAGTGTGTTCACACATGTGCAACTTCCTCTTCTTGCATTTGTGTGTGTGTGGTATGTGTGCACATGTATGTGGATACGTGGGTAAGTAGGCAGTGTGTGCACTGTTTGTATCTTCCTCTATCTCCCTCCACCTTATGTTTTGAGACAGGGTCTCTCACACATCCTCAAACTCACTGATTGGCTAGACTGGTTGGCCAGGGATCCAGTTGTCTTTACCCTTTCAACACTGGGTTTCAGGCACACACTACTCAACTAGCTTTTTTATTATTGTTGTTGTTATTGTTGTTGTTGTTGTATTTCATGTGGGTACTAGAAATTGAACCCCAGTCCTCTGGAAGGGCATCCAGAGCTCTTAACTCCTGAGCCATGTCTCCAGCTCTATATCTGACTTTGTATGTGGCTGCTGGGGATCCAAACTTAGGTTCTCATGCTTTTGTGGCAGGCATTTTACTTCTTACCAAACCACGCCCCCAGCTCCCATGGGCACATCCAAATAATCTATAAAGCAATGTCACTGGTAATTCGGTCTTCCAAGTAAGGAAACTGCCCGTTCAGGGAGATCATTTTGCCCATAGCCACACAGCTAATCGGAAGTAGGGTTGAGTCTGAAGGTCCAGTGACCAAGGACCTCCGAACTGCCCTGCTGCCTTCTCTTTACATGGTACTTAGGGTTTGAAACATGCCACACACAGAAAAGAAAGAAAAATGAAGGGCTCAAGAGATGGCTCAGCTGTTAAAGGTGGGGCTCACAACCAAAAATGTAAGAATGAGAGTGAGGGACTCAAGAGCATACACTCAGATCAGCTCAGGAAGGTCTCAGAAGACAGTGAGCACCTACCTGCCACAGAGGGCCAAAGGTCGCCTTGATGCTGATATCCCCAGAAAAGTCACCGGGAACCACCATTCCACATACACTAGAGCCTTCCACTCCCACCAAAGTACCCCATCACACACCACACCACAAACAGAGAGAGAGACAGACAGACAGACAGACAGACTTCACCTCCCCTTGACTTCTTGACTTCATTACCCAGAATTCCTCCTTTCACTTTCTGGACCATATTGTTGAACACAACTCACCCATTCCCACTTCACCGGGATCCAGACAAACCTCTAACAAACTCTCGCTGAAGTGAGACTCCCCTGCTTTGAGGCAGGCCAGCATCCACCACTGACCTCCTTTTGGCTACTCCATCCTGCACGTCTGGCCACACCTCCAGCTCCAAGAGCGGACACACAGGCTTAACCATGAGTCAGTCAACACATAGCAACCCTCTAGCCAACCAAGAGCGGGAAGAGAGGAGGAAGGCAGGACCACTCAGGGCCAACCGCTAGGTGCCCTGCTCACTAGCCCTTGACGGTCTTACCACCTGACAGAGGGAGGCTGAGGAGGGAGAGGAAGAGAGACCAGAGGGAATGAGATCAAGTCCTAAATCTGCTTTGAAGTTCTCCATGAACGTTACAGCGCTGCTCTCTCCAACAAGCAGGGTTTCCGGTCCCACCTGACCTAGAGTCCCAATGCCAGAGGGCGCTCAAGAGGAAGGCGCGGCGTGAACTGAAGCAAACCAACATCATAATAAGGGCCACCTCGGGCATTTCTTGATGTTTTAATGGAAAGGCTTCCACAACCAGTGTAATTTTCCCATTTTGCTACAACCCTTTTAAGCCCTGAAGAGCCACTCTGTGACAACAGCTTGACACTGTCTGCTCAGGCACATCCAAGCGCAGCTTTTCCAGAAGGTAAGCACGCAACAGCTCTTCACAGGGTTGTTAGCAGGCTCAGTGGCCTGAGGGAACAGTAAAGAGCATATCCCCTGTGAGACTGTGAGGTCCAGAGACAACATGTTACTCTTCCATTCGAACCAAAACTCGATGTGTGTGTGTGTGTGTGTGTGTGTGTGTGTGTGTCTGGTGTGGGGTGTGTGTGTACATCTGGTGTGGGGGGGAGTTGTATCTGGTCTGGGGGGGTGTCTGGTAGGGGGTATATATCTGGTCTGGGGTGTGCCTGTATGCACGTGTGTGTGTGTGTGTGTGTGTGTGTGTGTGTGTGTATCTGGTATGGGTTGTGTGTATGTCTGGTGTTGGGGGTTGTATCTGGTCTGGGGTGTGTGTGCATGTGTGTGTATCTGGTATGGGTGTGTGTATGTGTCTGGTGTGGGGAATTATATCTGGTCTGGGGTGTGTGTGTGTGTGTGTGTGTGTGTGTGTGTGTGTGTGTGTGTCTGGTGTGGGGGTGTGTGTATCTGGTATGGAGGTTGTATCTGATCTGGGGGGTTGTATCTGGTCTGGGGTGTGTGTGTGTGTGTGTGTGTGTATCTGGTCTGGGGGGTTGTATCTGGTCTGGGGTGTGTGTATGTGTGCATCCATGGAGGCCGGAGGTCAACATCATGTGTCTTCCTCAATCACTCTCCACTTTATTCACAAGCTCTTTCAGTGAGCCTAGAGCTCACCCATTAGCTAGACTGGCTGGTTAGTGAGCTCTGGGGATCTACCTGCCTCCACCCACCCCTCCCGGGATTGAGATTACAGGTATAGCCCACCACACCAGACGTTTTCTTCGGTGCTGAAG
Organism: Peromyscus maniculatus bairdii; assembly: GCF_049852395.1. Classification (NCBI taxonomy): domain Eukaryota; kingdom Metazoa; phylum Chordata; class Mammalia; order Rodentia; family Cricetidae; genus Peromyscus; species Peromyscus maniculatus. The sequence continues at coordinate 85,079,952 of NC_134852.1, read as the reverse complement.
ATCTAAACACCTTCAGGCCTCCGTGTTTGCCCAGCAAGCACGTTACATGCTGAGCATCTCTAGGGCCCTTTACCACTGACTTCCAAGAAGACAGGAGTCACTCAGAACTCTTCCATTCGCCTTGTACTGGGATTTTCATGTAATAACCCATGCATACTGGGAGCAACAGTGTCCTTCCTTGCACAGTAATTCCTTTCTAACTTTTTCTTTAGGTTGTATTTTGAAATTAGCTTACTAACTAGTGGATTTCCACAAGGCTTTTTTATACATCCTTGGCTTTCATTAACCCACTACTATCTTTTCCTCCCCCTTATGGCCCCTCCCATCCATGATTAGTCTTTTAACCCCTGATACTCCCCCCCTTCTTCTTTCCCATGCATTCTACTATCCCTCCAATTATTTTTTTTTTCAATTGCATTGGAAAATAGCAGGGTACTGTGTGAGTTTTCATGTGCTTTTCCTTTGGAATACCCTCCCCTCTACCCCCCGGCTTCTCCCATAGCCCTGTGCCCTCCCTACTTACGCCTCTCTGCCCCCCAGCTTCTCCCATAGCCCTGTGCCCTCCCTACTTACGCCTCTCTGCCCCAATATTCCTCCGCTCTGCTTTTGTTTTACCAAAATCTATTGCCTCCTTCCTTGAACGCGCCCAAGCCCAAAAGGCACCCTTCTCATTTCCTGGCTTCCACTTTTGCTCCAAATTAAACACAAATCACACGATTTGAAGGTAAGCTATGCATATGAGAGAGAAGGTAAGGTGTTTGTCTCTCTTGGCCTGAGTCACATCACTCAGTATGATTTCCCAGTTCTATCCATTTACCTGAAATTTTCATGATTTGCTTCTTCATTATAGCTGAGTAGCATTATTCTGTTGTGTGTATAAACTCCCATTTTTTCTTATGTATTCATCTGTTGATGGACACCCAGGTTGATTTCATTTCATGGCAATTGTGAATGTCACAGCAATGAACACTTATGTGTAAGTGCCTCTGTGATAGGACATTAAGTCCACTGGGCATATGCTCAAAAGCAGTACCGCTGGGTCACATGGCAGTTGTGTTTCTAGTGTTTTGAGAAACATCCAGACTGGTTTCCAGAATGGTTGCAAAGCTCCCCTTTTGCCACAGCCACTTTGGGTTTTGTTTGTTTGTTTCTTTGTTTTTTGGGGGGGTTGTCATTTACACTACTGAGGATGTCCATTCTGACTGGGGTGAGACGGCATGCCAGACAGTTTTTATGTCAACTTGACAGGAGCTAGAGTCATCTGAGAGGAGGGAACCTCAATTGAGAAAACAGATCCGTAAGATCAGGCTGTAGGCAGGCAAGCCTGTAGTGCTTTCCTAGTGATTGAGGGGGGGTCTAAACCATTATAGGTGCTGCCACCCCTGGGCTGGAGGGCCGGGGGTGTATGAGAAAGCAGGCTGAGCACGCCATGATGGACAAGCCAGGAAGCAGCACTCCTTCACGGATTTGGCTTCAGTTCCTGCCTCCAGGTTCCTGCCCTGACTGCCTTTGATGATGAACAGTGATGGAGAAGTGTGAGCAAAATCAACCCCTCCCCTACCCCACCCCAAGCTGCTTTTGGTCATGGTGTTTTGTCACATCAGTAGTAACCCTAACTAAGACAGAAGGAATCTCAAAGTAGTTTCAAACCACCACAGAAAGGCAAATTAAATGTCTGCATCGACTCATGTGTTTGAATGCTTGGCCCATAGGGAGGGGCACGATTAGGAGGTGTGGTCTTGTTGGAGGAAGTGTGTCACTGTGGAGGTGGGCTTCAGGATCTCATATATGCTCAAGCTATGTCCAGTGTGGGATACAATTCACCTCCTGTTGCCTCTGCAGGCAACAGCAGAGTTCAAGATGTTGAACGCTCAGCTCCTTCTCCAGCACCATGTCTGCCTGTGTGCTGCCATGCTTCTCGCCATGATGACAGTGAATTAAACCCATGAAACTGTAAGCCAGCCCCAATTAAATTTGTTTCCTTTATAAGAGTTGCTGTTGTCATGGTGTCTCTTCACAGCAATAGAAACCCTGAGACACTTTCCCAGATGGCTGAGGATGTAAGAACACTTTTAAAAGTATTTTCTAGCCATTTGCAGCTCTCCTTTTGAGCAGAGTTATTGGTCAAGGAGGCCCCAGAGATATCCAAACAACACAGAGGATTGTCTTTGCCTTTGATTACCCACCATACTACATGGTAAGACTCTAGCTGAAGACACCACATACTTTGACTACAGGACATAGAGAAATCAGTCTCGAACCAGCAATAAACCTCCTCCCTGCTGGCTAGCTGTCATCGTGCAGCAAGGTGCTATACAAGCTTCTGGGAGAAAAAAGACATCAACTGTCTTACCCAGAGTTGGACTCTGCTTGCTACAACAGCAGCCTGCCGGGCGAGATGCACCCAATTGTGTAACAGCGGCATGACTGTTGTGGGGGTAACCAACACTTTCTGATTGGTTATGAGGCCTGCCCCACAGGAGGGATTTCATATCTGACACTGTAAACCTAGCCAAAAGCCCATGACTAGGGAAATCATAGAGCCTGCTACTGTTATTTTGCTAAATGGTCATGTTTTCAAAGTGTCTCCTACATACATACCTATGTTCATATCCATAGAAAAAGGACCGTTCTCAATCTTGGTCAGAGAAGGTTCTTTTTGCAATGAGCAGCAGTCAATAGAGAGATACATAACTGGTCAAAGTACTAAGAATAAGAGACTGCGTACTCAGTTCTAAATGGGGCATATAGATCAACCCCACCCTACCCCCAAACTAAAGCGGCTCAGAGAATACCATGGAAGGGGAAGCAAAAACATATATATATATATATATATATATATATATATATATATATATATATGTGTGTGTGTGTGTGTGTGTGTGTGTGTGTGTATATATATATATATATATATATAAAAAATGCTAGAAGATGTGGAAGAGTGCTGTAAAATTCTGTGTCCCAGACATAGATGACCATCACATTCATAAACTCACAGCAGCTGTGGCTACCTGCATGCACAAGGTCAATCGAGCCCAAAGTCCAGTATAGATGTGGTAGATGATTCCCAGGCCTCACTCCTTACTGGGAAGCTATTGGTAGTAGAGGGATTCATTGTTTTGTTTTTTTAATATGGGCACTGATGGGATTCCCATGCTCCAGTAGATGGTTCCACACCCATGGACATATGGGGCAGCACTAGCTGGACTTAAAAGGTTATACACACATACACCAAAAAAAGACATGAAGATGGGAGGGGGACATGCTGGAGATATGAGGAGAGTTGAAGAGGAGAAACAGGGAGTGTATATGATCACATGATATACATGTATAAAATCCTCAAGAATGAAGGAAAGATTAATGAAAAGACAAGAGGGAGTTATTACAAAACAAACACATTTTTTCAATTCTTCCACTCTGGAATGTCATCCCCAGGTGGAGGGTTTGTTTACTCAGAGGGCTCTTCCACAGCTGTTCAGAATCAAGTTTCCAGGGAGCCTGCAAGCTCCACTTAGGCAAACAAGGGAGCTGGGGAGCAAGCTGCGGGACTGGCAGAGCAACTCGGAAAGAAACCTTCCAGACTTGCCCTCCCCGGCTGGGCAGAGCAAAGCAACACTGAGCCCCAGTGGGTGGGCTCAGTTTGGAGTACGGCAGTCAGAGACACAGACCAAGAGTCCAGAGATGGAGGTCTGGATCCTAGCCCTTGTCCTTGTGCCCGTGAATAAGCTGCTCACCCTAAATGCAAACTTCTTCCTTCATGTCTGTTTCTTTCCAAGACGTTCTGGGGTTCTGGTGGTGGATCTCCCAGTCAACCTACTCCACAGGACCTTACATTTTCCCCCATTTTTTCCTGAGATCATTAAGGACACCTAAACCTTGTTCTGACTCCTGTCAACCACCCTGCTGTGGGACACAGTCCACCTATGACTCATAAGTATGCCTGGTCCTCTGCCATCCTCTCCCCTGGGGTGACAGTATGAGCAGTGGCCACAAGGGGCTCAGCACAACAAAACACATGATCTCTTCATAGCCTGAAGCTACAAATACAAGTGGGTTCATACTATGAAGTCATGAAACCCAAACCAGGAGGTGCTGAGGAGCCTGACCTAGTACGTGGGACTCAAACTTGGAACTTGTCACACACCAGCAAAGGACAGGAAGTGCTGGGTATATCCAGATATACTCACAGTCTGGGTATATCCACCCCTGAGAAATATAGGCAGTCTCTGATACTTCCCAGGCAACTATAAGGACAGCCCCAAGTTCCTTTGGTTGCCAGGCAGCTCCTACTACAACTAAAAGTCACCAAAAGAAAGCTGTGCACAGAAGGAAGGCATGCTTAGCTTTTGTCTCATGGAGACATTGAGCCATCTAAATTAACCTAACCTACAAGTTTAATGAAATGCAATAAAAATACTAATAAGATTTTTGTTGGGAAATCTAAACATGCTGATTCCAGTCTTGGTACACACCTGTAATCCCAGCATTCAGAGACTAAGGCAGGAAGAGCAAGGCTAGCCTGGGCTACACAGGGAGACCCCCGCCCCCCGACACCTCAAAGCAAAGCATAGAAGTGGGCACAGAGCAAGGAGCCTTCTGCAAAGGAGAAATGAAGGAGCTGGTATCTCCAAGCAGTAAAGTCACAGGCACAATGCTGAGCTACATACACACCAACAAAGAGACATGCCACCCAGAGACAGACACCACTGCATCCCAAAATCCAACACAGAATAAAGGTGGGCTCAGGGAAAGTCATTTATCGAGTGTTTTACTGATAACCACTCACATCCCATACTCTGTATCACAATAAATGAGATGGGTAGACTTAAGGGTAGGAGATAAAACTATTAGTGGAAAGCATGGAAGAGATCCAAAAGCAATAAAAAGAACGGTGGTGAATTCAAACATAGAAAAATAATTTAAGTCAGCAGGGGGCACAGGGAAAAATAATAATAATAACTTAAGTCAAGATAAATGATAAGCTTGGGAACACATATCCAATTTGCAGTACAGGTGTAAACTAACCTCCTTAACAGATATAAGGAGTATCTACAAACCAATAAAAAAGACCAATCATCTAATTGAAAACTGTGTCAAAAGATAGAAAAGCAGGCAGGGCACAGGCAGAGAAAAAGCACACAGATGCCTTTGCATTCTACAACCTCGCAGTAAGATAAATGCAAATGCAGCCTTTCAAGAGATCCCATTATCTACTTGCAAGCTTAACAAACATCAAAATGACTAAAGACACACAATGGACTGGGGCATGGGAAACAGGTCCTCTCATTATCCTGCTGGGTGCATACATACGCTGTTATACACACAGGGAGCAGATCGGCAATGTCTGTCACTTACAATGGTATATAGCCTCATCAAGAATTCCCCTTTTGGGAAACTGTCTTAATCATATGCTTTAGCCTACACAGTATGACATACAAGTGCCCATTTGTAAGAGGCTGACCACACTAAGCATGAAGCCTCCACATCATCAACACAGAGCTGCTGTCTCTACTTGGAAAAGGAACATCTCTCATATATGCAAGATTAATATTTATATACTCCAAGATGAGACACACAGTATAGGTGTGAAGAGAGAGAATATGCCCACATGCAAGAAAATAAATTTGGAAGCCACTTCCCCCCCCCAAAGAATGTGTAAAACATTAAACCATCATATACAAAAATTACCTCATAGAGTATTTCCAAAGAAGTATGTAAACACATAAGACATATCTCAGAGCTAAAGCTATAAGAGTCACAGAAGAAAGCACAGGATAAGCTTTTATGACCTTGGATTAGGACATCAGAAGCTAAAGCAGAAAAAAATAGATAAATTGGACTTTACCAAAATAAAAAATGTTGTACTTCAAAGAACAACATTCAAAAAGTAAAAAGACAGCCAGAGAATGGGATAAAATTGCATTTGCAATACGAAAATATTCTTACATCTCAACAATGAAACAGTGATACCATTTAAAAACAGGCAAAGGGTCTTTATTTTTTATTGTGTGTGCTTTCTAGCTAGGTTTCTAATGTCATAAAACACTGACTTAGGAAGGAAAGGATTTATTTGGCTTACACATCCTCATCATATAGTCCACTGCTGAGGGAAGTCAGGACAGGAACTCAAGAAAGGGCAGAGGTAGGAACCACGGAGGAATACTGTTTACTGGCTTGCTCTCTATGACTAGCTGAGCTTACTTATTTATACAATCCAGGACCACCTTCCCAGGGCTGGCACCACCCAGAATGGGCTGGATCTGCCTACACCAATCATTCATCAAGAAAACGCTCTAGAGGCTTGCCCACAGGCCAGTCTAACAGAGGCAATCAGTTGAGGTCTCCTCGGGTGACTCTAGTTTATAGCAACTTGACAAAACTACCAGCACAGTGTGTTGGTGAGTGGACGTGTGATATATACATGTGTGTGTGCCAGTGCATGCACCCATGCACATGTGCAGAGTCCAGAAGAGGACTCTAGGTGTCTTGCTCTACCATTCTCCACCTTATTTCCTCAAGATAGGGTCTCTCATTGAACCTGGAATCAGGCTTACAGCTAGCAAGATGTAGCAAGGGATCCTTCTGCCTTCTACCCCCAACCCTTACACACACAGTGCACAGCACTGTGGTCAAGTGGCCACACTTGGCTTTTCACACGGGTGCTGGAGGTTCAAATTCAGGTCCTAATGTTTCAGCAGCAAGTGCTCTTACCCACTGAGTCATCTCCCCCAGTCTCTAGGCAAAAGATCCTAATAGTTCCCTAAAGCAAACATATAAATGACCAGTAAATACACACAGGGAAGGTCACACCATTATCACACAGCACAATGCAAACTGAAGCACGAGATAACTTCACACTCTTTAGGATCAAAAGGACAGACGGCAGCCAATGTTAACAAGGAGATGAAGAAGCTATGTCCTTCATATGTTTCTAGTGAGACACGGAATAGTATGAAGCTTGGTCATCAGCTTTTTAAGACATTAAGCACAGGAATTACCAAATGACCAAACTCCATACTCAAGAGTAATTAGACCATATGTCCACACAAACACTTACATGCAAATGTTCAGTGCGACATTGCTCATAATGACCAAAAAAGCAGAAACAATTCAAATGTTTATTAACTGAGGATATAGCATCAAACATTTCTATTGCTGTGATAAGACACCACAACCAAAGCAATGTATAAAAGAAAAAGTTTCAGAAGGTAAGGCCATGATCATCATGGCAGTGAGCATGGTAGCAGGCAGGCGGCCATGGTTCTGGAGCAGTAGCTGTGAGTTTACACCCTGATGCACAAGCATGAGGCAGCGAGAGAGCTAACTGGGAATGGTGTGGACTTCTGAACCCTCAAGGTCCACCCCCATGACACACCTGCTCCAACAAGGCCACACTTCATAATCCTTCTCAAACAGTTCCACCAAGTGGGGACCAAACTTTCAAATATAGGAGCCTATGGGGGCCATTCTCATTCAAACCACCACATGTGGATAAATGAAAGGCAGTATACAGAGCTGGAGAGACAACTCCACAGTTAAGGGCATGTACAACTCCTGTAGAGGACCCAAGTTTGGTTCCCAGCACCCATACTGGGCAGCTTAAACCCACCTGTAACTCCAGCTGTAGGGGGAACCCGATACCTCTGACGTAGCCACCCACATGCAAATATCCCTACATAGACACCCACACGTACCAATAATTTTTAAATGTAGATTAATCTTGGAAAAAATAGAGTGATATAGTAACTAAATAGGAAGCTACTATTTGAGGGGGATGGGTAGAAATGAAACACTGATTCATGCTCCAATCCAGACAAACCCTGAGAAAACAATGCTGAGTAAAACAGACCACATGTTATGTGATTCCAGTCATATGACAGTCCATAACAGAGAAGCCCATAGACTCGGGAGTAAATTAGTAGTCGCCTGGAGCTGGGAAAGGCATATGGAGAGCAAGCCTTAATGGATGCAGGGTTTCAGCCTGGAGTGATGAACATATTCTAAAATTGATCTTAGTGATGGATGTATGACTCTAGGAATAACCTAAAAAAAAACATAGTGTTGAATGTTTGAAAAGGGTGAACTGCGTAGCACGTGACGATATGTGTGTATGATTATTACGTTAACTTGTCTCTATACTTACATTCTCTCCAGAGATATTCACCAGAAATTGACAGCCTCTAGTGAAAAAAAAAATTGGCTCATGGACACATGTAAAGTTTTTTTTACTGCCTACTCATATTCTTTGTGCATTTTGAACCCCAGGAATAAACTATCTCTTTTGGATTTTTGTTGTTTTGAGATAGGGATTCAGGCTGGCCTCAAACTTGCCATATAGCCAAGGAAAACCCTGAATTCTGCCTCCTCCTCCTTCTATGTCCTGAGTGCTGAGATAACAAGCAGGGGCCACCTTCCCAATTTTACGAACCTCAGCATTCCTGCATGCCACACAAGCCTTCTACCAACTGAGCTACACACATCCCCAGACCAAGTTCTGTGTTTTAAAGAAGTAAATACATTTCAAAACTTCAGAGTAGATCACTACATTTGAAATGGTCCAGGCCGCCCCTCCCGGAGCCCACGCAGGGGCTGCCATGGCTACTCCAAGTGGCTGTGCTCCCCTGAACTGATGACTTGAGGATTCACGTTCAGCAACTCACCGTTTCTCCACCTCAGCTATCTCATCATTAAGCCCCTAAAGCCCTACTTGTAGCAGGAAGCTAAAGATGGTGTCACCTCTGACGTGGGAAAACTCAGCAAAGAAAAATGAAAACGGAATGTGGGAACTGGGGAGAGCAAGCAAGCAGCTGCTGAGCATAAATGGGCCTGCACCCTGTCGGTGAGCCTTGATGCCTGGGTGCTATCCAGGGTTCTGAGGACATGTCTGGGCTTGACCTCTATTCTCCACCCTCTCCTCAGAACAGGAGAAATGACGGGGCCTTCCCTAGAAAATCAATTAAACTTGAAGAATGGTAGAACTGGACCCCGGAACTCCTCTTTCCAGCCATGGCCTCTGCCATACCCTGTACAGAAGAAGAGGTGCCTGAGTCCCAGAGGTGCCTGAGTCCCAGGCTTAATAGAAAAGCCACCATGGCCTGTTACCAATGCACCCTTCCCCAGCAACCTGCTCTGAGCACAGCCCACGTGTTGGGAGCCCTGCAGCCTAGTTTTGGACCAGTATATGAGTGCTTGTCCATTGGGTCTCCAGATGAGGCAAAAGCCCACAGGGACAGTCTCACTTGACAAGGACCAGTGGACTTCAGGACAGCACAGAATACTGCTGGGACCACACGGCCCGCATGCTCTCTTCTCTCTTGAAGTATTGATGATTCTCTTGGTGGTTTCAGTGTCATGTTGTCAGTCACACATGGGACAGATGGGATCATTCCTGGAAACCCCATTTTTTCTCGAATATTTTCCCCTAAAATTCTTTGGGAGCTGATGCTTCTCAGGTTTCTTGTCTGGGGAAGCCATCTGTCACTTCAGTCCCTGGGAGCTGTTCTGATTCAGTACTGACAGGATCGGAGGCAGATCACCCCTATTTCTGTAAATACGTTTTGAACAGAATTGTTGTTCTTGAAAATGTGTGCCTATGTCAATCACCTTTAAGTTTTGTAAAGACAGGATGTACCAGGCTCAATATTTGGCCAAGTTAGCAAAATGATAAGTGTTATTTTTGGTTTAAAGATGTTTTGATGTAAAAGTTGGGGAAAAAACATATTTGACATCTTGTTTTTGCCGGAGGTTAACGTTGGAGGATGGGGAAAACTTGTTGGTATGGAAAAACATGCTTGTTTTTGTTGTATAAATAATGATGGCTGGAGCTATTCAGGGCCGGCCACTTGTGTGAAACTCATCTGATGGTCGGACCGTTCATCTCTTCATGCCAACACCCCTTCCCCATCTCAAGAACCTTCCCCCGAACTCAGGCTGGGGTGGGACCGCGGCACCTATGAGCTCCATCTGACAAGTGCATCCAACCAGTGCCCTCCCTGTAAGGCAGTCTCCATGAGTCAGTAAGATTTGAATCTCATCTTGCTCCACTACAGATGGGCAACTTCAACTAAACACAGTCACGTGGAACATGCAAGTGTTCCTTAGGTTCGGCAATAACTTTAGGACCTCCGGCAGCCGGGCTCTGCCTTGTGGGCGCCATGGGCCCTGACCCCCGACTGTGAGTGGCTGTAGCCTTGCTTGCCTGACCAGGTGTCCTTCCTATTCAGATTCCCTGCCGGTGTCCTTCTCACCTTAGGATCATCGGAGAGCTTACCGGAGGTTCTTTGTTCCTACATCCTGCTTGTGGTGTAAACAACTTAGGTGCATCCTGTATTTGGTGTAAACAACTTAGATACAAGAATACAGAACTTTGGGTCTAGAATGTAGACCATTGGTAGCGAACTTCTGCCCTCAGGGGATCCTCCATTTGTGTTGTAAGCCTGTATTTAAGGTTTCCTCCCTCTTTCAATAAACGGCATTCGACATCCAAACGTACGAATGACTCGCTGTCTCTTGTCTCTATTTTTTAATCCGCAGCCCTTCGCTCAGACATGGTGAACGGTTAGTGGTAACGCAGGCGCTACTGCTACAAATGGAGGTTCCTACCGAGATCTGAGAAAGAAAGGACCAGCTGACGGACACTCTTGGAAGGCCGGCCGGCATTTTACGGTAAGAGTGGATTGGAATGGGTACAGCTGGCTCACAGTCAGTTAATTGGACTGTTGAAGCAGGAAGGTACCAAAGTTAAGAAAGGGCAAGACAGCTAAGATTTTAAATAAAAAAAAAAGAAAATGTTCCCAAAAGAGAAGAGGGAAGGAAAGGAAATTTCCCGTTAAAAATGGGAGAAAAATTTTAATCAAGAAAAAAGGATTTTCCCGGTAAAAAGGGGAAAAATTTTTGAAACTAGGCCTAAAGATTGGGGCCCTGTAGAGGAAAGATAAAGGAAAGAGAGAAGCCTCTTCCAGTGGTAATGGAGAATGTAAAGACTTTTTCCAGTTGTAGAGTTTTCAGGATAGCTGAAAACTCTTGAGGTTTTTCTTCCCGCCAGTGCAGAGCGGCAGCATCTGAATTACAAAGAATCGGCAGGTAGGCCTCATTGTTGCTGGCTGGAGAGCAAGCAAGCTTAGAGGTTAGAAGTTTTGCTGTCTGTTTGCTTAATTTAGGTTCAAATGTTTTTTATTTTTCCCTCAGAGTGGGAATAATTCAATATTTAGGATCCCTTCGTGGGAAATGTTTTTCTGTTTTCCCTTATGGTGGGAATAACTCGTTATTAGGTTGTCCCTTCATGGGAGTAGGAAGTTTAAACGTAAATTTGTGTGTGCCGGGCGCGCCCAGCGGCTGTGGCGGACAAAGGCGGACACGAGATAGCCCAAAGCAGCGGGCGGACAGGTACACGCCGGTGGGAGACAGAGCCGTGATGGAGTGCGGCCCAGGCAGGTGCTGACAATAGAGCCTGAGCACTGGGCAGAGCCAGCGAGCTGAACCTGGGAAGGGACTAGTGCTAAAAGTTTAAACGGGGCCTAATTTCTGGTGAAATATGGTTTCGGTCAGGACATTGAATGCTAAGTCAATGCTGTTTGAATAAAGGATGTTCTGTTCTTTTGATTGTCTTGATAAATGTTTGGATGAATGTTTGATCCTCATGGTAGATAAACTAAAGGAACAAAATTCATAATTTTGAACTATATATTAGGTATGGTCTTGTCTGTTGATCATTGATTGTTGATCATTGTTGATCACTGAAAATTTGGCTCTGCAATTTAAGTTGCTTTCTAGAAATTCTTGGTTTAGTTCTATAAAAATATAACACCTGAAATGGTTTGGGTTATTAGCTTATTAAATAATGTTGCTAAGATAAACCCATAAATAATAATCTCTTCCTGATAAAGAGGTTACAAAATTATTTTTCCAGTAAATAAAATACAGGTATATTGTTTGGTCCACATTGTTAATAACTGGCTATTTGTGTTAATGTGTTACTTGAAATCTATAAAAAAAAAAAATCTTTTTAAGATTTTATAAAAATACTCAAGAGTATTACCTAAAGTTTACCTTTTCAAATCCTATAGAAATTGTATTTAATGCTTTTATAATTGACATATGTAATAAGGACCATAAAAACAAAAGCTGGTGATAGAATTGCTCAATTATTATTGCTTTCATATTTTAAATTCAAAATGGTGCCGATATATAAAACTAGAGGCTTTAAAAGTACAGGGAAAAAGGTGTTTTAACAAACAGTTACCAATGATAAACAGCCTAAATTAAAAATAAAATTATGTGGGATTGAGATTGGAAGATTATTGGATTCTGGTGGTATATATATGTATAATTTCACAAGAATCCTGAGATCCCAATTGGCCCCTTAAAAATTCTACCTCTAACCAAAAGGTATTGGCACAGCTCAGATGCCATTACAGAACAGGCTACTTTTAAATTGGAAGGATGAGGAAGGTCATACAGGAACTTTTCAACCCTTTGTGCTACCTGACATTCCAGTGAACTTGTGGGGACTGGATGTATTAGACGTTATGAGAACAGTGCTTACTACACAGCCTGTACAACAGATGCTGAAGAGTCAGGGCTACTGCCCGGGCAAAGGCTTAGGGAAAATGTTGCAAGGAGACCCGCTCCCTGGGGCAGACAAAAACTGTGTCACTAGGGGTCCTGGCGATACTAGAGGATTAGGATCTTTTCCGTAGGGGTCACTGCACAGCAGCCTTCAATAATACAACCGATAAAAATCACTTGAAAGAGTGATGACCCTGTATGGGTGGAGCAATGGCCCCTTGCTAAGGAAAAATTGGAGGCTGCGTATGCATTGGTTAAGGAGCAGTTAGATGCTGGACATATCATTCCTTCCACTTCACCTTGGAACTCACCTATATTTGTTATTAAAAAGAAATCAGGAAAATGGAGGCTGTTACAGGATCTTAGAGCTGTAAATAAAACCATGCTTCTCATGGGAGCAACACAGCCTGGCCTGCCTGCCCCTGTGGCAATTCCTAAGCATTGGCACTTAATTGTGGTTGACTTGAGGGATTGTTTCTTCACCATTCCTTTGCATCCCGAGGACAGTCCTCGCTTTGCTTTCAGTGTTCCTTCAGAGAATCTTAAGGAACCTTATCAGAGATATCAGTGGGTGGTATTGCCTCAAGGAATGGCCAATAGTCCTACTATATGTCAAATTTATGTGTCTTTGGCCCTAGCTCCAGTTCGAAAAGCTTTTCCAGGTGTTTATATAATTCACTATATGGATGATATATTAATGGCTGCTAAAGATAAAAAACTTATTTTTGATGCCTTTTCTTATTTACAAGAGGTTCTTAGCTTGGCTAATTTACAGATAGCCCCAGAAAAGGTACAGGTATCTTTTCCCTATCATTATTTAGGTCATGAATTGTTACGCACGGGCATACGCCCACAAAAGATTACTCTGCGCGTGGATCAGCTACGCACACTTAATGATTTCCAAACCTTTCTGGGAGATATTCAATGGCTTCGGCCCACTTTAAAAATTTCAACAGGTCAGCTTCGCCCCTTGTATGATGTCTTAAAGGGCGACCCTGACCCTTCATCTCCCCGTAAATTAACAGCTGAAGGACGTGTAGCCCTACAACGTGTGCAAGAGGCCCTAGAACAGGCTCACGTACAGTATATAGATCTTAATTCTCCCTTATTACATTTGATATTTTGTTTTACTCATTCACCTACTGGAGTGTTTTGACAAACAGGTCCTATTTTATGGGTACATTCCCCAGCTTCTCCAGCAAAGATCATCACTCCTTATCCACAGGCTCAGATTATATTTAAGGAAATCAAGATCAGTGTTCAAACTTTTGGTAAGGAGCCAGATATTGTGGTGACCCCATACACCCAGTCTCAAGTAGCATGGTTGCAAGCTAATGATAATGATTGGGCCATATTGACATGCTCCATGCAGGGTCAGTTTGATACTCACTACCCCTCCAATGATGTGTTAATTTTTTAAATTGCATCCTGTTATATTTCCCAAGATAGTACAAATGACTCCTATTCCTCAGGCCTGTGTGGTATTTACTGATGGCACTTCACGTGGTTTTGCTGTGGTGGTTTCTGATAACATAGTAAAGAGAATAAAAGTCCAGGGCACTTCTGCCCAGGTGGCAGAGGTACAGGCGCTGTTGCTTGCTTTACAGATGTTTTCTAATGAGAGTGTAAATATTTATACCGATAGTCAATATGTGGCACATGCCATTATGCCTTTGGAAACAACAGCCTACATACCATCCATTTCTTCCATTCATGAATACTTATTGCAAGTGCAAGGACTTATATGGTCTCGCTCTCATAACCTTTATGTGGGCCACATCAGAGCTCATACTCAATTGCCTGGACCTCTAAGTGAAGGTAATCAGAGGGCTGACGCCATTACTCGTATGGCTGTCACATTAGTCTGTTCTGCCTTTGATAAGGCTACTCAGTTACATCAGCGTTATCATCTTAATGCTGGATCTCTCCGTTATCATACAGGCATAACCCGGGAACAAGCCATCCAGATAGTTAAATCATGCCCTACTTGTGTGGAATTTTTACCTGTTCCTCATTTGGGAGTTAATCCTCGAGGACTTTTACCTAATCATGTGTGACAGATGGACGTCACACACGTGCCTTCCTTTGGAAAATTACAACATGTCCATGTGTCTATTGATACATATTCTTCTCTAATTTTTGCTTCTGTCCATTCAGGGGAAAAGGTTAAGGATGTAAAGAATCATTGTCTTCATGCTTTTGCTTACATGGGAGTGCCAAAATGCATAAAGACTGATAATGGTCCTGCCTACAGTAGTACGGGATTTTCAAAATTCTGCCAAGATTTTTCTATTGTTAATAAGACTGGTATTCCTTATAATCCTCAAGGGCAGGCTATAGTAAAACGCTGCCATCGTACCTTAAAAACTTATATTGCTAAAGTAAAAAGGGGGGAGTTAGGGGCTCATCTCTCCTCTCCACATTCTATTCTTTCCCTTGTTTTATATATTTTAAATTTTTTATCGGTGGATTCTGCTGGAGTATCTGCTGCAGATAAGCACTGGAGGGCTCCTGTTGCAAATCATCCTCTGGTGCGATGGAAAGATCTTTCTACTGGCACTTGGAGGGGACCCGATCCAGTGTTGGTGTGGGCCCGGGGATCTGTTTGTGTCTTTCCGCAGGACAATGAAATTCCTCTGTGGGTTCCTGAACGCTGTGTACGCTCTGTGGCTGCTGCTGAATCCCAACATGGCAGAGACCTATTGGGCCTTCGTAAAAAACTCTCCCCTTCTGATGCCAATGGGGATTGAGAGCCCAATATGGCCAGCCTTGGCAAACATTATTGTAAGCCTAGGAACTGTAGCCATGTGGTTGGATTCTTCAGAAGGTAATGTATGGTAACTTTTTTAAAAAAACATTGAGAATGTATCACACCTTGGAGATCAAGGATAACTCTGAAGGTCAATGAACTTCATTTGCTAACAGTAGCATGCCAGCTAAGCTTTTCGCATTTTGCAACCCCCCTCAAGCTGGTGTAGTACCTACTTTTCAGGAATGGCTCTGTGCAACATTTATTTGCCTCCTGAAATTCATCTAGCCTTTCTGAAGATACCTCAAAATTTGTGAGCCTGAATGTAGCCATTACTGAGGCCATTAGTTCTGCTCCTTGTTTGCTGTTTTTGTTTTCTGTTTTCTTTATGTCTCTCAGTTGTTCTCTTGCAGACCTGCCAGCCTAAGTAGTGCTGGGATCAAGAAAAATGGGCCTTGGTGGTTCGTGTTCCTGGAGCCGTGTCCATGCCAGTGGACTGTGGCAGCTAGACACAGATGATGCTCACACGCTCCAGAAGAGACTCTGACATCGCTGTTGCCACTGCTGCTATTGTTTCTGGGATTGCTATTTCATAATTGGTTACTACAGCTAGCACAATGGAGACCCTGGCAGCAAAAGTAGCTACCACAGTTAGTTAATCTTTCTTCTTATTGGGCATGATAAATTTAATTCCACTTTTATACATTATAATTGGCTTTGTAAGTTATAAATTATTTAAACTCAAGTTCCATTTGCTCAGGATACCACCTTACAGGACTCCTATTTGCGGTAAGGCTCGTTTAAATAGGGAATGGTTCAATTGCCTGTAGCCCTCTGGCTATGGGTGGGTTAGGACTTCTGCTGGTCTTTTCTGTGTCGCACAGATTGCAAGCCCAGTGCCACTTTGAGATCTTTGGCGGCAGTCACTCTACAGCTCACATGGTTGAGTCTGTATGATAATGAGTATTCAGAGACGGGTAATGCTTGGGCCGCTGCCTCCAACCTAAGACAGAGCACTTGTGTGGCCTGGGCAAGTGTCTCTATGACGGGTAAGGTGGTCTGCTGGTCCCACGCAACCTAAGTCAGAAGCTCATTTAATAAAAAGGGGGGACCTGTGGGCGCCATGGGCCCTGACCCCCGACTGTGAGTGGCTGTAGCCTTGCTTGCCTGACCAGGTGTCCTTCCTATTCAGATTCCCTGCCGGTGTCCTTCTCACCTTAGGATCATCGGAGAGCTTACCGGAGGTTCTTTGTTCCTACATCCTGCTTGTGGTGTAAACAACTTAGGTGCATCCTGTATTTGGTGTAAACAACTTAGATACAAGAATACAGAACTTTGGGTCTAGAATGTAGACCATTGGTAGCGAACTTCTGCCCTCAGGGGATCCTCCATTTGTGTTGTAAGCCTGTATTTAAGGTTTCCTCCCTCTTTCAATAAACGGCATTCGACATCCAAACGTACGAATGACTCGCTGTCTCTTGTCTCTATTTTTTAATCCGCAGCCCTTCGCTCAGACATGGTGAACGGTTAGTGGTAACGCAGGCGCTACTGCTACACTGCCTGGGCCTCCTGAATGCTGTGTTGAGATCCTTTGTAGCCACCCACTCCTCACCTGGTCATGGCGCTGCCCCTCCCCACGTTGCTGCCCCAGTGTACCAGCACTGACCCAGCCCTGTGACTCAAAGCAGCAAGTCAACAACTCAAACGCTACAGTGCCCTGTAGATACACAGAACCCTTGAAATGGAAATGGTGTGACGTAACTGTGGGAACAAACAGGATGACAAATGGTGACTAAGCACCACCTTCACATCAAGGACCCAAAGAGCCATGCCTGGAGGTACTGGAACAGCTCGGTGTATAAAGGTGCTTGCTGAAATGCCAGATCACCTGAGTTTGATCTCTGGGACCCACATGATGGAAGGTAAATATCAACTCCTACAAGTTTCCTACACACACACACACACTGCAGCACACACTCACCTACATGTGCAAACACACACACAATAAATAAATGTAAAAGCAGCACACACATGTGTGCACCCACACAATAAATACATAAATATAAAATTAATAATAAAAAGTACAGTGCCACGCCCAGCCTAAAGGGGGCAGCAGCAGCCAGCTCCTGTCCCTTCCTGAGCTGAGGATCACCGGCACTGTCCCGCCATGAAGTCTCACCTAGCAAGAGAAGGGGGACTCCAAATCTTTACATTAAGTGTTCTCAGTTTCAAAGTCAGTACCAGATCAAAACCAAACAGAAGAGCATGCCTGTCTGGGGCCTGGATTTCCAACTCCCAGGCCTTCTGTTGGCAAAAATTTGTCTCAGTTTCTTAGCTGTGGTTTATATGGTCATGAGTGCCAAGCATGAGTGATATTTAATAATTCTACTAAAAGCCTATGAGCCCTGACAGATGTAATGATACGCATATCAACCAGGATTCCCTCCTTCGCCCTCATCCCTGGCAATTCTGCCAGGGTCAGCTACCAATCTGCCTCCACTCCCTTGGGATTGGCAAAACGGTACCAACTGTAGATATATCCCAGCACTGGCACCCAGGACGTGGCCCCAGGTGTCAGATAACATGAGCCAGACAACCCATAAGATCTCAACTACAGATCTCGGAGCTTCAAACCCAATTGCCCCCTAACCTGTCACCCTCCTACTCTGAAGGATGACCTCTCCGGTTCTCCAAGACAAATAGAGCACACCCTGAGTTTGACCTGCTGCAGGGAACCAGGTGAAACACAGCCACAGCCAATGTCCCTGGTCCTGTTCTTCCAGCTGCCAGGTGTGTTTGCAAAGGGCTGGGTCTATTTTGTTTGTACAGGAGGCTAGGGACAGGGGAGCCAGACACAAAGGACAGAAAGTGGCCTCTAGACTTCACTGTTTTGAGAGCAATGACAAGTGACCACGGGTATTCATCTGGTGGCCCAAGGGAGCCCGAAAGCCTGGGGTCACCATGCTTTAGGAGACAGTGTCCACACATCCTTGCCCATGGAAAAGGGCACCCAGGATTTCAAGAACCCAAGTCTTCCCAGCAGGAGAAGTGCCGAGCTCCAGGCCAGGCACCCAGCTGCTTTCAGGCATCTTCATTCACAAATTTTGCCTGTGTTGGATCCCACGTCAGAGTTTGCCGACAACAGGTCCGGGGGCTGGAAATTCTGACCACAGCCATGCTTTTCTGTTTAGTATTGGCTTAAACTTACTTTAAAAACAAAAGGAGTTAAGAACACTTGAAAGTCAGGAGTCTTCGTGAGAAGATGGGAAGGGGCGGGGGAGCTCTTTCTCTCAGCAGGTGAGGATACCTGACAGGCAGAGTCGGCTGGGAGTCAGCGTCTGTGGTCCACGGCACAGGAAGGGGCGGAGCTTAGCGGCTGCTCTCCCTTCCTTGCATCTCTGTCCTCAGCAAGCCTTCTGCCTGTGTAGACCCTCCCCCCCTTCACCCCATCTCCCTGCCTGACCCTCCCCCCTTCACCCCGTCTCCCTGTGCAGACCCTCCCCCACTTCACCCCATCTCCCTGTGCAGACCCTTCCCCGCTACACCCCGTCTCCCTGCCTGACCCTCCCCCCTTCACCCCGTCTCCCTGTGCAGACCCTCCCCCACTTCACCCCATCTCCTTGCCTGACCCTCCCCCACTTCACCACGTCTCCCTGGGCAGACCCTTCCCTGCTTCACCCTGTCTCCCTGCCTGACCCTCCCCTCTTCACCCTGTCTCCCTGCCTGACCCTCCCCCCTTCACCCCGTCTCCCTGGGCAGACCCTCCCCACTTCACCCCGTCTCCCTGGGCAGACCCTCCCCCACTTCACCCCGTCTCCCTGTGCAGACCCTCCCCCACCCCTTCACCCCGTCTCCCTGGGCAGACCCTCCCCCACCCCTTCACCCCATCTCCCTGCCTGACCCTCCCCCCTTCACCCCGTCTCCCTGGGCAGACCCTCCCCCACCCCTTCACCCCGTCTCCCTGGGCAGACCCTCCCCACTTCACCCCGTCTCCCTGCCTGACCCTCCCCCCTTCACCCCGTCTCCCTGTGCAGACCCTCCCCCACCCCTTCACCCCGTCTCCCTGGGCAGACCCTCCCCCACCCCTTCACCCCATCTCCCTGCCTGACCCTCCCCCCTTCACCCCGTCTCCCTGGGCAGACCCTCCCCCACCCCTTCACCCCGTCTCCCTGGGCAGACCCTCCCCACTTCACCCCGTCTCCCTGCCTGACCCTCCCCCCTTCACCCCGTCTCCCTGTGCAGACCCTCCCCCACCCCTTCACCCCGTCTCCCTGGGCAGACCCTCCCCCACCCCTTCACCCCATCTCCCTGCCTGACCCTCCCCCCTTCACCCCGTCTCCCTGGGCAGACCCTCCCCCACCCCTTCACCCCGTCTCCCTGGGCAGACCCTCCCCACTTCACCCCGTCTCCCTGCCTGACCCTCCCCCCTTCACCCCGTCTCCCTGTGCAGACCCTCCCCCACCCCTTCACCCCGTCTCCCTGTGCAGACCCTCCCCCACCCCTTCACCCCGTCTCCCTGGGCAGACCCTCCCCCACCCCTTCACCCCATCTCCCTGCCTGACCCTCCCCCCTTCACCCCCCACACCCCCACACCCCCCCCCCACCCCGTCTCCCTGCCTGACCCTCCCCACCTTCACCCCGTCTCCCTGGGCAGACGACTTGTCTCATTGTCATCATCACTGAGACCTCCGGGCCACCAACTGGTTCTCCCAACACCTTTTCTGGGTCTCCTTAGACACCATGCACCCCCACTGCAACCAATCACTCTTCAGCCACTCATTCAGTACCTAAGACCTCAATCTAGACCAGTCTTTTGAAAACAGCCCTTTAATTTTTAACCCTGTGTTCCATTACCCCTCCGTTTCCTCCAGCATGCCAAATCCTCTGGAAAACATTGGGTGTTTTCCAAATATATGTCAACAGAAGAAGCATGAGTTGGACCCTTTCCCTTTCCTATTCAGCTATGGGCCTTTAAGTAAAACACATCCACATTCAGTGACTTGATTTGCTCAGCTGTAAAATGGGAACCCCAGTAAAGTACCCCTCACTGGAACAGGAAACATAAACTATCCAGCACAGAATTGTGTAACAATGGGCTACTCTGGGGAGAGAACTTTATGTCAGCTCACATTTCGAGAGGTTACAGTCCATCACTGACTTGGGAAGGTCAAGGCAGGAACCCGAAGCATCTGCTCACACCCATCATCAAGAAGAAAGAGAGAATGAGTGTATGTATGTATGTCTACTGCTCAGCTCACCTTTTCAATTCTTATACAATCCAGAACCAGAGCAGGCTAGACGTTCCCACGTCAGCTAGTGTAATGAAGACAACCCCTTCCAGACAGGACTATAGGCCAGTCTGACCTCAACAATGACTCACTGAGACTCTCTTCTCAGGTGATTCTAGTTGTGCTGTCAATTAGAGCAATTTCTATCCATCCCTGGAAGAAACCCTCCTTCCCACTGCTAAGTCCAAATCTCCCTCCTCTCCTATAGTACCTTCCCAGGCCCCTCTAGCTCCATCCAAAGCCACTTTGGATCTGTGACTCTCCTGTTGAATTGCATGGCTTCCTTCCCACCAGATAAGCAATAAAGGTGTTGTCTTTCCTTCTACATTGATGTTCCTGGGTCTCTGGGCTGCTCCCTGTTCAGCACAGCACCCTGTGTTCACAGAGACAAGCATGTGCAGTCTCCTCAGCCAAGCTTTCTCCTAGCTGCTGGGCTATGTGTTAGGGAGACCTGACAGGTCGAAGGGCAGCCTGCCACATCCTGGAGGCCCAGAAAGAGCCCAGCAGAGCACACAAACACCTGGGGTTACGTGTCTCCTAGCTAGGGCCTCAGTTTCAACGGTGCAATGCACAAAGGGGGAGGAAGGTCAGCAAAGCCCTGAATGTGAAGAGAGCTCGCACCTGAGAGGTTACAGGGCCCAAGGCCTCCCAGATGGGGGGAGGGAGGGGGAGACCAAGCCAGAGTTCTCTCCGCTCCCTCTGGGCCACGCCCACCTAGAATGGCCTTCCTCTTTCCCTGCGGCTCCAGAAGATAAACACGAAGTCTGGATTCCTTGCAGACTGCCCTCAGATTAGGAGACATTGTTGTTGCTTTTCAAGTGAAACCATAAGAACAGGATTTTAAACGCCTGTTCCTAGAATGTCCCCTTGCAAATGTTTAGACCCAAGCGTGCACCAGAAAACTAAACACACAACTCAAGAAACTTCTGCTTAAATCCAGGAGGATTTCCTTTCTGGTGGGACACACCCACCCTACCCTACTGCACCCAACCCCCAGCCATCCCCATCCCCACTTAGCCTTACAAGTGTCTGATATCACAAGAACCCACATCGGCAAGAGCATGTGCCAGGGAGTCTATGGCATGTAAGCCAGGGGCTCAGGGTTAAATTAAAGAGGGATTTGTTCTTCCCTTTTCAATTTGCTGGAAGGAACCGGTGGCAGGTGCCCATGCCTAAAAGGCCTATTCATAAGGGTAGTCACAAGATACCCTCTTTGCTGGGGAGCCGAGCCGTCAAAAGGGCTCAGCTGAGACGATTACCAATTTCATTGGAAACATGCTTGGAGGTACATACAGCTGCCTGATTATTCTGGCCATATGGCTGCCCTGCTCACAAGCAGAAACAAGACCAAAAGGTCGGGCAGAAACCACCTCTGTCTTCGGAGTCATATTTTTCAGTACCACAGGACACTTGGCTGCTTGAAGGAGAAACCAGGATGTGGCTGACACGGTGTTAACCTAAATATCCTGCCAGGCCTTAGAAGCACGTACTGTAATTAATAATGGGGGATGGATACTTAGCACGGTTCAGAAAACTGCTCACATTGCCGACAAGCAAACCAGAAAGCCATGTCTGAGAGTTGCTCAGCCCTAGTACCCTTGATGTTTGTGGTTACACAGTGGAGATGATGATATGTGTTGCACGTACACATCCAAGTGAGTGTGTGCACGCATGTGTGTGTTGGCACTGGTTGCCTTCCTCGGTTACTCTCCACCTCGGTTCTTGAGGCAGGTTCTCTCCCTGAGGCTGGAGTTCATCAATTCAGCTAGGCTGGCTAGCCAGTGAGTGTGAGGAGTCCTCCTGACACACCCCACCCAGCCCTGGGGTTACTGTTTATATTTCACTTTTCTCCTTATTATAAATAATAATAATAAAAGAAAATTTGGGAAACCCAAGGCAAGTAGGAAACTTTAACCCCCTTCTCCATTCCTAGAGCAGCAAATTGGTTATGTGAGGTATCGCTGTCTCCAGAACATGGTGGTTACTCCCTTGGCACCACACCAGGCAAGGTTAAATCACCTCACCTTTGTCTTCCCAATCCCTGGGGAAAGTGCCAAAACAAAGCCTTTCAGGTAAGAGGCTTGCACAGAGATTTTGAAATAAGAAGGGGTTGAGCACGCAGCCACCAGAGACGGGAGAGAAACCGTGCCTGTACAGTAAAACTGGGAGAGCCGCCAAACCACAGAGCGGGGAAGCTGCGTCTCAAGGTGTAAAGCTTCCCTGGCTTGCAGTCACATCACGAGAGAGAAAAGTACAATTCCCAAAACTCAAAGAGACAGATGTTGTAAAGGAACCCCTGGGGCAAAGTGGTCTCCACAACAGTCTCTAGTCTATGACTGTCCTCCCTGAATCCACGCAAGGCTACCAGCACGCAATGGCAAAAAGGTAGGAGAAATCAGTTTTCTACTCCTACAAATAGCTCCTTTAAAAAAGAAAAAAAAAAATCTCCCTCCTGCCCTTTCACAAAGGCATCAAGCATCCATTCAACCCAGAGGTGTCTCCCCACCCCCCACCCCTGCCAGGACCCTCACATGCACCATGTGATCACACCCACCAGAGGGTGCTCTGGAATCAAGCCACCATTTCCTCCAGATTTGATCTCCTATCTAGAGAGTTTTCCTTGATGGTAAAATGTTAATACATGGGGCAGATAAAGTGGCTCAGTGAATAATGGCTCCTGGCACCCATCCTGAGGACCTGAGTTCAATTCCTGGGTCCCCTGTGGTAGAAGGGGAGAATTGACTCCAACAACTTGTCTCTAACCTACACAGACAGACAGAGACAGAGAGAGCAAATAAAATGTAATAGTAACACTAAATAAAAATCAAAATACATATAAAGACATAGAAGCATCATGGGCTCTAGTCCTCTAAAACCTTCCCTAAGTTGCTGTTTCAGGTATTTTGTAACATCCACAAGACAAGTATGGAGTACGTAATCCTTTAGAGCTGCTGAAAGTAATGACATGGGAAGGTGGCGGCGTGAGTTAAATAAGACTTAGGCTATGGGAAAAAGTAACGACAGTGGCAATATTGGCCATGGGTTGTGGAATGCAGCAGATTATAGAGTGGCATGGCAGTATGGGCTCCTTTCACTCACTTATAAATATCTGCATATATATGAATGTGCAAAGAAATATATTCGCATGTGCACCTCCCTGTCAATGTGGGCGATTCTTCCTTTATGCATTTATATTTGTGGCATGATTATGTGTCGCCTGGACTCCTTTACAGTTCTGAGTCCTGTATTCATGCATGCACACTGTATCCTAGGACATGTCTGAAGACCAGTAGAAAAACATCTGGGATATACCCCTGGCCATGGGATTCCTGTGTTCTTCATACTTGGTTTCCCTGATGGGGTACCACGGTATGCTCCATGCAGCCATGCCTGTGGATCCTTTATTTGTACCTGACACTTAGGATTACTGATGCTTTCCCATGTGTTGGGTATACCGCTTCGGTCTCCATTTCTTTAGTGTCTACTGCACCTGAACAGCTCTCTCCCTCTACCCATGCTTTTCCTGCCTGTGTGCCAATGCACACATGTATGTGGAGGCCAAGGAAGACTTTGGGTGCCCTCCTCTATTGCTCTCCGCTCTGTTCCCTTGAGATAGATGGGAGCACTTTGGTGCCAGGAGCATGAGGTCCCTGTCACATGGCACCCACAGCCAGGAAACAGAGAGATGGGAACACTGACGCTTAGCTCAGTCTCCCCTTTTCACTCCATCTGGGACCCTGACCCATGCCACAGTGCTGACCACGTTTAAGGTGTATTCACTTACCTCAACAAACCCAATCTAGAAACTCCATCACAGACATGCCTAGAGGTTCAACCTCTAGATGAGTCTATATACCCTGACAAGTTGACGCTCAGTATTAACCCATCACAGACTACCATATTCTTTTAAACAGTGTCAATTGCTGGATATGTCTTGGTTTTTTGTGTTTTGTTTCAACAAGGTCATACCAGCTAGCTTCCAACTCATGATCCCCCTGCCTCAACCTCCTCAATATTGAGATTATAGGTATGCACCACCATACTCAGCTCTATATAAGTTATTTAAAATTTTTCACTATGAAACAGAACTGCTCTGAATACCCAACATGCACACATTTCATCTTCTTTTCATCATTAGCATCAAAATAAGAATATCAAAGAGAAATACATGTGGACCTTAGCATCAGGGTTGCCTAATTAAGAGTTCCTGGTCATCACTACATGGATCTTTCCTTTTATTAAACTCTTTCCTTGGATCTGTGCTTTTTCTGTTGTCTAGCAAGGTGACTCCTTCAGGGAAAACAAACAGGAAGGAGTGTTAATTTAAAGGCAATGATACCACACTCTCTTTCTCAATTTTTTTTTTGCATTGCTAAAACAATGAACAGGTACCACCCAGATTCCCACCCCATAGGCATCCCACACTGACCATGCATCTAGTCACAGGGGACACTTGGAGAGTCGTCAACAATGTAAAATACTTGGGAGTTCAACATTCTTTTGCTAAAAATATCTTTATTAAATGCCAGCCTATTCTTGGAATGACACTAGGTGCTAGAGAGCCACGGAAGCCCTGCCCTTGGCAGCCCTCAGCCTGGTAATGCAGAGGGACAGGAAATTCAAAACTCAAGTGTGCTTTGGGAGCTTGAGGGAAGAGGGCCTGACCAAGGAGTTTTCCCAAGTTAAAACACAAGAGGGTCAGCCATGAGCTGGTTGTGTAGACTTGGTCCCAGGGGAATCCAGGCAAGCGGCAGAGTGGACAACGTGTTTGGGCACTCTCCCTCTTTTCCAGTGACTAGTAAATGAGCAACTCTGTTCCATGCCCCCCCTCCACCTCCTAGCCATGATGACCTGCCTCACCACAGGCCCACAGCCCTGGGGCCCAGATAGCTCTGCAACCATGAGCTCAGATCAACATTTCATGCTCAGCCCCCATTTTTATCAGGAATTTTATCAATGCAGCATGAAAAACCAACACAGTATTTTTTCCTCTAACTTTCTGGGTTTGTGGTATATTTTACACAACACCAGAGCCTTCATAAATATATGGAAACCAATATGGTGGCTCATGCCTGTAATCTTATCAGTGGGAAGGCTGAGAGAGGAGGTACATTGGCTGGTTTTGTGTGTCAGAAGCTAGAGTCATCAGAAGGAAAAGAGCCTCAGTTGAGGAAATGCCTCCATGAGATCCGGTTGTAGGGCATTTTCTTAATTAGTGATCAATGAGGAAGGTGGTGGGATACCATGGTGGGTGGTACCACCCCGGGCTGGTGGTCCTGGGGTCTATAAGAAAGCAGGGTGAGCAAGCCGTGGGGAGCAAGCCAGTAAGCAGCACCCCTCCATGGCCTCTGCATCAGCTCCTGCCTCTGGGATCCTGCCCTGTTTGAGTTCCTGTCCTGACTTCCTTCAGTGATGAACAGGAAGGCTGAAGTGTGAGCCAAATAAACCCTTTCCTCCCCCAACTTGCTTTTTGGTCATGGTGTTTCATTGCAGCAATAGAAACCCTAACTGAGTCAGGAGGATTACTTGATCTTGAGACCAGCCTGCTAGGCTCAACAAAAGACACAGAGGCCTGAAGACACGGTTAACTCTGTCAGACACTTGTGCATGTATGAATGCTCACTCATGTGTGTGCATGCGCCTGTGGGAAGGGGGGGGGGATACATGCACCACTGAATGGCACCCCCACCTCCACCCTAATTTTAATATATTTAACCCAATACATCAAAATTGTAAATTTGAAAAAAAAATAACACTACTTCAAAGACTTAGCAAAAATAAAAAAAAAAAGTGAATCATCCCTTAACAAATCCCATGTGTTTCCCATGGTTTCAGCACCTCCCACTTCAGAGAGTTATGTTTCCAGTTCTCCATAATCACAGGTGGCTAATGGTTACCAGATTGGATAGCACAGGAGAAACTGGGGCCTTATAGGATTGGAGAAGCCAATCCAAAAAAGTAACTGAACAAATAAATAACTGAACAAAGGAACACACAATGCCACTAGAGAGCCCTTGGAGTCCAGCAGAGCTAAGGGCAGAGGAACACTGGGCAGAGTTTATATGGAGACCCATGAACAATCATGAAGAGATGGCCTTGCCCACAGGTCCAAGAACTGGATGTAGGAGACTGAGAGAATCAATGAGACCAGCACTCTGGCAGAAGAGGGATAATGAAGTACAGAGGAGCAGGAATCCCCCCAGGAACCCCAGCCTAGAACATCACTGTGACCCAGGAGAGATGAGGAAGGTGTACCACATGCAAAAGTGGGGGTGGGTGGGATCATTTCGCCAGGGAACATGTAAACAGGAGTGAAATGGTCTTGGGAGTCCTAGGTGATTGGAAGACCAGGGCTCGGGGCCTACAAGCTAAGAAGATGGAAAGCAAGCAGGTACAAAAGACCCCTAGCCAGCAGCCCAGACGTTCTGGAAGCCCAGTTAATCAAGTCTACAGGGGAACGTGACTACAGGCAACAGCCACAGAACAGAGCACCCAGCAGCCATCAAGGCACAGCCCTAGCCTTTAGCCACACAGACCTGTGGGATGTTCTTAAAAACCCAATACTTGCCCCACACATTGAGGAGCAGCATCTCCAAAAGGGACACTAAGGGACTGGGGACCACCAAGGTCCTTCCCTGCTGTAAAATGCTACAAATCCTATCTAAATCAGAATCTAAATCTAGGCAGCTCTCCGCCTAGAGACGCAAATAATGAGCATGCCTTCTCAAGAAGAGGACACTGATCATAACCAGAAGCAGTTTATCTTATGAAGTGGTCTCCTTCCTTCCACACCCAAGGCAAGGACTCTCCCGTCCAGGCCTGGGTGCCACATCGACTTAAACTCATAGCCCTGTCCCATCCCCTCTGTACACACACACACACACACACACACACACACACACACATCTGGTGACATGATGCCTCGTCTTCTCCCCCACTCTTGGGTAATAAAGAGAAGACTGGCAAAATAGTTGAAATGCCTTCTTTTAAAAGTACACAGCTGTGTGGGCTGGGACTATTTTGAGCTAAATGCTTCAAACCTTTAGGCTGGAGCGGCTCTAGGCGTCTGCTGACTCCAAGTGAACGGTGAGGAAGTCCAGCAAAAGACGACGCTGCCTCAGTTGAATGCCAGATCCTTGCTCTGCACAGACACGCTGAGATGAACTGGGCATCTCACCCTCTAGGGCTCTTTGCTGGATACAGGAACTGGGTAGCCCAGCGTGGTGGGATATAGGGTGTAGTGAAGGATACACAAAGTTAATGCTGGAGAGGCCAGAGAAGAAAGCAATGGCCCCGTTCAGCTGTCCAAGAAAACCAGGGTCCAGCATGCAGTCTTGGAAGATGTAGAGTTGAAATGCGTAGGCCAGGGCCATGGGTGTAAAGGAAAGAGCAAGACATAAAAGACAAGGCTCGGAAGGGCTGATTGGGGGAGGCAGAGAGAACTGGAGCCAGTGTGTAAGCCCCCCCCCCAACACCTCATATAGGAAATTCCATGCCTAGGCTGTGGCTAGACCGAGCCAGTGAAGTTCATCAGCAGAGGAATGAGGGAAGTGAGAAGGATGGGGTAAGCCAAAGCAGGAAGTGGTAGGGGACCACGGGACCACAGACCCTCTCTGTTCTCTGACAACTGGCATTTCACCATATGGGCCCCAAAGAAAATGCCTAGACTTAGCCTCATACAAAACTGAGAGCATCCCTCTACACATAGCTCCCAACCTTGACTTTCCTGGGTCTAATTTCTGCTCTTGCCCCATAGATGTTCTCCAGAGGAAGAAGCCCCTTGGCCTATCTTCAGTAGCTATCAATCATCAAAACACAGTGTAGGACAGAGGGTCAATAAACACACACACACACACACACACACACACACACACACACACACACACACACGTGTGCACGTGTTTCCTGGCTGTCTGGTAGGAATAACAGGATGTATTTGGCTTTTTCCTACAAACCAGGATTTCCCAAGCATTCCAGAGAAACGTCCAACTGGCCTCCCCTGTGAACCTGTCCACCTCACTCTTCCAGGGACCGTCTAAATTTCCTGGACACTTTCTACTTGGCCTTGTACAACGTACAAAACCTCCCTGAGGTCCAGGTCTCGGTCCCCTGTAAATGAGCACTGAGACAGCTCAGTCTAGAAGTTCAGCAATGGAAAGCCACGGCATCTGTCGAGGGTCACCAAACTTCCGGAAGCCTATTACCCAACCTGATGTAAAGCAGGTGTCCCCAGTTCCTCAGGCATCCCCTTCTCTCTCCCTTCTGCTCTCTAAAAGTAGGTGAAAAGAGGGGAATGCGGGGGGGTGGGAGGGGGGAGACAGTGGGGGAGAGGCAGGGGGAGAACAGGAGCGAGGTTCACCTTAGAAGAGCCCTACTCCAAATTGTCCCTCCACCTCTGAGTAACTGTGTAAGCCACCTCTCTCTTGAATGTTACCTCGTCTGTGAAGTGGGCATAAAAATAAATTCCGCGGAAGCGCGGAAGGTGGTCGGAACTCAGAGGGACAATGCTGGTGTCAACTGTGAGTAGAGTAAAGCAATGCAATCTAGGACTTGGGACACACCGAACAGCCTCAAAAGGGGGGAAACCGTTCCTGAAATGTGCACCTGAAAGAAGCAAATGAGCGCGCCCGCCCCCGGGATCCCACCCTGGCAGGGAGAGCAGAACGGCGAGCGCGTCTGGCGGGAGCGCGCTAAGACCGAGCACCTGTGCGCGCAGGTGGGGCCGGCGCGCGGGGGCAACAGCATGGCGACACCGCCCGCAGAGCCAGCTGAGCCAGGGGCAGGGTGACACGACCCACCTGAAGACGCGCAGCAGCAGGCAGGCGATGAGCAGCGCGCTGAAGGCGCACGCCACGATCACCGCCGCCTTCAGCGTGGGCAGGTCACGCAGCAGGCTGGAGAGACGGGTCACCACAGCGTCGCCGCTGCTGTTGGAGCCGCCCCCGCCCGCCACGCCAGATCCCAACCGGGTGACATTCCCGGGGCTGGGCGGAGGCCGGTGCTCCGCTTCGGGCTGTGAGGCCGAGGCGGACTCGGCTCTGCGAGCGAGGACGGCGGGCGCGGCCAGGAGAGCGAGCAGCAGCAGCAGCGGCGGCCGCGGCGGCGGCGGCAGGGCGCTCATGGTGCGCTGTGCGCACGGTGCCGAGGTCTGCGTCCCCGAAGCCTGAGCCCGGGAGGCTTGCACCCAGGAGGGCTGCGCCCCGGAGGCTTGCACCCCGGAGGCCTGCGCCGGGGGGCTCCCGCGGCCGAGGCGGCTGCGCGGTGCTCGGCAGGAAGCTGCAGAGCCCGGAAGAACCCGCGCCGCCGCTGCCGCCGCCGCCGCAGCCACCAACACGTTGCACCGAGTCATTCGACGGGCTTCGGCCCCGCGTGGGCGGGGCAGACCTCAGCTGGGTCCCCGCTGCGCTCC
This sequence comes from Peromyscus maniculatus bairdii, assembly GCF_049852395.1. Lineage (NCBI taxonomy): Eukaryota > Metazoa > Chordata > Mammalia > Rodentia > Cricetidae > Peromyscus > Peromyscus maniculatus. The sequence continues at coordinate 85,049,939 of NC_134852.1, read as the reverse complement.
GCCCCTGGGTGGCCCCAGGCTGATCGGGACCTGAGACCCCACGGAGAAATCCTAACGGCCTGGCTCACTCCGCTCCAAGCCGTACGTACGCTGAGCGGCTTGTGCGCTTTCTCATTCAATTCAGCAGCCCCCACCTAGAAACAGGTATTCTCTGATCCTCATTAGTTGATTTAGCACGCTGAGAGCCAGCTCACAGCAGCCCGGATTTCCCACCTGGTGAACTAGTTTTCTGCATTCCCACCTTTGGAAGTATTAGCACCTTCTCCAGACCAGCCTGAAGTTTCAAACTCCGATTGTCGTGCTGTCTCCGGTCTATAAACTAAATGATGCTGGAGTGGAAAACAGCTATGATACTCTTCTCGGAGCCCAGGAACTGAAGCAGTGCTGAGTGCATTCCTGGAGCAGACCCCAGCTCGATCTGGAAGGCACTCCCTAATGACTGGTAAATATCTAAACACATAAAACAAGAATCAAGAGACTTTGAACACCTCATTTCTGGTCCTGCTAGAGACGGACAAATATAATGATGTCGTCCATTATCTATATCTGCATAACCAAACTTCCATGATTACCCCAAAACTTAGTCGCTCACAACAACCCACATATATTATCTCAGACCCAAGCGTATCTGGGTGCTCCAGTTTCAAGGTGTCTTATGATCTTAAGCTTAAGATCTCCCAAGGTTCACCTGGGGGAGGATCTGTCCCTGGGCTCAGTCGGCTTCTCCTGGGAGATTCAGCTCTTCACAGGCGATGAGACCAGAGCCCGCCACCTGTCTGTCAGAAGCTGTCCTGAGTTCTCTCTTTGGAGACTCTCGAACAGAGCATTTGGCATCTTCAAAGCATTCAAGCCCAGTTAGCAGTTAAGTCAGCGAGCAGGAGAGAAGACAATTCTATAAAACTTAATCGCAGATAGGACATTCCCCACCCTTTTTCCTGAACTAATTCATTAGAAGCGTGACTCGGCTCTCATTCACACTTGAGGAAAAGAGACTGGGCAGTGCTGTAAACAACAGGAAGCTGGAGGCATGGGGGCCACCCAACAGCTGTCTGCCATATACAGTGTGATGAATTTTTATTTGCCGCGGGGGGGGGGGGGGGGGGGGTGAACAACATTCAGATTCCCAGAAGTCATTGCCCACAAGGCACTATGTGTAATGTGTGTTTGCAAGCATGCTACAGAGATGAGAGATAACGATAGATCATTTGCTCAGCATGATGGCTTTAATCCCAGCACTGAGGAGGCAGAGGCAGGCAGATCTGTATGGGTCTGATGCCATCCTGGTCTACATAGTGAGTTCCAGGATAGCCAGAGCTACATGGTAAGACCCAGACCCCTTCCCCCGCCCCCCCCAAAAAAAAGTAAGAAAGAAAATAAAAAATCATATGGTTGAGAGTCTTCATTTTCATATCAAAATATACATAGAAAACTCCCAAAAGATCTGGGTGTAAGGTTCATAATTCCCCAGCCGCCTTCTCTAAAACAAGCTTCAGGTACAACAGCCTTGTAATCTGTTACTTAGAAGAAATTCCGACATAGTAGAGCACAGGTGTGCCCAAGTTAAAGCCTCTCAATGAGGATGGAAGTTAACCATTGAGTGGTCTTGGCCAGAAAGGATTTAACCAGTGAATAGCAGGTTTTTAATATTTAATACGAGTAACAGGGCTGAGCACAATAAGGTCACTGAGGAAATTCACACGAAGAGGGAAACAGTCTAGAGAAATGGAACTCCAAAGGACCTTGGTCCAGTTCCCGGCACCCACATGTGGTGGCTCCACAGCTCCAGTTCCAGGGGATCCAGCACCCTCTTCTGGCCTCCCCAGGCACTGCACACAGGTGGTACACAGAGAAGCAGGCACATAAACATACACATATAAATATCAGCATCCTCTCCTTTTGCCATAATCTATGTGCTGTAGATGTGATTATTTGACATTGACTTAACTAACACTAAGAATACAGAAAGCATAAACATTAAACTACTTTAATAAAGTGGCATTCTAGGATCTTTCATTCTCCCTATTTAAGGTTCACTTATAAATTACCTCATATTAGAATCTCTGAAGCATTTTGATACAAATAACTGTGAACAATGACCCTTTTAATTTTATTTAAATAAATATGTTTTTCATTTATTTTACATACGGACCGAAGTTTCCCCTCCCTCCTCTCCTCCCAGTCCCCCCTTCCCATCTTTCCCCCTCCCCTTCCACTCCTCCTCCATCTCCATTCAGAAAGGGACAGGCCTCCCATGGGCTTGAATAAAGCATGGCACATCAAGTTGAGGCAGGACCCAGCTCCTCCCCTTGCATCAAGGCTGGGCAAAGTAATCCAGCATGGGGAGGGAACAGGTTCCCAAAAGGCAGCTAAACACCAGAGACAGGTCCCAATCTCACTGCAAGAAGTCTTACAAAGAGACCAAGCTATACAACTGTCACACACGTGCAGAGGGCCTAGGTTGGTCTCGTGGAGGCTCCCAACTATTGGTCCAGAGTCCATGAGCTCCCATGAGCTCAGGTCAGCTGCCTCTGTGGGTTCCTCCATCATGACCTTGACCCCCCTGGCTCATACAATCCCTCTTCTCCCAAGACTCTGGGAGCTCAGCCCAGTGCTTGACTGTGGACCTCTGCATCTGCTTCCATCTGTTACTGGATAGAGTATCCCTGACGACTGTTAGGGTAGTCACCAATCTGATTACAGTAGATGGCCAGTTCAGACACCCTCTCCACTATTCCTAGGAGTCTTAGCTGGGGGTGTCCTTGTGGATTCCTGGGGGTTTCCCTGGTGCCAAGTTTCTCTCTAAACCCAAAATGCCCTGCCCGTCTCTCTTCCAACTTGCCTCCCGCTCCCAGCCCACCCAACCGGCTCCCTCAAGTTCATATCCCTCTATCCCACTCCTCACCCCCAGTTTACCCAGGAGATCTCTTCTATTTCCCCTTCCCAGGGAAATCCATGTGTCCCTCTTTGGGCCCTCCCTGTTATCTAGCTTCTCTGGGGCTATGGGTTGTAGGTTGGTTAGCCTATCCTTTACTCCTAATATCCACTTACGAGTGAGTGCCTGTTATGTGAACAATGGCCTTTTTAACATGGGAAATTAGTAGCAGGCAATAGCGACCAACTAAAGTTGATATCAAGTCAAGGGTTACTGGACACAGAGTAGGCTGCCTCCAAGACTACTGTCCTTAGAGCAGACATTGTAGAAGCATTGTCTGTGGGTGACTGGGGCTCCTCACAGTCTTTCGGGGAATCTTCAAGATGAGAAATAACTCTAGAATGATGCTGAGAAGGGATTTTCCCTTTTCACTGAGTTGACATTGGTGCCAGTGTCAGCAAGGGTGACAGCGGGACTCAAGGCGAGTTCTGCCTGTGCCAGGTGTCATCTCCAAAGCCATGCTCTGCAGACACTGACACAGCCAACCTCACTTCAGAATTCCCTTGATATAACCTTGAAACCATTAAACCTCGACTCTGGGGAGCAGGCCATGTTATCATCCTCTGTGGTAAGACAGGAAGAATCAATAAATCACTTCTGTTTCATGCTGAGAACTGGCAGCAGACTTGAGGAAAAGCAAGCATGCAGTTCTTGGAGCGACAAACCAAATGGCCATTTTTTGTTGTTGTTGTTTTTCTTGGAACAGCATTTGTCATCAAAGAGTGACTGACAGACTTCAGAGTGGGTCTTTGGCAGGCAGTGTCTCAAAAATGAACAAAACGCGCCTGTCGCTTCAAGGAAGCCAGCTGATGGTACTGTGGCCAGTGATAAAATCCAGGATTTCAAGCGAAACACGAGAAACTTTAGAAGCCTTGTCAATTAGGATGCTTTATGCTGTGAGTCGGACAGTGGCCCAGTGCCTCAAAACTTTTCTGAGGATGGAAGAATTTAGAAGTGTAAGCCCCGCCTCCACCTCTTACTCCTTCCACCCCTCACTCCCCTCTCTCTCCCTCCCTTTCTGAGACAAATAATCCATGTAGCACAGACTGGTTTCCAACTTTGAATTTCCACACCTCCATCTCCTAAGTATTGGGATTACAGTTGTGTACCACAGTGCCTGAATTCTTTTTTACATGTTTTTCAGTTTTTAGATTTATTTACTTTTTGTGTCTGAGGGTGTTAGTTGTATGTATGTACATGTACCATGGGCATGCTTGGTACACATGGAGGGCAGAAGAGAGCTTCATATAACCTGGGACTGGGGTAAACCACCATGTGGATCCTGAGAAACAAACGCAGATCCGCGGCCAGAGCACCAGTGCTCTTAACTGCTGAGCGACTGCTCCAGCTCCTTTTTGTATATGTCACAGTTTATAACTCTATCATGTAAGAACTCCTCCTAAGTACCAAATTACAAGACTGTGGCATCCAAAGTGTATGCCTTAGAGGCTGTGAGATCATGGGTGTTTTATAGGGAAATATGTCAAAATTTGGAAGGTCTGCTTAGATCAGCGAACTAATTTTTCCTGAGCGGCAGATGCACGTAGTTAGAAATTATTGGTGAGTGAAGGTCCATTAAAACTGCAGAACAGATCAGTGGGTACATATGTGCCTGGAAGGGAACCAGGCTTTTGTACGGATGCTAGAAAAGTGCTCTACCACTGATCAGCCCCAGCCCAGACCAATGAGGTCTCAGTTACTGTTGTATTGCTGTGAAGAAACAGCAGGACCAAGGCAGCTTGTAGAAGAAAGCATGTAACTGGGGGCCTGGTTACAGTCTCAGAGGGTTAGTCCATGATCATCATGGTGGGGTCCATGGTGGCAGGTAGGCATGCACTGGAGCAGTAGCTGAAAGCTTGCATCTGGTCTTGCACAAGATGGAGGCAGAAAGAAGGAAAGAAAGAGAGACTGGGTGAGGCATGAGCTTTCAAAACCTCAAAGGCCCAGTAACACACCTCCAACAAGGCCACGCCTACTCCAACAAGACCACACCTACTCTAACAAGGCCACGCCTACTCCAACAAGACCATACCTCCTAATCCTTCCTAAACAGTCTTTCAACCAAACATTCAAATGAGACTATTCAAATATGAGATTACAGAGGCCATTCTCATTCAAATCACCGCAAGTTCAATCCTCAAATTCTACAGTGGAAGAAGAGAGAATCCACTTCTAAAGGTTATTCTTTGATCTCTGCGTGCATGCTGTAGCATGCACACACACACACACACACACACACACACACACACACACACACAGAGAGAGAGAGACAGAGAGAGAGAGAGAGAGAGAGAGAGAGAGAGAGAGAGAGAGAGAGAGGCTAATAAATTCTTCAAAATCTTTTTAACAAAGTCCATTGCATGTATGTACCATTTTTCTTTATCCATACATCAGTTGGTGTCTAAGTTGGTCCCAATTCCTACTTTTGTGAACGGTATAGCAATGAACATGGATGTTGGAATGCAATAGACCTAGAGTCCTCTCGTCTGGGTCTGTGCACACTAGTGCTACAGCTGGGTTATATGGTAGTTCTATTTGTAGGTTAGTTTGCTTGGTGGTGGTGGTGGTGGTGGTGGTGGTGGTGGTGGTGGTGGTGGTGGTGGTGGTGGTGGTTGTTTGAGAAACCTCCATGCTCATTTCCATAGTGAACACACAAGAATACACTCCCACCTACTATGAACTAGACTTCCTCTTTCCCCGTATCCTCAACACTATCTGTTCTCATTTACTCCCTTGATGTTACCATTCTCACTGGGGTGAGATGGAGCCTCAGAGTAGTTTAAATTTGCATTTCCCTGCTAGCTAATGGTGTTAAACATCATTTCAACTATTTATTGGCCATTTTTGTTTCTTCATTTTTGAGAATTATCTGTTCAGTTTATTATCCTACTTATCGGTAGGAAGATGTGAAGGTGTTGGTTTTGGTTTTGTCTTTATATAGTCTAGCCATCAGCCCCTTGTCTGAAGTACAGCCAGCAAGTATTTCCCCCATTCTGTGAGCTCGCTCTCTGGTTGTTTCCTTTGCTGTGCAGAAGCCTTTAACTTCACGTAATCCCACTTGTTTTGGTTTATGTACTATGCTATTAATTATTAGCAGAAAGGTTTTGCCTCTGTCTAGATCTTGAAGTGTTTCCTGCATGATTCCTCCTAGAACTTTCAGTGTTTCCCCCTCTGTATTAAAGCCCTTGGTCCATTTCAAGTTGTTTTTTTTTTTTACATTTTTATTAGATATATTCATTTTATTTATTTATGTGAGCATTTTGTCTGTATGTGTTACGTATGTCTACCATGTGCATGTTTGGTATCCATAAAGGTCAGGAGAGGGGATCTGATCCCTCATTACATGGATGACTGTGAATCACACCATGTGGGTGCTGGGAATTGAACCCAGGTCCTCTGCAAGAGTAAGTGCTTTTAACTGCTGAGCCGTCTTTCCGGGGGCCTTTTTAAAAATTATTTTTAGGTTTATTTATTTTACTTTCTTATGTTTATGAATGTGTTTCTTGCATGCATGTATGTGTACCATGTGTGTGCCTGCTGGATTCCCATGGAACTGGGACTGTGGATAGCTGTGAGCCACTATGTGGGTGCTGGGAATCAGACTGGGTCTTCTGCAAGAGCAGGAAGTGCTCTTAACTGTGGAGCTATCTCGCTAGCCCCTGGGAGTGATTGTTATGCATGCTAAAAGATACGGATTTCATTTCATTCTTTTGCTGATGGATACCCAGTTTTCCTAGCACCGTGCATTTAAGACGCTGTCTTCTTTTCCAGGGTAAGTTATTGATCCATTTGTCAAAACCTGGTGGCTGTAGTGCAGCCATGAGGGTTTATTTCTAAAGTCTTCTATTCTATTCCATAAGACAGATTTGGGGTTTTGGTTTTGGTTTTGGTTTGGTGGTGGTGTTTGATTTTGGGGTTTGGGTTTTTTATTTTTGATTTGTTTGTTTTGTTGTTTTTTAAATAGTTTTACTATATAGCTCTTCTGGCCTGGAACTCACTATATAGGTCAGGCCAGCCTCAAACACACAGAGATCCATCCGCTTCCACCTCCCAAGTACCAAAATTAAAGGCATGTGCCATCACTGCCCAACCTGAGACAGATAGAGTGTGATGAATCAAAATATAAAACATTTATGATGTGTTCTAGTTTTTTAGATTGTAACTACCCTCTAAGAAACTCCTTGTGCATTTTCATACTGTATCAAAGAAGAATGTCACAACCATCTGAAAAGACTAAAAAAATGTTTGTCCTTTTTACAACTATGTATCTCAACAACTTCCTTTTATTCTTGTTGTTTCAAAACAACAAGTCACAACAGATTAAATGCAAAAGCAAATATGAGAATCCAACCATTTTCCATGAAGTCATACTTGTCTGCAGTTTTTGTTTGTGAAAAGTAGTTGTTTTTTTGAAAAATGTATTGTTGATGTTAATGCTTATCTTTGTTACTTTTCTACTGCTGTGAAGATACAACATGACCAAGACAACTTATTTAAAAAAAAAAAAAAAAAAAAAAAAAAAAAAAAGAGCATTTTACTAGGTGCTTGCTTATAGTTGTATGGTCATCATGGGAGCAGAGTGGCAGGCAAGCAGATATGGTGCTGGAGCAGTAGCTGAGAGCTTACTTACATCTGATCCACAAGCCTGAAGCAGAGAGAGAGCTGAAATGGTGTGGGCTTTTGAAACTTCAAAGCCCACTCCAATGACACACCTCCTCCATCAAGGCAACACCTCCTAATCCTTCCCAAACAGTTCCACAAAATGGGGACCAAGTATTCAAACGTATGTGGCTATGGGGGCTATTCTCCACATGCTAAACCACCACATGCTATATTAGTACAGTAACACATTTTAATGAGTTAATAAACATTTTAAGGACTTAATGTGTTTTAATTTCTTTTTCTATTCTCCTCCTTTGGTTTGTTGTTGTTCCTTTGTTCTTGAGACAGGGTCTCTGTAGCTTGGGCTGTCCTCAAACTCATGGCATGTCTCCTGCCTCAATCTCCCAAGTAGTGAGATGATAAATACAAATTAGAATACTGTCAATATTAATATGTAAACCCACATGAGCAAAAACTCTTAGAGGGCCTGAATATTCCTGTTGGCTTTGGGTTTGTGTTTTAATAGAGCCTTGCTGTATAACTCAGGTCAATGGAAGGCAAGGTACAGTGGCACACGATGGATTATACGCATGTAATCCAGCACTTGGCAACCAAAGGCAAGAGCATCAAAACTTGAGGACAACTGGTCTACATAGTTAGTTCAAGGCCAGCCTTGGTTATTTTTCTCATCACTGTGACCAATTACATGACAGAAGCCACTTAACCAAAGGAAGATTTATCTTGGTGTCTCGTTTAGAGGCTATAAGCCACTATGGAAGGGCAGTCATGGCTGCTGGCTCTGAGATCATGGAAATGGGAGTTCACAGTGATGTTGTGTCTTTAATGATGCTAATCCCTTTAAGTCCCCTCACTGTCCCATCAGGAAGTTTCAGTTGACTCTATTTATGTCCGTGAAAACTGCATGGGTTTTTTTTTAATTCTTCTGTGCTGCTTATTCCTGAGTCTCACTATAAGCCTTACTCAAAGCAACTAACAACTGTACTACACCCAAAATGCTATCATCTTGAAATTCCTCCCACCAATTTAATTAATCTACTGCTAATGTACTATTATAATTTAATTGTTCTACTACTTCTGAATTCGGTCTCACTCAGATTCTCAGAACATGAGAAAAATGAGACAGAATCTTTGTCAGAATGTGATATAAATATTATGTGGTCCAGTTCCCAATAGAGTCCACATTTCCAGTTGAAATCTCACAGGTATAGGTGTTACTGTTCACTTTTCTATTCTGGTCTTCTGAACTCCCACCAGAGTTACAACTCCAGACTCTTCCAAAATTCTCCCTTAAACCAGTTTGAAAGGCCCAAGAACAGCTTAGTCAGGTTTAGTCACACCAGTGACCTTATTCCTTGGTCACTAACGAGACAGTGGATTTGCTGTCACCAACAGAGTTTTAGTCTTGCCCTCTTCTATCTAGAGACTCCTCTGGCCCATCTATTTGTTCCACACAATCTTCCATAAAGTCCTGTAAGCCTTGGAGGAGGATATGGATGTCTGGTCATTGTTTCTCTGTTTATGCTAGCTATTGGGCCTCGTCCTATAAGACACTCTGACCAAAGCCACTTGGAGAAGATAATGGTTGCTCTATCATTGAGGGTCTTCCAGGCAGGAATTCTAGACAGTCTTGTTTTGTGAAGCTCCTGAGTCTTATGAGCCTATTTTCTCCCTCCTGAAAAGAATGTTTCTTCCTATCTATCTATCTATCTATCTATCTATCTATCTATCTATCTCTATCTCTATCTCCTTTGTATTAGTCAGGATTCTCTAGAGTAGCAGAACTTACAGAATGGGATTTATTAGAATGACCTTACAGGCTATGGTCTAGCTAATCCAACAACGGCTGACTATGAATAGAAAGTCCAGGCTGGATGTAGACATCAGCCTTCAGTACATACTGGAGTCCCAAGGAAGTAGACTCTAATGCCAGTGAAGGAATGGACTTGTTAGCAAGGTGAGAGCAAACAGATAAAGAAGAAAAGCTTCCTTCTTCCATGTCCTTACAGAGCAGTGGTTCTCAACCTTCCTAAAGCTATGACCCTTTAATACAGTTCCTCATGTTGTAGTGACCCCCAACCACAAAATTATTTTCACTGTTACTTTATAACTATAATTTTGCCCTTGTTATGAATTATAATGTAAATATCTGTGTTTTCCAATAGTCTTAGATGGTCAGGTGGTGGTGGTGCACGCCTTTAATCCAATAGTCTTAGGCAACCCCTGTGAAAGGATCATTCAACCTCCAAAAGGATCACAACTGACAAGCTGAGAACCACTGTTAATATAAGCTTCTGTCAGAATGCATGGCCCAGATTAAAGGTGTGTATTCCCACCTCAAGATCCCAATTAAAGGCATGTGTCTTTCTGCCTCAAGATCTGGATCTAAGGCATATGTGTGTCTTCTTACCTCAAATGTCCATAATAGAAGTGCATCCACTCGCTTCAAAACAAGCAAAAAATCTCTCACAGCTGTGCCCTCCATTTCCGGATTGTAGTTCATTCCAGATGTAGTCAAGTTAACAACCAAGAATAACCATCACACCATTGTAGGGGTTTTTTCCCCTTGTATTAAAAATAGATTTTTTTTCTCATACACTATATTCCTCACTCTGTTCCCCATCTCCCATCCTTAGATCCACCTCCTTTCTGTCTCTCATTAGAAAACAAAGAGCCCTCTAATGGATAATAATAAAATATAATAAGACAAAAACTAACAAGTCAGAGTAGGATAAAACAAACAGAGGGGCCCAAGAAAAGAGACAAGAAACAGTTATATATAAATGCAGAGATAGATTTATTCACACATTCAGGAACCCCATAAAAACACAAAAATGGAGCCATAATATATACACAAAGGACCTATACTGTAAAAATAGAAATAAAAAATAAATGTAAGAAAAGGCCCTGACAAGACAGTATAAGAGAAGAAACTTCCAAAGATACTGTGGAGCTCATTTTCTCTTGGCCGTCTGCTGCTGGGCAGGCAGCCTGCACTCCTGCACTTAAAAGGAGTTTGTTCCCCCCCACACACACACACACACACACACCCATGAGTCTCCCTTGAAGAAAACTAAATTTTCATTTACAAGTGGTTATCAATTGGAGATCGATTCTGGGTTAAGGGTGGGGGCATGTGTCTACTTTTCCTTTCAGCTCTAGGGCCCCATCTGGTGCAGACCCATGCAGGCCCTGTGCATGCTGCCACAGTCTCTGAGCATTCATATGTGCATCGGGCCAATCACGCTGTGTTTAGAAGGCTTTGCTTCCTTGGTGCCCTCCATCCCCTCTGGCTCTTAGTCTTTGCTCCCCTCTTCCACATAGTTCCTTGAGCCCTGAAGGGAGGAATTTGATGGAGACATCCCAATTAGGACTGAGTGTTCTGAGGTCTCTCTCACTCTCTACATACTGTCGGGCTGTGGGTCTCTGTATTTGTTCCCCTCTGCTGCAGCAGGAAGCATCCCTGATGGTGACTGAGCAAGGCACTGATCTATGAGTATAGCAGAATGTCATTAGGAGTCATTTTCATTGCTACATTCCTTTAGTAGAATAGTAGTGTTTGGTTTTCCCTTAGGTCCCTTGGCCTTCTAGTCTCAGGGTTTTGATCACACAGCAGCAGCAGCTATGTGTTTGATCTCATGGATTGGGTCTTAAATCAAATCAGATATTAGCTGGTTACTCCCACCAGCTCTGTGCCCCCATTGCACCGGAGTGTCTTCAGCCAGAACACCATTGTAGATTGAGGAGTTTGTAGCTGGGTTGGTGTTTAGCCTTCTCCTTTGGTAGTGCACAGAGTACCTTCCAATACCAAGAACACTAGTCATAGGGGTGAAGGCACTAGATAGGCACAAGCTCAACTTCTCGAGGTTCAATGAGTTGTGTAGGTGTTGTCTTCAGCAACAGGGCCTTGCCAACAGCCTGGAGAGCAACCTATAGCCTTGCCAACAGCCTGGTTATTTGGATGGTTATTTCCCATGGGACCCCTTTGGCCAACAACTCAATTAGATGTGACCCATTCCTTGTACTGGAACCTTCATTTGGTGACAAGAGATGTCCAGGAAGGTCTCTGTCTCCCCCATTATTTAGTTTTTTTTTATTTAGATCACTGTGGTAGTTTGGATGTGATTGGCCCACCACAATCTCATAGGGAGTTGTACTATTAGGAGGTGTGGCTTTGTTGGAATAGGTATGGCCTTGTTGGAGGGAGCATGTCACTGTGGGGTAGGCTTTGAGGTTTCTTATGATCAACATATTGCACAGTGTCTCAGTCCACTTACTGATGCCTATAAGATTAGGACTCTCAGCTACTATTCCAGCACCATGTCTGCCTGCATGCCACCATGCTCCCCCACCATGATGATGATGGACTGAACCTCTGAAACTGTAAGCGAACCACTCCAATTAAATGTTTTTGTTTACAAGAGTTACCATACTCATGGTGTCTCTTCACAGCAATAGAAGCCCTAACTAAAACACCTCTAGTGTGGGATTATCTATTGCCTCTGTTTTCATGGGCATAGCTAACTTCCTCAGGTTGGAGTTTTCCTTCTAGTACCTTCTGTAGATCTGGGTTTGTGGATATTGACTCTGCTTCCTGTACGTATCGTTTTGTTTGCTTGCTTCTTCTATCCTATTGATTTCAGCCCTGAGTTTACTTCTTGTCGTCTAATCCTTTTGAGTGTAATTTCTTCTTTTTGTTCTAGAGCTTCCAGGCCTGCTGCTAAATTACAAGTATGAGATCTCTCTGATTTTTTTTAATGCAGACAATTAGTGCCATGAACTTGCCTCATAGAACTACTTTCATTGTGTCCCATAAGTTTGAACATATATTTTCATTCAATTCCAGAAAATTTTTTAATTTCTTTCCTAATTTCTGTCTTGACCCATTTTTCACTCAATGGTGAGCTGTTCAGTTTCCATGAGTTTGTAAGCCCAAGAAGTTACTGATGGAGGCAGCATCGATGACTCTTACTCCTCAGCCAAGGGCTGCACTGCCATCCTGGGCAACTTTGACAAGACCACCTTTGATGCCATCTCTAAGAACTACAGCTACCTGACCCCTGACCTCTGAAAAGAAACTGTGTTCACCAAGTCTCCTTATCAGGAATTCACTGACCATCTTGTGAAAACCCACACCAGAGTCTCTGTTCAGAGAACCCAGGCTACAGCTGTGGTCACTACATAAGGGTTTTTATACAAGAAAAATAAAGTGAAATTAGTCTGTTTTAAAAAAAAAAAAAGTGATCAATGAGCAATGTTCATTGTTTCCTGTTATTTTGTTGTGGTGGTGGTGGTGGTGGTGCTGGTTGCTGCTGGTGGTGGTGCTGGAGTTGGGTGGTGGTGGTGTGTGTGTGTGTGTGTGTGTGTGTGTGTGTATGTTCCCTTCCTTTGATTTGCTGGTCTGGCCTTACTCATTCCTTGTGTTTTCTTGGGTGTTGTTATGCTCTTCAGGCTGAAGACTCTTCCTTCTAGTGCCTTCTGTAGGGCTGGATTTGTAGGTAGATGCTGCTTCAATTTGGTTTTATAGCGGAATGTCTTTCTTTCTCCAATATCGTGATTGAAAGTTTTACTAGGTATAGTAGTCTGGGCTGGCATCTGTGGTCTCTTAGAATTTGTAGGACATCTGTCCAGGCCCTTGTGGCTTTTAGAGTCTCCAGTGAGCAGTCAGTTGTTATTTTTGTTTGTTTGGTTGGTTGGTTGGTTCGTTTCGTTTCTGTTTCGTTTCATTTGGTTTAGTTTTGTTTGGTTTTTGGTGAGACAGGGTTTCGCTGTGTATCCCTGGCTGTCCTGGAATTCACTCTGCAGACCAGGCTGGCCTCTAGTTTATAGAGATCTGCCTGTAAATTATATCTACCTCCAGAGTGCTGGTAGTAAAGGCATGTGCCACAGCCGCCACCACCACTGAGCTAATCAGTAGTTATTCTAATGGGTCTGCCTTTATATGTTGCTTGGTCTTTTCCCCTTGCAGCTTTTAATATTCTTTGTTCTGTACTTTTAGTGTTTTGATTATTCTATGCCAAGGGGACTTTCTTTTCTGGCTCAGTCTATTTGGTGTTCTGTATACTTCTTGTACCTTGATAGGCATCTCCTTCTTTAGGTTAGGAAAATTTTCTTCTGTGACTTTTGTTGAAAATATTTTCTGTGTTTTTGACCTGTGTTTCTTCTCCTTCCTCTATTCTTATTATTCTTAAATTTGGTCTTTTCATGATTCATGATTTCAAGTGGCTCATATTTCCTGGATGTTTTGTACCAGGATTATTTTAGATTTAACATTTTCTATGGCCTATTGTATCTTCAACACCTGAGGGCCTCTCTTCCACCTCTTGAATTCCGTTGGTGAAGCTTACCTCTGAGGCTCCCATTCAAATTCCTAAATTTTTCATTTCCATATTTCTCTCAGTTTGGGTTTTATTGATTCTATTTCCACATTCAGGTCTTGAACTGTTTTATTCATCTCCTTCCATTGTTTGTTTATATTTTCACAGATTTCTTTAATGGGTTTATTTATTTCCTCTTTAAATACCGCTACATATTTGTAAAGGCTATTTTAATGTCATTGTCTCATGTTTCAGCTAGGTTGCAATACTCAGGACCTACTGTGGTAGGGTTTCTGGGCTCTAGTAGAGTCATGTGGGGGTCTTGGCAAACACCACAGCCAGCAAAGTAACAATCTGCCTGAGGCAAGAAGGAAATTGGTTCAACACAACTCAGGAACCGGTGTTGGTTCAAACTTCTAGAATCTGACACAGGGCAATTTATTTTGAGCATATTTAAGTACAAAACAATTTGGAAAGAAGTTTCCTGATGTAACACAATCATGTCTGCACAAGGAGGCATCATTACATCAAAACTCTTCTCAAAGTACATATCACTTCTTCCAAGAAGCTGGGTTTTAGAGATAGGCTCCATGTGTTATCTTCAGGGAAGACCTGGGGTGGCCTAATCATGGAGATAGCACAGAGGTCATCTGAGACTATTAACCACCTCCAGTCCTGCTTGGAAGAGCTTGAGCTAGGTATGGCCTGGCCCTACAGATAGTTGAAGGAATCACCTAGACTATTAGCCGTCAACATTCCCAACTTTCTGGGCAGAAAACAATTTATACATCTCTTTCTTTAAAGAGAGAACCCTGCATGTTTAACATTCTGGTTTCCATAGTGCTTAACTGTAAGCATAAGGACTTTGTGCTCTAGGCAGAGACATATGCCCTGACTATATTAGGTTTTTACACTGGCATCTAGGCATCTGGGTTTGGGAAGATTGTAAATCTAGGTGCTGATATCTGGTCTTGTCTTTGTTGGGTGGGTGTTTTGTTCCTTGGTTTCTGTTGCCCTCTTTGGTTCTTAGGAGAGTGTGGTGGCTATGTGTTACCTATTAGGAAATGCTTCTGGAATCCTACCAGGTGTGAACACTGGGGGTTTCTGGCACAATGTGTTTCTAGGTATTGGGAGCTGACACTTACAAATGGGGATGGGCTAGAATGGGCTGAGGGGGAATCCGCAGGAGAGGGGAATGGGGGCAGAGAGTGAGGAGAGGCCACAGCAGGTGGTCTGATAACAGAGCTGGAAATGAGACAGGTTGGATTTGGAGCAGAGAATGGAGAGTGATGGTCTGAAGCTCACCCACCTGCTTCTCTGACCTGCTTTTCTGGAAAGCTTGCCTGGTGAGTTCCCAGGGTGTGCCCACTGGAGTTGGGGGCTGAGAAAATGGGATGATGAAGATCTGTTGGCAAAGAGAACAGAGAGGAAGGGGGCACAGCAGGTGGTCTGGTACAAAGCTGGTATTGTTTCACAGTTTACTCCAAACATTCCATCATCCTTCAGGGAAACTCCTTAAGCAGGAAAGTGGACAACTCAAAATAGCTCAGGAAGTCCCTGAAACTGACCAGATTCGCTAGGTCCCTCTCTGGCAAAGAAAGCAGAGCTAAACTCCAAAGGCTCTCAGACAAACCAAGATGCCAAGAATAATCCCAGAGAAGAAAAGCTGCAAAAAAAAAAAAAAAAAAAAAAAAACTCAGACCAGACCAGCTTCCTGGAAGAAACAAAAACCATCCAAATTGCATGGAAGAGGCTTAGGCCAGAGTCATTTGAAAGGAAGGACACTTTCCAACCTATTGAGCTGGCTGCAGGCTGTGCACCCATGCTGAAGTGGGCCTTGGTGATGCAGTTGTCTTTGAGTCATTTATGCTCCTGCAAGTAATCCCTCTCCCATGTTGCTGTAAATAACTTCAATAAAACTCATGGTTTACCAACTTGGACTTTGGTGGTATCTGTACTTTGGTCTGTCATGGATTCCTTATCTGGGGTGAGTAGATGTGTGTATGTTACATCTCCCCAGGGGAAGTTTTTTCATACAACAGCTGGGCATGAAATTTGGAAGGGTTGTTTCAGTTCAGAGGAAATAGACAGACACACAGCAGTAGAGGAGAGATAGGAGTCCTCTTTTTCCAGCTGGAATGGAAACCATCTAAGTCTGATTGGTTTCTTAAGCTACAGCCTCATGAGGTATAGCATGCCAACTAAAACAGAGTCTCCTGGGAACTAGGGTGTAGGTGGACCCTGAGAAGAGTCACAGTGCTGGTTTGAATGAGAATCCCACCCCACCAATGCCACAGGCTCATATATTTGCATGCTTAGTCCTCAGCTGATGAACTGTTTGGGGAGGATTATAGGTGTGGTATTGATGGAGGAAGTTTATTGCTTGGGCTGGGCTTGAGGTTTCAAAAGCCCACCCCAAGCCCAGTTCCCCCCTCCAACCCCACACCCCATCCCCACCCCCACTGACCAGGATGTAAAGCCCTTCGCTACTTCTCTAGTACCACACCTGCCTGCCTGCCTCCATGCTCCCACCATCATGGTCATGGACTGACCCTATGACACTCTAAGCAAGTCACCAATTAAATGATTTCCTTTATAATAGTTGCCTTCGTCATGGTATCTCTTCACAGCAATAGAACTAAGACGGGGAGAGAAGTTTGTTTTGTTTTATTTTGTTTTATAAAGGAGAGGAGAGAATTGGGTGCTACATGGGCTGAAACCCTTAATCCAACAATCAGGAAACAGAACTGTCTTGTAGGATAAAAAGCCCAAGCTCAATTCTGGGGCTTGAAATCCTACCAATCCCTGAGCTCGCCCCAAGCTCCAGATTTGAAATCCCACCAATCCCCAAACTGGAAAACTCCTCCGGCAAGAAATCCTATCTAAAACCTGCCTCTTATTCAGTCCTCTGCTGCTTCTCTCCCAGAGACAGCCACCCTCCTGTGTTTTTCCCAATAAATCTCTTGTGGGAGGTTTATTACACAGTGTGACTTTGTGGTGTTCCTTGGATCCTGACAGCCAGGATACTTTTCCCCTCAGAGCTGCAACACTTAAAAGTCTGGCTGCAGAACCAAAGCTAAAATCAGAACCACCACCACCCCGAAGAATCTGGTGAGGAGATGACATTGTCCAACACCCACGCTGTCTCTTCCGTCATAGGACAGTAACTGCCATGATCGTCACCTCTACTGGGAGAATAACTTCAGAACCACCCGTGAACTGTATCACTTGCTTAAGTGCAGAGGACTTGCTTGCAGCTTCCCATGGGCTGACCTGAATGACACATTATTGTGCTACCTGCTCCAAGAGGGAGAAAGGGTAGTTCGAACCCCACTGTCTCTCCATTGGGAGGTAGGGTCCTCTTTCACCAAGACACCCACAAATGGAGGAGCACTCAAAATAAGGACATCTCTGTGTACATTAACTAGAAATGAGAGATAACCACTTCAACTTCAGTAATTATTCAAGCCAGACCAGGATGAATGGATAGAAATAAAGAGATGTATACCTATTTCTGTAAGCACAATAAACACAATAGAAGTGATTTAATTCCAATATGGCAATGGATTGAACCTCTTTAGGCCTCAGTTTTCTCAATTTTCTATAAAGTAGGGATACTGAAAGGACTTATGTCATGAGAGTGTGTCAAGGGCTAAGTGAGTTAATACTTCAGCATGCTTAACACACTATCTAAGAAACGGTAATTGCGTAGCAAGTGCTAACTATTGACAAGCTATCAGAGCAATGAAAAAAGATCATTGAGACAGCAGAGAGCATTTGATAGTAAATTGTTTCTCTGCCCTCCAAGGCTTGTTGGCTCTCCAAGGGAGGGAGCTGCTGGCATCCTGCCCAGCATACTTCCAGGAGGCAGTAACTGAGGTGCAAAACCAGACTCCTTAGTTAATGAGGTCTAGATCACCTTTGAATTCAGAGCAGGAACAGCCAGTGACCATTTCCTACTTCTTATTGGCTGACTGAACTCAGTGGAAATGAGTCTTAGGCAGATTGCCTAACCTTCTGCAAAGCAGACGTTCTCCATGTTCTGGGACGTCACAGAGGAAGACCCAGAACATCAGCAACAAAAGATTGGATGGAAATAAACCAACAGATGGATGACACTTATCCCAAGCATGCGACTGTGGGACATCTACATTGTCTTGCTTTCCTTGTCAGAGGACTGGGAGAATGTTTGTCCTCAAGAACCAGGCACTCGTTCTAATTCCTGAGATGAGAAGAAAATAGGCTTTTCCTACATCTTAATGTTGCAAATTTTGCATGCTATGTAGATTTTAATCTTGATTGTTTTATTGCCTAAAATGGTGAGAACAATCTTCTTGTTTTTGTTTAATTTCGAAACCCGGTCTTACGTGTCCTGGGCTGGTACCAAACTTATAGACAGCTGAAGATGACCTTGAATACTTCATCCTGCTGCCACTGCTTCTCACCTGCTAGTATTTCAGATGTGCCGTGGCCCCCAGTTTTATGTGGTGCTGGTGAACAAAACCATCTATGGCCAGCTCTCTCCCAACTGAGAGACACTCCAGCCCTCATCCTCTTTTTAATGTAATTCTAGGGAAGAAGGTTCACCAGGATGTCCAGGAAAGTCACCTGGCCTGTGGAGCTGACATGGCCTCAGCTGCATCTCAGCTCATTTACCAATAGAAAAGAGAGGACAGTGGACCAGGAAGACAGATAAAGGCACTTGGTGTGCAAGCCTGGTGACCTGAATTTGATCCCTGAAACCTACATAAAGGTGGAAGGAAAAAACTGACTTCACCAAGTTGTCCTCTGACCTCCACATGCACACCCAACATGCATATCACGCCTCAAGGGGAGATGAGAAGTTCAAGGTTAACTCAGCTACCTATGGAGTTTCAGACTAGTTTGGGCTCCATGATACCGTCTCAAAATGAAATGAGAAGAACAGAGCAGTGCTGATGTAGTGGGAGAACCTTCCAGAACTCTAGTCAAAATCTGTACACAGGCTTCTGTTCTTATAAAATGCACAGATTGAATACCAGTGAAATCCTAGGCTCACATGACTGTAATCTCAGCTCCTGGCAGGTGTCTTTGTTAGTTTTCCATTGCTGTGAAGAGACACCATGGCCAAGCATTTAATTGGGGACTTGCTTGAAGTTTCAGAGGCTTAATTTATTGCCATCATGGTGAGGAGCGTGGCAGCATGCAGGCAGGCATGGTGCTGGAGAGGTAGCTGAGAGTTTTATTATACGTCTTGATCTTCAAGAGCAAGGGGGGGATAGATAGATAGATAGATAGATAGATAGATAGATAGATAGATAGATAGATAGATAGATAGATAGATAGACAGATAGATACTGGGCCTGGAGTAGGAAACCTCAAAGCTCACCCACAGCAACATACCTCTTCCAACAAGGACATACCTCCTAATTCTTCCAAACAGTTCACCAACTGGGGACTGAGCACGCAAATATATGAGCCTATGAGGGACATTCCTATTCAAACACCACAGGAGGTATAGGCAAGAGGATCAAGAGTCCCTATCTCCCACAAGAAAAGCCACAGAATCAATTAAGCAGGGTTCATAGTGGCTCACAGAGTCTGAACTGATCAGGGAGTCTGCATGAGCCTGACCTAGGTCCTTTGAGTATATATTATGATTGTGTAGCTTGGCATTCTTTTGGGATACCTAACAGTGGGAGCAGGGGCTGTCTGATTCTTTTGCCGGCTTTGGGGACCATTTTCCTCATACTGAGTTGCCTCATCCATCCTTGATATGGGGGGTATATACCTAGTCTTATTGTAACTTGATATGCCATGTTTGGTTGACATCTTGGGAGGCCTATGGATCTGGGGGAGAGGGGAGGTGGGGGGAGGGGCTGGGAGGAGAGGAGGGAGGGGAAACCTCAGGAAGGATGTAATATATAAAAGAAGAATACATTTTAAAAAAAGAGTCCCTGTCTCAAAAAGAAATAAAAAGGAGGAAGAAGGAAGGAAGAACAGAAGAAAGGAGAGAGGAAGAAGAGGGAGGGAAAAATTTTAAAAAGTTTGGATGAGAAACAAAGAAATAGTGATGAGAACCAGCAAGATGGTTCAGCAGAGAAAAGAGTTTGCCACACCTGAGTTTAATTCCCAGAACCCACATAAAGGTGGAAGGAGGCTCCACCTTCATAATTCCACAGTTAGCCTATGACCTCTACACACACACACACACACACACACACACACACACACACACACACCATAGACACACAAAAATAAATAATGTTTTAGTTAGTGGTGAGAGGTGGGAAGAATTAACTGCCCTCCCTCTCCAGAGAAGATCCAGCCACATCTCAGAATTGGCCGCACCTGAAGGACAGGACCGGCCATGGTACAGGAGAGGCCAACCCATGGGATGGGATAGGCCACGGGCCCAGCCCCCACTTGCTGGTGATCTCCTGGTCTGTGGAGCTGACAGAGCACCAGCTGTAGCCCATTTTACTCCCCGCTAGAAATGAGGATTATCATATGAGATTCATGCCAGTTCTTATAAATAATTCATCTTCCTCTTCACAAAGTAAAATAGCCTGAAGCTAGAATGTTTAAAAGAAATGTCAGTGCCTTCTTCATAAAATAATATCGTGCCGTTTTGCAGTTTGTGAAAAGTCCTGTATTGAAAATACACCTCACTCCAGGTCTATTTTTACCCTGGAGAAGGCTTCGAACCTCCTTGCCCCTTAGCACGTGATAAGGGCATGCTCTCCAAAAAACGGGGCTTTCCCAAAATCGGTTACCTTTGTTTGTGGAGGTCTGGAAGGTGAAGGCAATTAGGCATATTTACGAAAGCTAAGACCAAAATAACCAAATGGCTTTTTTTAACTCTGTGAAAATAAATTATAAACAACAGATAACGGAGTCTCTGGCCCACCACAGCCAAGGGAAATGAGACCACAGGTTGTTGATGTTCCCATGAGTCTGTTTCCCTAGCCTGACCGGAACGACCCCCTGCACAGGAAGAATGACTCTGGGGACTGGAAGTTACCACGACATGTGTGGGTTACCTCTTCCCACCCAGTATCATGTACTGGCTTTTAAACAAGAAATATCTTTATGCAATTCCCTGTGATGATTTGTAAAATATCAAGATGTGTTTGTCAAAATATCTTAGGGTGTGTTGGTGACTTTTCCCAGGACAAGGAGCTTTCTGGTGGAAAATCAGAAAGTCTCAGACAAACGAGGACCATCTTGTCAACCTACAAAGCAAAAGGAATGTGGGCTCCTGGGACAAGGACTGGAAAGAGAAAGGTAACCGAACTGTTTATGTAAATGGCAACACTTAACAATGTCCGTGTGTTGTCTGTTCAGAAAATTGGCTTTGGGCCAGGTAAGGTAGCATGACCTATAATATCAGCACTGGGGAAGCTGAAGCGGAAGGATAGCGTGTTTGAAGATAGCCTCGGCTACATAGCAAGTTCAAAGGCCAGCCTGAGCATACAAGCATGATCCTGTCTCAAAATACTAAGGACTGAAGATGTAACTCAGTGACAGAGTTCTTTTCTAATGTGCACAATAGCCTCGATTCTATCCCCACCACCTTAAAAAAGAAACAGTGGGTTATGGTGTTCTGCCATATCAGTGATGTGACCATTATTTTTATTTTCTTGTTATTCTGTTTATGTGCTTTGTCTGCATGTATACCTGTGCACCATGTACATTCGGTGCCTGCAGAGGCCAGAAGAGGGCATTGGATCTCCTGAGACTCAGTCATAGACAGTTGTAAGCCCCCAGGTAGGTGCTGGGAATCAAATGCAGGACCCGGAAGAGAGCAGCTGTGCTCTGGAACACTGAGCCATCTCTCCAGCCTCAGGACCATTTAAACCAACAGAGCTCTCAGAACTCTCGACAGCTCTTTAGGCCCATACAAAATCAGCATCGTGACATTTAAAATTGCTTTGTTATTTCATTTGTTTCTAAAATATATCTTTCAGAGGACTGTATTTACAAACAAACAAAAAAAAATGGAACTGAATGATAGCACATGCCTGTAATCCCAGCATGTGGGAGACTGAGGCAGGAGGATCGTGCTTTGTAAGCCAGCTCAGACTGCAAACTCCTGTTTCAAAACATAAAACAAAACAAAAAGGAACTCAGATGTGTGTGCAGCTCTTTGTCACGCATGCTTACAACCCTGGATGGAAGGCCATCAAGTCCATTTTTGTTCTATTTTAAGGGTTAGCGTATGAGGACCCAACCTGCTGGGGTTCGCTGTGGAGCCTTCCGAACCCCCCCTCTGCCTATTTTCTACGGGCCTACTTTACATCTGGTTAGTATTGTCAAACCATGGAAACCGCCGGCTGTGGCCAAAGAGAAATATTTCTTTCCGTTTCTCAAGTGTCTCCTAGGAGAGCTGCAGACAGCTGGTGATGACATAATGTTGGCTGACAAGAACCCTCTCGGCCAATGGAGCCCCGGCAATGGCTGCCACCCACAGGGCAGCTCTTCGGGGGGGACTTCCACAGGGCACAAAGTCCTGAGGTTCACAACACAGGGAGGGCCCAGCCTCTGAGTGAGAGGCACACCATCTGTCCACAGTTCCTTTCACAGCTCAGCATTTTTTTCTCATAGACATCAAAGTTGCTTCTGAGTGAGAGGCAAGGAGCAGCTGGGCGGAATTAGGCTACAGCCTGCTTTCCCCAGAAAAGCTGAGGGTGAGGAGCAGGCCAGTTCATCCTCCAGATGGCTCAGTGTTTAATTAACATTGACAGCAGCTCAGACCCCAACCTGCCCAAGTAAATGCACCAGCTGTTGTCTGTGCTCCGGGCTCCAAGGGGGAGTCACCCCAGGTACAGAAACATCTCCATCCCTGTTTCAGCTGTGACTCACACGC
This sequence comes from Peromyscus maniculatus bairdii, assembly GCF_049852395.1. NCBI lineage: Eukaryota > Metazoa > Chordata > Mammalia > Rodentia > Cricetidae > Peromyscus > Peromyscus maniculatus. Next base: position 85,027,222 of record NC_134852.1, on the reverse strand, counting down.
TGCATCATCAGCCTGCAGCCAAGCCCCAAACTAGACTACAAGATCGCATGGATTCACGTTCTAATTCCCAGGCAGAGCTTGGGTCTTGGAAGGATGTTCGAACATGGAGAAGGTCCACTGTGAGATAGCCCCGGTTACTAGCTGTCCGCCATCGTCCACAGTGTGGATCTCAAAGCTGACTACTGGTGCATTCTAGCCTCAGTCGGGAGCCTTCTGACCGACCCACAGGTTGCCGTTCCTTACCCAACAAGCACAGCTCAGCGCTCCTGCATGGTTTTTCTTGTTCCCTACTGCCCTTGAGAGCATGCCACCCTGTTAAGGACCAGCCCCCGACCCAAACCTTCACTCTAGGTTCTGTCTACCCCATCTCCTTGTCTGCTTCATTCCATAGGTAACCTCAGCTTTATCTCCATTTTCAATTGAACTTGTTTGTTTTAAAAGAAAAATTCAGCCGGGCGGTGGTGGCGCATGCCTTTAATCCCAAGCACTCAGGAGGCAGAGCCAGGAGGATCTCTGTGAGTTCGAGGCCAGCCTGGGCTACCAAGTGAGTTCCAGGGAAGGCACAAAGCTACACAGAGAAACCCTGTCTCAAAAACAAAAAGAAAAAAGAAAAATCCAGGCCAGGCAGTGATGGCACATTCTTTAATCCCAGCACTCAGGAGGCAGAGTCTCTGACAGGTCTCTGAGTTCAAGGCCAGCCTGATCTACAGAATGAGTTCCAGGACAGCCAGGGATGCACAGAGAAACCCTGTCTCAAAAAAGAGAAGAAGAAGGAGGAGGAGGAGGAAGAGGAGGAGGAGGAGGAGGAGAAGAAGAAGAGATAAAAAAGAAAGGAAAAGAATGAACGAACGAACGAATGAATGAATGAATGAATGAATGAATGAATGAATGAAAGGAAAAAAGAAAGAAAAATCCTCCCAACTTTGCACATCCTCTACCTTGCTGTCAACATTCTGTCCACCCCTTTCCTGAACTGCTAGGCCTTTGAAGATACTGTGGCCTCTTGCCAGGGGCCTTATTGGCCACTAATAGCTGGAGTATCTTTCTCTGGGCTTCCACCTTCTCCTATGATGTCTCCGTTCGGGCTGTAGAATAGCCTCCTCGGGGGCTTTATCTCAGTGCCCAGGAGTTCCTGCCCAGACTTCTCTCACTCTGCCCTGCTCCCTACATCCTCAACCATGGCTCTGTTCCAAGTGACTTTTTCCTTTTACCCCATGACCATTTGCAGGCACTCCTGATTGCAATAGCCTTCTGTGCTCTAATGTCACAACTCACTCTGTGACAGCATAATAGAGCATTGTGATGAGACAAGAGGTGTCGTGTGGCACAAGAGGGCACTGTGATGGTATAGTGCGGTGTTATGATGTCACAATTCAGCATTCTGGTGGCACAATGAAGAACTGTGATAGCATAATGCAGCCTTGTAATGTCACCATTCAATATTGTGATGGTACAACAGAGCATTGACATGTCACAATTATGACTTCACAAGGCAGCACAGTGATCTTTTTTTTTTTGGTTTTTCGAGACAGGGTTTCTCTGTGTAGCTTTGCGCCTTTCCTGGAGCTCACTTGGTAGCCCAGGCTGGCCTTGAACTCACAGAGATCCGCCTGGCTCTGCCTCCCGAGTGCTGGGATTAAAGGCGTGCGCCACCAACGCCCGGCTTGCACAGTGATCTTATAATACAGCACTGAGATGTCACAATGCCACATTGTGATGTCATGACTTAGCATTAGGATGACAAACACAAGTACTGTGATAGCGCAATTCAGTATTGTGTGCCAGAGTTCAGCATCATAATGGAGTTATGTGGTGTTAAAAATCTAACTTTGTGATGTCATAATGAGCACTGCGGTAGCACAAAGAGCATTGTCGTGGCACCAGAGGCATTGTGATGGTACATTACAGCATTTTAATGTCACAATTCATCATTTTGATGTCATAATTCAGAATTGAGATGGCACAATGGAACATTATGACTTCACAATGCAACATAGTGATATCATAATATTGTACTAAAATATCGCAGTGACTCATTGTGATAGCACAAGAGAAGATTGTGATGGCACAATTCAGCTTTGTGATTACATAATGGGGTGTTATGAAGGCTCAATGGAACATTGTCTTGTCACAGTTCAGCATCGTGATAGCTCGATGCAGCATTATGATTTCACAGTCGAGCATTGTGATGGCACAATGTAGTTCTTTTATGACATAGGGAGCCATGTGATACATAATTCATCATGTGGTGTCACAATTGAGCAGTATGATTGCACACTTTAACACTGGGAAGGTACAATGGAGCATTGAAATGTCACAGTGAAGCAATATGATGAAACAAGGAAGCATTCAATATGCCACAATTCAGCACTTTGGTGGAATAATGGAACGTTGTAATGTAATATTTCAGCATTGTGACATCACATTTCTGCGTTGTGACTGCATAGAACCCATGTGCTCAAAAACAATCCCTAATGCCACAGAGTTGGGAGGTAGGACTTTTCAGAAGTGTCAGGTTACAAGGAGGAGTCCTTATGAATGGACTTGGTAGATCAACAGGCTCTTCATCTCCCTCCTTCTGCCATGGGAGGATCCAGCATTTGATGTCAGTGGCCTCACCTTACACCAGCACTTGATGGTGAACTTTATAGCTACAAGAACTACAAGGGGAAAGTGGGGGTTTTACCAGTAAGCAATATTCTGTTACAGCAGCACAAAAAGTCCTACAGTAATCCCCATCACATTATCCTAACAGGGTGATATTTGAAAATTCAAAATCAAACAATGCTCTCTTGCTGAAAACCCCTATGAATTCTGAATCCCTTGTCTAGAGCATCCAAATTTCTTATGATCCTAGCTTCCTGTCCCCAGCTTTTTTTATTCCCACTGCCCATGCACCCCAAACCCTAACTTTGATGGTAAGACCCTATTCTAAAGCACTACATATTTGGAGTCATAGAACATTGAGGAACCAATCTGGATGCTTTGTCACTACTAGCTAGCTGTTTGTTTGTTTGTTTGGGGGGAGGGTTGTTTTTATTAATCATTTTTTATTAACAATATTTTATTAATTAAATTTTCCATAAAATGTATTTTAATCATATTCTTTCCCCACCCCAGACTCCCCCCAGATCTTCCCCACCTCCCTACCCACCCAACTTCATACTCTCTCTCAAAAAAAACAGAAAAAGAAATTAAAATCAAAACAGACAAACTAAAACAAAAAAAAGACAATAATACAAATACCAAAACAAAATACACACACACACACACACACACATACACACACACACACACACACACACACACACACAACTAGCTATGGAGTCCATCTTATGTTGGTCAACTACTCTTGGACATGCAACCTACCCCAGAGTGTGGTTGATGTGCCCAATGATATCCAAATAGAGAAAACTGATTTTCCTTTCCCAACAGGTATCAGCTGCAAATAGCTTCTTGGTTAAGGGTGGGACTTTATGACTACTTTCTCTTTTTAGTGCTGAGGTTTCATCTTATTTGAACCTGGCACAGTCTCTGTGAGTTCATATGTGTCTTACTTAAAGTTCTATTGCTGTAAAGAGACGCCAAGACCAAGGCAACTCTTATAAAAAGAAAGCATTTATCTGGGGCTTGCTTACATTCAGAGGTTCATTGTCATCATGGCCAGGAGTATGGTGCTGAAGAGGTAGATGAGAGGTCTATGTTTGGATCAGCAGGCAGCTAGAAGAGAGAGAGACACTGGGCCTGGCTTCAGCATTTGAAACCTCAAAGCCCACCCCAGTGACCCATTTCCTCCAACAAAGCCACTCTGTGGTGACCAAGTGTTCAAACCCATGAGCCTATGGGATCAATTCCTATTCAAACCACCACATATCTGTATTGGTCTTATTGTATCTGGAAGACACTGTTTTTTTTGGAGTCACCTACTACTATTATTCTGCTAAATGGACATAGCATTAAACCAACTCCTAATGACATCATTATACCCATAAATTAGCACATCTTTCAGTTCTTATCAAAAAAAGCTATTTTTGCTTGTAGATGGTGATTAACACAGAGACCCACGACTAGTCAACATGTAGAGAATAAGAAACTGTGGAATGCCAGTCCCAAAGTGAACATCTATATCATACATTGCTGTATGAAGTCACAGTGGTTGTGACTGTACGTGCAAGACCTGTGCAAGATCAAGCCAGACAAAAATCTCAGCACAATGGAGGTAGTCAAGATGTCCCACACATAGCTATTGGCAATTGATGACTTCTAGAAGGGGAGTCAGCTTTCTTCAAGGTTGTTGCCCCAAGCGGCTACCCATACTGCAGTAGATGATCCTACACCCATGTGCATACTGGCAGCATTAAGTGGACTCGGTGGGTCTAAAAGAAAAAAATGAAATGAAATTGGGAGGGAGTAGTAGGGGTAGGGGAGAATTTGGAGGGGAGGGAATGGGAGACGGTATCATCACGTTACTTTAGAATTAGCATCTTCCTGATGGACTGACAAGCAAGAACTCTGCCTTGAGAATCCTCAGATCTCTAATGTTGCTCATCAGCACATCTAGGTAGCGCATGCTCAGTAATTATTTTGCTGACTGTGAGGCTACAGAAGGTCTGTGGTCATGACTCACAGCCTATCCACCAGCTCTGCGATCCTGGACAACTTTCTCTTACGCATTTATTTATCATTGAAATGATTTAAGGCAACCTTCTGGATCTCAGGAAGCCTCTGTTTCCTCCTCTATAGAATGGAGGCAAATGAGTTAAGAAGAGCCACGGTGGAGATCAAACACAGGTACAGTAGTTTGGATAATGCTTGGAATCTGACAAGCTTTCAGTAAATTCTAGCTGTTACTTCTAGTCATTATACAGTTAGCAGAGAACATTCAGTAGAGGTTGGGTCCCTTCTCTCCTCTCTCTTCCATAAATAAATTAATTTAGGTCTCTTAAATGTAATTATACCACAGAAAAGGCATCTCTTGGGGCAGGAGCGGGCCACCTAGGTTACACATTAGAATCCCCTGGGGAGCTTTTACAAACCCTGATGCCCAACCCCAGACCAATTAATTCAAATCTTCCTTGATGGAGCTATGCATCAGCACACTTCAATAGCTCCCCTGGTGACTCTAATAGGCAGCCAGGTTGAGAACTTCTGCCTCTGGGCACTGGGCTTGGTGCTCTTTCCCTCTTAATTGTGGTCTTTCTAAGTAGTTATCTCAAATCTAGCTGTTGTCAACATTAACATGTTTAAGCCCCTTCTTCTCCTGTTTGTCTTCGAGGCAAGAACGGGAGAATTCTCAGTGCATCTGAGAGAGCAAGATTACCTCTCCTCTTAGCCTTTCCTGGTCCAGCAGCCTTAACATCTGGCTCTCACTGAGCCAGGCCCTTCAGAGCCTTCACAGCTTCAATTTGGAGAAGCGTAAGTGGTCACTTCACTGGGTCAGCTTTAAGGAAACAGATGATGCTGGTTTCTAGCCAGCCCTTCTTAATTTACAGCACAACGGGCACCTGATGTTCTCGGGGATCCTCAGTTCTGCACACGGATTTTGTTTGCATGTTCAATTTGCTGACAATCTAATTTTTTAATATTTAAGCCAAGTATGATGGCTCATGCCTGTAATCCCAGTACTTGGGAGGCTGAGGCAGGAGGGTAGCCTTGAGTTCAAGGCCAGCCTTCTCTACATAGTGAATTCTCTGTCTCATAAAGCAGGGCAGAGGTGGATTGTGGAGATGGCTTAGTAATAAAGGACAGTTCAAGCACACAGACCTCAGTATGAATCCCCAGTATCTGTGTCAAAAGCTGAGCATGGCTGCACGTGCCTGTAATCCTAGCAGCATTGGAAGGCAGAGCCAGGTGAACCCTGTAAGCTTACTAGCCAAGAAACCTAACAAAAATGTCAAGTTTCCAGTTCAATGAGAGATTCTCAAGGGATTGAGCTAGAGAACTATAGAAGACACCCAAAGTCCTCCTGACTTCTGAATGTGCACACATGGGCATAACCACCCACACACATGTTTATGTTCTATATACATACTATAAATATATACAACACACATGTATACACAGAAAACCCTAGAATAAAATGTGGGTGTGTAAACTGATGACTACTCCATAGTATGGTTAAGGAGAAGGTTTTTATTGTGTTTATGAGAGAGAGAACATCCAGAAACATCTGGAAGAGTCCAGAACAAAGAGAGAAAGAAGACTGAACATAGCCAGCAGACTGGACCAAGCCAAGGCTATCTGTGAGAAGGGAGAAATAGCAGGGGACAGAAAACAGAGAAAACATAGTAAGAGAATCAGGAGCAAGAGAGAGGGCTGGGGGAAAACAGCAAGAATAGCAGGGTTATAAGGAGGGATAGCTGGGGGAGGTTAGGGTAGGGGAGGAGGTGAGAAAGGCTAGGATGCCAGCATGGACTTTGAAATGAGTCACAGGTACTTGTGATACTGAAGGAGCCTGGAGGCCAGTATGAGCTTTTATATACCATTAGGCACCCTAGGTAGACATATGTCCCTTTGGCAAGAGTTAAGGGAAATGACTCCTGTTGGTAAATGGGAACCAATTTCACGAATTCCTGAGGAATGCTGGCTTTTATCTAACTGCCAGAGATCATACTATAGTCCAGGTTGCACTCATTTCTGGGCAATTGAACTGCCTTTTGGGGTTTGGGGAATTGAAGTTTCCTTTGGACCTGACAGTGGGTGTTGTATACAATATCTGACTAGCCTTTTGTAAGAGACCTCTTATAAAATTTGAGTGCTCAGATTTGTTTCTGGAAACGAGAAATGCACATATACAGACTGTATACAGATTCTGAAGTAGTACATATAGGACCAAGAGGAGGAGAAAGTCTCTCCTCATCAAGACACGAGGGAAGGAAAACAAAACACACTTTAAATGACCAGTGAGTAGTGGTTAGTGTCAAATTAGCGCAGAAGTTGTGTGTGTCTCTAATCTACACATAACAGTTTTCAGCAGTTCATTAGGGATGAGTAGTAAGTCCACATTTAGGGCATTTTCCTTTCCCATTCCAGAAAGCAGAGTGACTCCATTTCAAGTAGATCTTAATAAGGCTATAATGTTAGCAATCTATTTAAGGGAATGTGAGCACTCTACTAATTTACCAAGTGACACCTCATTAAAATCAATAATTAGCAATTGTTCAATGTCCAAACTTGCATCATTAACAAATGCAGCCTTGGCTTTACCAGTGCTATTTGTGCTTCATCCTTAGGAGAAGGGATGGTACCCTGCTTTCCTTTCCTGTTGCTATGATAAAATACCTAATAGAAGCAACCTAATAGAGAAAAGTTTTCTTGGCTCACAATTTCAGGTTGCAGTCCATTGTTTCAGAGGAGTCAAAATGGCAGGAACTTGAAGCAGCTACTCACATCACATCTATAGTCAAGGGCAGAGAGCAATGAATTCATGCATGCTCAGCTCAGCTCTCTCCATTTCATTCACTTCAGGGCCCAGCCCATGAAATGGTGTGACCTACATTCAGGATGGGTCTTCCCACCGTATTAATCCAATTAAGAAAATCCCTCCCAGGCATGCCTACAGGCCAACCTAATCCAGACAGTTCCTCATTGAGAATCTTAAAGATCATCAGTCGTATTCCTATGAGTATTTTTTAAAACACAGGCATAGACATACAGCTGGACCTGAGGCTGCATCTTTCATGATGAAAGCAGTGGTTATAATAACTGTCAGTGCAGCCTCATCATAAATCCCATCAAAATAATATTGTTTATTAAGATGTTGTGCCCACGTGCTTCCCCTTGCTTCTCACTGAAATTTGCTTTGGGTTTTATAGGTGCAAAAGAGCCATAAACATAAATAGTCTATACTTAATTTTATTTTATTCCTAGTTATGAGATAATAAAAATAATCCTGCTTACTGCTGTCAGTTCTGGGTCATCTAGCAGGCATGTCCAGCCTTTTGACACTGTGACATAATATCATTGTCTACAAAGTTTATGCTTGATAACTATACAGTTCAGTTTCACATGTTTGTGTATACACACACACACACACACACACACACAATCACAATTTTTTAAGTAAATTTACAATTTTGTGGCCACATCTATAGCTATTGTTGACTGCACGTGTTCTGTTACTGTTTGTCCTATCTATGCTGGTGTTTCCAGGTTCTTGGTGTCTTAGTCAAAAAATTGACAAAGTAGTTTACCAAGTAGTTAACTAGCAAAGTATGTTTTATTTATTTATTTTTTCCTATTATCAGCTTGATATAGTACAAATTCTTATCCTAATAGTGAAATGTTTCATTGAGGCTTGCCCAGTAATTGAGTAAAACCAAAACTTATTATAAACCACAGTCATCCTAGGGTTCCCCCACACACACTGCTATATAGCCTCTCTGGATCTGTGGGTTGCAGTCTGATTGTTCTTTGCTTTTGCTTTATATCTAGAACCCACATATGAGTGAGTACATACCATGTTTGTCCTTCTGAGTCTGGGTTACCTCAATCAGGATGATATTTTCTAGTTCCATCCATTTGCCTGCAAATTTCATGCTGTCATTGTTTTTCTCTGCTGAGTAGTACTCCATTGTGTATATGTACCACATTTTCTTAATCCATTCTTTGGTTGGCGGGCATCTAGGTTGTTTCCAGGTTCTGGCTATTACAAATAGTGTTGCTATGAACATAATTGAGCATGTATCTTTGTGGTATGATTGAGCATCCCTTGGATTTTATTCAGAAGCAAAGAGAAAGTATAATGTGGATATACTGCAAGGGAACAGCTGTCCCTGAAAAGATGTGCCCAAAACCCCTGATTACTTCCCTGGCTTCCTTCAGTGGGTCCAGGAGGAGGAGTTGGTTGCTAGGGGTGGGTTGTGAAAGGGTTTTCTGCTTTCACTGATAGGCTTGTGTAGTTGGAAGTTTTCCTGTCCTGACCACTGGCTCCTCATCCCAGCAACTGTTCCAAATTACCACACAGAGACTTAACATTATTTATAAATGCTCTGCCAATAGCTCAGGTGATGCAATAGTGAATAAATAAAGCATTAAATTCAAACTTTGGAGACTGAGGCATCCCTGAAACAAAAGAGTCTGCAGAAAAATGAGCAGGCCCTGGGATGAGTTCTTTAATGCTTTATTTATTCATTATTTTTATGTGTATATGCCTAAGTGAGTTTATGCATATTGTGTGTGTACTAGGGTCTGTGAAGGCTAGAAGAGGGCGTTGCATCACCTGGGACTAGAATTACAGGCAGTTGTGAGCCACCCATAATGTGGGTGCTGGGAAGAGAACCCATGTCCTCTTCAAGAACAATAAATACTCCTAACCACTGAGCTATTTCTCCAACCCCAGGGTCTTCTCTTCCCCCCCCCACTCTCTCTCCCCCTTCTCTTTTCTTTCCTTCCTTTCTTCTTTCCTCCCTTTCTTTGTTTTCTTTTCTTTCTTTGGCAGGGTCTCATGTAGCCCAGACTTGCTTTGGGAATCACTATGTAAGAGACTGATTTTGAATTTCTGATGCTCATGCACTAAAACACCTGGTTTAGACAGTGCCGGGGATCAAACACAGGACTTCGTGCATGCTAGGCAAGCACTCTACCAACTGTGCAAAATCCCAGCCCCAGTAACGTCTTCCTTGAACAAAGGAATAGAAGGAGCTTCTCTGAGGGACTTGGGCTGATGGGCAAAGGCAAAAGGACCCTTGGCTGCCCCTGTTGCTCCCAGGCACAGGGCAGAGACAAGAAGACCCTTTTGGGGTTAGGGAAGCTGTGACTCTATGTGGCACATTACAGGACTGCGAAGATATGAATTTCTGCACTGGTTTCATCTAGCCAAAATTAAGCAAATTCAATTTTTATTTTTAACTTTTAATAAGGTGTGAATAATCACTTCAGACACACACATCTGGCCTGCTTATTTACCCATGTGTAGCTAACCAGAGTAAGGCTGGTGACTGAAACAGGAGTGAGAAGGTTTGGTAGAGTGTTTACCTAATCCTTCTCCAGCTGGACCAGCCTCGGTAGAGGGAATAAGGCCTGGCTCTCTGACTTTCCTAATGATGAGAGGACCCTTGAACTCTGGGGAGAGGCTGGCAACTCTCTAGCCTTAAATCCTAGAGCCTGAATCCCAAGAAACCCTATGCTGTGTTTGTTACTGGAGGTAGGGGGTCAGGGTTGGAGTCACATGTTTCCAGGTTCTTGACCTCTTGTCCTAAGAATTGAAAATAAAGACTCATATAGATTTGCAAAATTAGCAAGATAACTTTATTCAAAGCAAAGCAATACTGTAGATTCGAAAGGGATAAAACTGTCAAGGTTGGCAGCAGGCCATATGAATGAGTACTCAAGGACCCAGGGTACAGCCTGGAGTCTTTTATGGGATCTAAAAGGGTTAGGAGATAGTAAGGTACATGGTGAGTGGTTCTCTATTTTGATTGAAAGATTAGGGCATATATTAGTTTTTCCTACTGCACTTGTCCCTTCCCATAATGCATCTGATTTTAATCATAACACATGACCAATTACAAATAGGCTTAAGATGGCAAATAAGATTCTCCCTAAGAGTTCACTTGAAGGACAGGTTGCCTTACTGTGCATGCATCCAAAACCAAGCCCAGCCCAGCCATTCTGTTATTCTAGCCTGGATACACTGGGAACATACTGGAATAGAAACTTTCTAATTTTGAGTGCTACTGAGAACATTAAAAGTGTATACTCTTGGCCAGGCAGTGGTGGCGCATGCCTTTAATCCCAGCACTTGGGAGGCAGCAGCAGGTGGATCTCTGTGAGTTTGAGGCTAGCCTGGGCTACCGAGTGAGTTCCATGAAAGGCACAAAGCTACACAGAGAAACCCTGTCTCAAAAAAGAAGAAGAAGAAGTGTATACTCTTGATCAAAGAGAAGTGTACATGTAGCCAGAAAGAGGTGGGTGGGTGGGGTCTGAGGAGGTTCTGAGTTCACTAGGTACATATTGGTAAAGAAGCTAGGCTGCCAAATGCACTATTACTGAGGGATGAGGGGAAGCACATAACCAAATCTAATGAGTCTCAAGCCACTAATCTTTCCCTATGTTTGCCCATCTCAGTACTCAGTGACTGATCAATGAGTAGGGAGAGGCTTCCTATATAGATAAGGGTTCATACGACCTGAGATGGGAAGCCTTTCTCCCAGGCAGAGTTCCTGCTGGCTGTCCAGGACCCTTGAAGACCCAGGGAACTAGGAAATCTGTTACTCTGAGCCCTGCCTTCCTCCCAGCTGTTCCAAGAAATTCTACTTCAAAGATCAGCCCTACAGAGTTATGACGATATACTATTTGAAGGTTGGAGTTGCCACAGCAAAATGCCCCAAGGGTGACTTAAACTACAAAAATTGCATTTCTCGTAACTGATGGCTAAAAGTCCAAGGTAATGGTGTCCCCGGGGTTAGTTTCTCCCTAGCCTGTCACCATCTTCTCCCTAGGGACCTCCAAGATCACCCCTCTGATTATGTCTATCCTAATTGGTCTTATAAATTACCAGTTGGGCTGGGGATGTTGCTCAATTGGTAGAGTGTTTGTCTGGCAGGCATGAAGCCCTGTGTTTGTTTCCCAGCATAAAATAAAGCAAATATCATGCCACACACCTGTAATCCCAGCACACACACCTCTAATCCCAGCACACACACCTCTAATCCCAGCACACACACCTCTAATCCCAGCACACACCTGTAATCCGAGCACACCTGTAATCCCAGCACACACCTGCTGTAATCCCAGCACTTGCCTGTGATCCCAGCACATGCCTGTAATACCAGCACACACCTGTAATCCCAGCACACACACCTGTAATCCCAGCACACACACACACACACACACACACACACACACACACACCTCTAATCCCAGCACACACCTGCTGTAATACCAGCACACGCCTGTGATCCCAGCACATGCCTGTAATACCAGCACACACCTGTAATCCCAGCACACACTTGTAATCTCAGCATTAGAAGTTCAGTGTCATTCTTAATGACATAAATTCAAGGCCAACCTGGGCTACATAAGAGACCCTATGTAAAAAAAAAAAAAAAAAAAAAAGCAGTCATGCCAAGCATAGTGGTACACACCTAATCCCAGCACTTGTGAGACTGAGACAGGGGAATTGCTCTGATTCTAGGCCTGCCTGAGCTACAGAGATAATTTGGGCCATGCCAATCATGTTGGATTAGACCCACACCCAAAAGTCTTCACTCTAACTTAATTATCTCTTCAAAAAGCCCTATTTCAGCGAACACATTTTGGGGGGTATAATCTAACCTATAGCAGATAGTGGGATGGTTAATTCTGTTTTAATCTGTGTGTGTGTGCACCTGTGTGAAGCCTAAGTCAACCTCCGGTATCATTCTTCAGAAGGAAGCCATCAATCTATCTTGGATTTGAGACAGGGTCTGTCACTGGGATCTGTGGTATACTGATCAGGCTAGACTGGCTGACCAATGAGCCTGATAACCCTCCGGTCTCTACCTCCCCAGGTCTGGGCTATGCTTGATGTTGCCATGCCCAGCCTCTTACATGGGTATGGAACTCAGATCTACAAATTTTCACAGCAAGCATTTTATGGACCGAGCCATCTCCCAGCCCATGTTCATTAACGCCATTTTTAAATTGCACTTACTTATCTGTGAGTGTTTGTTTACACAAATAAGTCTCAGTGCACAAGTCGAATTGTGTCTCTCCTTCTACTGTGTGGGTCCCCAGGATCAAATTCAGGTCATCAGGTTTGGTGCCTGTACCCTCTGACCATCTTATGTTTCTGGCCGCGGGCCACAGTCAGGGGCAGAGGGTTTGCTCTAGCTTCCAACCCCTAATGCCACACATGCAGAAGATTGAGAAGCCCATGATAATTCTATGTGTTATCCTGACTATGGTGCCCAGTCGTTTGGCCAAACACCAACGTTAGTATTCCAGTGAAAAGATTTTTCAGGTGAGATTAACACTGAAATCAGTAGAATTTTGTGTGAGTGGTACTGGTAGTACAGTGTGCAGGCGCTGACCTCAAACTCACTATGTAGCTGTGGAAGACCTTGAGCTCCTGGCCCTCTTCCCTCTGTTTCTCAGACATCAACACTTGCTTTTAAAACTGGCCGTGGCCATTCACACTATTACCCTCGGCACTGTGAGGGGAACCAGAATGCTGGGGCTTCCTGGATGTTAACCCAGCTCCAGGTCTGGGGAGAGACCTTTTCTCAAAGGAATAAGGTGGAGAGTGATAGATCAGGACTCCTGACAACCCCCCCCCACCCGTCTCTGCATGCGTGCCCATAGACACACGCAGCCATACACACACCACACAAGGTGGGGAGAAACAGCCATTGGGTAATTTTCTTTTTCCACTTAGATTAAGAAAAGCCCATGAGCTAGTACTTCCACTAAGTGTCTGTGGTGCTGGTGGGCTGCCTTTTCTCCTCAAACTTCACACTGAAATCCTAACAAATATCAACAGTAATTACAGATTTTCTGAGGATGCGATTTCACAGCTCCCATTTTCAGAAAATCACATATCTTTGCTCTATGTGAGTGGAAGCATGTTTATAGTAACAACTTAGTAATAAAACACCATCTTTGAAAGCTATCTTTGTTCTTTGATGTGACTGCTGAGATTTTTCTCACAGCTGACGACCAGGGTTTTAAAGATTTGCACAGCTCAGGTGAATCTTCTGTTCTGCGTGATGCTGGGTTGATTTCACAGTCCCCCTTAGCGACACCGCGCCTGATAGAATACTGATGGACACAGTTCCCACTGCTCTTGTTCTTTGATGTGGCTGAAGGAGAAGGCTGCGAGAATGGACTGGATTCCCTATTCCGGCAACTCTGCTTCTTTGATCTCAGCACACAGAGAGACAGATGACAGGCAGACAGACACACAGACACACAGGTACAGACACACACACACACACACCAAGATTCTAAACCAGAAGAAGATTGTGTGTATGAACTATTAAAGTGAATTTAAACTGAGCTTAGATTCCCAGCGTTTGAAAAACTGAGGCAAAAGGATCTCTGATGTAAGGCTGGCTTCCCAACATATAAGACCCTTGTCTCAAAAAAATAAGTTAGTTACATTTGAAAGTCCATGTGATAGATTGGGGAGGATCTCAGGTGGCCCCAATCCTCCCTGAGTAGCTATTCATAGTTAATGGTTGTTGGGGAGGGGAAAGGTTTTCTTCAGTGTTGTAACCACTGGAGTGTATCTAACAAGCTCCCGTGTCTAACCTCTCACCCACGTTTACGTAAGCAAGCCCAATTTAACTCAGTGTGTCCCAAAAAACAAGTTTGGGAGCTGGACACCTTTAATGATGGCACACACCTTTAATCCCAGCACTCAGGAAGCAGAGGCAGGAAGATCTCTGTGAGTTTAAGGCCAGCCTGGTCTACAGAAAGAGTTCCAAGACAAGCTCCAAAAGCAACAGAGAGAAACATGGTCTCAAAAGAAAACAAACAAACAAACAAAAATAAAAAAACAACTAAAAGTGCTGGGGCTGGAAAGATGGCTCAGCAGTTAGAGTGCTTGCCTAGCATGCACAAAGTCCCAGGTTCCATTCTCAGCACTAGGGAGGAGAAAAAGACAAATGAAACACGTCCCTCTTTCAAGACATGAGGAACTCTTCTGTCATGTCACTGTTTCTTAGCAGAATCTTTCTGCACTCCAGTGTAGATCAGGACATTAGAAAGAGGTGTGGGAAGTAGGTAAGGGCGTCGCTACAGCACCAGAGAGGCTCCACTGCTAATCAGCTGTGACCTCCTCAATATTGGGGAAGTTGCTCAGCATCGCTTTCCAAATCTGCACACTGGCATAGAACAGAGCCTTTCTTCACTCTAAGCAGCCTTGGCTGCACATTGCTTACAGGTGTGTTTTCCCTATTTGGTCCAGCCGCAGGAACCAGCACGCCACGTCCTTCATCCTATACCACCCTAAGAGTAAAGAGAGAAGGACTAAGGGTGTCATGGTAGAAGTATGCCTGTAGAACACCATTGGCACATGCTGGCAGCTGGAGACGACAGATCTGCATGGGGGTAGCTTTCTTAGGATATTGTTCTTGGCTGTATAGTTTTCCAGCCTGTCCCTTGTGTCCTTTTCTATTAGGTAACCTACAGAAGAGCCTGTTGTTTGCAATGGAGGAGGCTGGTGCACACTCATGCTGGGCAAGTACTCTACCCATGAGTTACCTCCTAAGCCCAATGGCCAGTGCAGATAGTCATACTGAGTGTTGGAACTGGAGAGACTGTTCAGCTGGTTGCTCTTTTGGAGGACCCAGGTTCAATTCTCACCATACTCATGGTGGCTCACAAACATCTGTAACACCAGTTCCAAGGAATTCAATCATCTCTTCTGGCCTTCATGGGCACCAAGAATGCATGTGGTATATAGATATCCATGCAAGCAGAATACTCATACTCATAAAATAATAATTTTTAAAAAAAGAAATGACTTGTAAAGTTACTAGCAGTACTCTGGCTACCATGGGTCAGTAGAGGTACATCGTTTAAATTACTTTTTTACCTTTTATGTGAGATAGAGTGCGTGCGTGTGTGTGTGTGTGTGTGTGTGTGTGTGTGTGTGTGTGTGTGTGTGTGTAGATGCCTGTGCCACAGCCCATGGTGGAGATAACAGACAACTATCGGAATCAGCTCTCTCCTTATTCCTTTTGTGAGGTCCAGAAGTCAAACTCAGGTCACAAGGTTTGCACAGCACCTTCACTCCCTGAACCATCTCCGTGCCCCCAGGCACAGCACTTTAAGGCATACTTTAAGCACCTACTGTATACCTACCCGAACACAGAATGTGCCAAGGCCGTTTGGCACGGCCAAAGGCTATAAACATGAAATCGCAATGATTAGCTGTTGAGAAAATGTCACAGAGTTCCGTGTTCCCACGGAGTCTTGAGTTAGAAACTTACGTATTTTAAAACTCAGATCTTGAGGGTATGCTGTGTGCACCTTAAATCCCTGATCATCATAGTGAGTTCCAGACCAGCCAGGGCTACATGGTAAGACCCTGAATAAGGAAAAAAGAAAAAGAAAAAAATTAGCTCTGCCCCTTAAGATCCTACTTGGCGGGGGGGGGGGGGGGGGGGGGGGGGGGGGGGGGTATTTGTTTGTTTGTTTAGTTTGGTTTGGGTTTTTTGAGACAGGGTTTCTCTGTGTGGCCTTGGCTGTCCTAGAACTCTCTCTGTAGACCAGGCTGGCCTCGAACTCAGAGATCCACCTGCCTCTGCCTCCCCAGTGCTGGGATTAAAGGCGTGCGCCACCACCGCCTGGCAAGATCCCACTTTTTAACCTTGCTTTTCTGATCTTTCTGTGACATGGAAGGTGGGATGGGGACTAAATGCGGTATTGGAGGTGACAAGACAGAGCCACCACAAATTATCTTCAGCTGCAAACAATGCCTAAGCTTTGTTTTGTCTCAAGCAGAGAAAGATCCACAGTTGGGTAGCAGCTGACACTTAAGAGCTAGGTCTCAGAGGCCTTCTATCTGTGGCCCTAGGACTGTCGCTGCTGTGGTCTAGCTGTCACTTCCAAATCCTGGCAGGACATAGGCAGAGCTAGTGAGGAAATGCTAGAGTAGCCATTCTCAACCTGTGGGTCACAACCCCTTTGGAGTTCCAATGGCCCTCTCACAGGGGTCAAATGTCAGATATCCTGCATATCAGATACTTACATTGCAATTCATAACTAGCAAAATTACAGTTATGAAATAATTTTGTGGTTGGGGGTCACCACAACATGAGGAGCCATTGTAGATATCACTCTGTATGCTGTGAATATGTTGTTCTGATTTGGTTGATAAATAAAATGCTGACTGGCCAGTCGCCAGGCAGGAAGTATAGTATAGGCGGGATAAGCAGAGAGGAGAATTCTGGGAAGAGGAAGGCTGAGTCAGGAGTCGCCAGCCAGACACAGAGGAAGCAAGATGTGAAAGCAGAACTGAGTAAAGGTACCAAGCCACATTGCTAAACATAAATAAGAATTATGGGTTAATTTAAGTGTAAGAGCTAGTCAGTAATAAGCTTGAGCTAATGGCCATACAGTAATATAAGCCTCTGTGTGTTTACTTGGGTCCGAGCGGCTGTGGGACTGACAGGTGAGAGAGATTTGTCCTGACCATGGGCCAGGTGGGACACAGGAAATCTTCTAGTTACAAGGAGCTGTATTAAAGGGTCACAGCGTTCAGAAGGTTGAAAACCACTAAGATAGAGGATACCTCACAACTGCATCCAAGTCCCTCAGAAAAACTTCCCAGAAGCCCCTCAATGTCTCTGTGGCCTCACTGTCTCCTCAGCCTCCCCCTCATGACTCCTGGCCCACAACCATATTGAAGGGGTTCTCTCTGAGTTCAGGACTGCACACCACATAACAGGTATTATTCACTCCTGGTCTTCCTCAACTTCCTCTCAGCAGGGCGTGTCCCCTTTTTCACAGGGCTCCTGAGTCACTGCATGCACTCTCATGCCTGCCTACCTCTCTGCCTGCCTCTCCTGTCCCCTTGCAGATTTCATGCTCCTCAGTAAAGCCGTTAAGTCACAGGTGCCCTCAGGCTGGCCTAGACCCTACCCAACCCCCAACTCCACTCACCTGAGAGCACACACACACACACACACACACACCCCTCAGATGTCACCTCAGTAGTCTCTGTAGACTCAGCCACCCCCCAGCCTCATCGTGATGATGCTTGTGTGGTTTGGATGTAAACTACCCCACCCCCACCCCCCCACCCCGGGCTTATGTGTTTGAACACTGGGTCCGCACCTGGCAGCACTGTTTTGCATGAGGTTGTAGAACCTTTGGGAGGTGGGGCCTACCTAGAAGAAATATGGATGGAGGTTGGGGCCTTGAGGTTTATAGGCCAGGCCCAGCTTCTGTTCCACCCCTGTTTCCTGCTCCTCTGAGACAGAAGTACACAGCTACATTCTCCCAATGCCATCCATAAGCCAGCCACATCTCTGCATTCTCTGCAAGGAGGGACTGTGCCCTCTGAGCTGGGAGCCAAAATAAAGCCTCGTGCCCTTCGGCGGCAATGTCAGACATTCTGTCACAGAATGAGACAAGCAACTGGAGCATCCCTAGTCTCCCCGCCCAGTCCAGAGCTCTTCTGTGAGTCCTGGTCCAGAGCACCCCTGCACACACAGCTCCTGGATGGACTGCCACAAAGGCCTCTCAAGCTCAGTCTATCCACAAGCGTGTTTGTGATCTCCTCTACCCCTAAACTCATGCTACCACCACTTCCACCACCAGTCTCCCAGCCTGGTCCTCTCCCCACATTCCTAAACCCATGAGCTAACCCCTGGGAACTGTCGTTGACGTCTTCCTCTCTGTCCTCCTATATCCAGCTTGGCAACGGGCCTGGGAGAGTTTACTCCTGAACACCCATCCCTGAGCTGTTTACTCGTCTCTGTCCTGTTCCAGACACACATGATGATGATGATGATGATGATGATGATGATGATGATGATGATACATTAAAGTTGTTTTGTTGTTTTTGTTTTTTGTAAGTTGAGACTCTGCCAGCTCCTCCCATGAATCAGAGAGCTCCATTTGCAGCTGGGTCTTAGGTGAATTTCAAAGTGACTATTAGTGTGCCACGCTGCTCTCCCACCGAGCTGGACCCGTTTCCCGTTCTTCTTTCCCTGCCCTGAGCCCATCTGCACCTCTTCTCCTCTCTGTCTCTTCAGCCATGACTGCCAGCCATGTCCTTCTGAGTATTATGCGAACTGCTAATTCTAAGATCTTATTCCAGGTGGCTGCCCCGCTGCGAATCACTCAGAAGCTGCCAATGAGTCACCCAGTAAATCTGAGGCCCAGCAATGGACTTGGAGTCAGTGGCGCCTGACAGCCGCTCAGTGGCTGAGGAAGAAAGGAAACGGGAGTCTCCACTGGTACATGATAGATGCTCCTGGTCCTGTGGCAGCTGCTGGAGTGAGACGCAATCAGTCATCCATGTCCCTGGCTGCAGTCTGGTCGAAGTTAAGGTCAGCTGAAGAGAGGACGTTTCACAGAGTGAATAAAACCTAGCCAGACCATGTATGTCTTTAGTCTATTCTACATGTCCACAACTGTGCTAGAAGATGTACAATGAATAACTCTAAGATGCCTGATTCCAAAATTATAACTTTGTGGAGGATAGAGAAAATTGCATGGGATGCCACCTATTTCTATGTGTCTGGACTAATTTTCCCACCATTATTGGTCAGCCTGTGTTGCACAAATGCCCGCCCACACAGATTCCTGACAACTTATCTTGGTGCTCACCTTGTGTGTGTGTTGTATACATGTGTTCATGTGGGCACATGTGCACATATGTGAAGACCAGAAGTTGATCATGTGTCTTCATCAGTCACCCTCTGTCTTAGTTAGGGTTTCTATTGCTGTGAAGAGACGCCATGACCACAGCAACTCTTATAAATGAAAACATTTCATTGAGGCTGGCTTACAGTTCCGAGGCTTAGCCCATTATCGTCATAGGAGGCAGTATGGTGGCACAACAGGCAGATGTGCTGGAAAGATAGTTGAGAGTTTTACATCTGGATCTGCAGGAAGCAGGAAGAGGATGAGAGCCACTGGGTCTGGCTTGAGCCTCCGAAATCTCAAAGCCCACCCCCTAGTGATGCAGTTCCTCCAACAAGGCCACACCTACTCCAGCAAGGCCACACCTCCTAATAATGACACTCCTGTGAGACAATGGGGGGCATTTTCATTCAAGCAACCACACACTCCGTCTCATTTTTTTAAGACAGAGTTTCTCAATGAACTCACTAGACCTGGGACTCAACTGATTCAACAAGGCTGTCTGGCCAGTGAGCTCCATGGATCCCCCATCTCTCCTGCCCCACCCCCTTATCACTGGGGTGACAGAAGTACATTCTCCCAGATTTCCTGTTGGTACTGGAGGTCTGAACTCAGGTCCTGCTTGATCACCAGGCACTTTACCAACCATACCATCTCCCCAACTGCCCCACACTCCCGTTCCCATCTCATCTCTCTGATACAGCACCCCCAGGACTATCAGGACAACCTGCCCTCTAGAACTCAGAGGCAGAAGGAAGTCCTAACCTCAGCCCATCCCTCACATGTTAGGCCAAGATGACAGGGAGTCAAGGTGAACATTGGAGGCCTTGGGGTACCCATTGGGTGAGGCCCTCTCTCCAACCTTCTGTCCCTGGAAGCCACAGTTATTCTGAGCAGATGTTCCTGTGTACATTATACTGATGACTTTAGGACCATTGACAGGGACAGCTAACTGACAAATCCATTCCACAGGCAAATACGCCTTGTCCTTATGGCACTAGACACAGGCTATGTTCTGAGTCATTCATACTTACCCCCACAGGTCAGGTACAATTCTGCTGCCTCTGGACCACTCAGCCACATTTGTATTGTTGGAAACAATGTCAGAATCACACTGCTCCAAGATCTAGTATGTGTCACAAACTATTCCTGGACTCATTTTTTGGTTTCCCCTCCCCCTTCTCATTCCAAGCCTTCTGAGCAAGCAAATGAAGGCTTTCAACCATCAGTGATTGAGTTACAGAACCACACTGTCCAGAAAAGGTTGGAAGGGGAGCAAACAAGAGGAATTGTGCAGCAGGGAACAGTCTATCCATCAGAGAAAGCTGAAGACAGACGTTAAGAAAATTAACTTAAGCATTTTTTATGCATCGGGTACTCCATGTTAGCTAAAAGAGGATTAGAAAGCTGGGTGGGCATCGTCTTTAGAGCCACTGAATGCTGACAGAACTCAGGACCACCGTGTGTGTGTGTGTGTGTGTGTGTGTGTGTGTGTGTGTGTGTGTGTGTGTATGTATGCCTGACACATACCCAGAACCTGGTTATCTGCACACTGGGCCATCTAGTCTTTGAACACCATGATAAAGCCCCACCCAAGAACAATGGTATCATTTTAAAAGTCTGTCACTTAGGAAAACAAGCGTATCACTTAGGATATTAAGCATAAGCAAGCAGATCTACCTCCAATAAGCAAAATGAGAAAGCTTTTGGAAATATGCAGAATGGTTGGGAGGATGGAGTGTAGGACTGAGCTGTCACGCTGAGAAAGATTGATACCAGACCCTCTCTCTTTTGGTACCTAGGGAGCTAGGAGTGATTGACAGCTCATTAGTGTCCCATTGTTGGGACAAACAGAAATCCCATATTTTCCTATCAAAACTCAACATCTGACTGACCACCCTAATCACACCATGTGCCCACCCCTTGTCCAGAATTGGGTGGGACATTTTGAATAACAGCTTTAAGGACCCAGCTCACACTGGGGAAAAGAGGTTTCATTTGGCACCGTTCTACAAGGAAATGGAGTGGGACACACCCAGGATACCACCTCTCACCGAATTCCATGCAGCAGAGGAAGTGTCCGTGTGCATATCACGCCATGCATACCACAGGCTAGCCAAAGGTTGTCTTCCCTCCATGTTTTCAGAGGGAAAATTGCTTGAACTCCCCCAAGAATCACTTTCCTCTACTATAAATGAAAAAGCCAAGCCTGATAAGAGTTTTACAGCTAGAAGTGCCTCAGGCAAGAACAAGCCCTCTTGGTATGAATATAGATTACAAGCCCAAAGTAACTGGCCTTAAGGCTTGATTGCCAAGGATTTTGAAGGTCATTGTGTCTGCATGATAACTGACAATGACTACAGAAGCTGAACGGAGGTCATGCTTTGTCTATCAATATTGTCCTCATTTCGAAGAGAATCACCAGATTATGCTGCAGATTTCAGAGGTTGAGTAACAACAGGAAGGCACTCCTCACAAAATGCGGTACGAAGAACAGCAAAGACAGAACTCTGTGGTAGATTGTTTCTTCTCACATAGCTTGTAGTGGCCAAAGTCCCCTCCGCAAACAGACAAGACTTGCCCATCTCTGATCTGGATGTTAAGAGATCCCTCCCAAGTGTGTCAGTACATGTCTGTAGCTCCAGCACTTGGGAGGTGGAAGCAAGAGGAACTGGGTTTGAGGCTAACCTTGGCTACATGAGGCCAGCCTCGGCTACCGAGACCCAGACTCAGAGAAAGAGAGTTAATTCAAAATAACAGGGCAGCTAGCTCCACTAGTGCCATGCAGCCTAAATCATTACCCCACCTCCTCCACCAGCCTTCTTCAATATGGGAAACAGACTCACTCCTCTTTAGGAAGCCCTCTGTGGATACAGCTTCCACACAAAACCCAGTCACTGCTCCAAACCCCCACCAACCCCTAAAGAAACTCTGAAGTCATCTCTGTTGCACCGAGACTCATCTGGCCACACTACTGAAACCCAAAGAGAACATTAGATATGTCCACTGGTTAAGAGTTCAGCTAACCAGATCTTCAGTTTAATTACCTTTTGCCTCAGTGCTCACTAGTCCCAGTGAGCCACTGACCAGCAGCCCTGTCAAGAAGGAAGCCTTGCCTCCTCAGACTTCATAGTATTGATGGGACAGACTCTAGTGACATTCTCTTAGGATATAATCCCTCCCTCCACTCTGAGCTCTAAGCAATAACCAGAGATTAGAGGTAGGAGAGGGAGGTGTTTTGTTGTTGTTTGTTTGTTTTTGATGTTTTGTTGTTTTGGTTTGTTTGGGGGGGTTGATTTGTTTTGTTAAGACAGAGGCTTTCTATGTAAACCAGGCTGGCCTCGAACTCACCAAGATCCTCCTGCCTCTGCCTCCCAAGCGCTGTAACTAAAGGTGTGGACCACCACACCCAGATGGAAGGGAGAGTCTTCTACTGCCTGACTCACATGGTGTAGCAACCATTATCCTTTATCCTTCTTCACAGTTTGTTTTTGTTTTTAGAGAAGGGGTCTTGTGTCACCCAGGCTGGCCTTGATAGACTATGTAGCTGAGCTGACCACAAACATCTGATTCTCCTGCTTCCACCTCCTCAGTGGGATTACAGTCCACAGACAGACAGACAGACAGACAGACAGGCACGCACACACACACACACACACACACACACACACCACTCCAAAAAGAAAAAAGAAAGGATGGTAATGGAGGGCATAATATAAATGTACATGCATGAAAATGTCAAATAAAATCCATGATTGTCAGGTGGTAGTGGTACTTGCCTTTAATCCCAGCACTCAGAAAGCAGAGGCAGGCGGATCTATGTGAGTTGGAGGCCAGCCTGGTCTACAAAGCTAGTTCCAGGACAGCTAGGACTGTTACACAGAGAAACCCTGTCTTGAAAAAAAGAAAAACCATTATTACATATAATTAACATGCCAATAATGTTTTTTAAATAATTAGTGGGACCAAATATATGTAATATTTATATATAATATGTATATTATATATATATATATCCTTAAAAGAATATCTTCTTTTTGCTAATTAGGACTTAGAAGTATATGATTCTCGAACTGGACATCTGCAAGATTAGTCAAGTAGGCAATGGATTAGAAAGAGCACTCTATGTTGCATGCATATTTATTGTTTACTAATGACCTCTCTTGATTAATTGGTTTCTGTTTTATTGGTTTCTCTCAATGACACAATGTAAATTGACTTCTTAATCATTCACACTTGTAGTCATTTCAGTGATGACTGCCTGTGAGCCTGTTGGGCCAGGCTGTAAGGAACACACGACCTCCTCCAGGGTCTAGGTCATCAGTCTTGACTTGTTCTCCACCACTCTGCCCCTTAATGATGCCCCTGGTCATGAGACAACCTTCTCAGGACTGAACTTTATCCCTTTCTCAGTCCTGAGAATCACATTCACTCCTTGAATATCTTGTGTCTGCCTGGTCCCAGACGAACAGTTCTGCCCAGAGCAGGCTCATGCACAGCTTTTTAAGTAAAGCACTTACCATTCACTGACCCAAGTTCCACTCCCTCCCTAGAAACCACGTAAAGGTAGAAGGAGATGACAGACTCTAAGTCGTCATCTGACCTACACAGACATGCCAGGACACATACACACACACACACACACACACACACACACACACACACACACACACACACACATTAATTTCAAAATGAAAGTTAAAATTGACATGTTAGTTTTGGGCTGCTGTTTGCTTATGACCCTTTGGTTATAGGCTCCCACAGCAGAAGTACCCAATCCTTATGGGTAACACCCTTTGTGGGTCAATTTTTTTTTTTTAGAATTTCTTCCCCCCCCCCCCCAGCTGAGGACAGAACCCAGGGCCTTGCGCGAAAGCGCTCTACCACTGAGCTAAATCCCCAACCCCTAGAATTTTTTATATGAGTACTGAATTTATATTATTTTTCTCTCCCTCTTTTCCTTCCATTTTCCCCTGTGTCTTCCCACTCCCTCTCACATTCATGGCTGTAGTGGATATCTGTTCTATGACCCTGAAGCACAGCCATAGAGACTAGCAAGTAACTAACTGCTCTACCTGCCTATGACCTTGAAGTACATGCCCCTGGGGCGTGGCCTCTTGGCTACCCTTAAGACCTGAGATGCATGTTCGCAGGCTCTCTTAGCTCCCTCGTGGGACTTGGATGTTGGGACAGTCCCAGGCACAGAAGAACAGTGTGGGACCGTCCCTCACCTTTTCCAGGACCCTGCGACAATTCCTCTGTTCTGTCTTTTGAGTTTCCCTTTCTTAATGAATCCCTTTTCCCTTTAAGCAGACTCTGTGGATTTCTCAAATTACATGGCCCCCTTTTTCTTTAATTAGTATTGTTAGACAGACAGACAGACAGACAGACACACACACACACACACACACACACACACACACACATCCTGCTGAGTCTGCTTACTGTTGCTTGTATGTACGTTTTTAGGGCTGACCACTTGATGTTGCATAAGCAATTGGGGGCTTTTCCCTGGGGAAATCTGATTTTCCCTCTCTCAGGAGTTATTAATTGCCTGGAGCGCCTCACCTTGGGGTAGGCCCCCAAGATTTCCCTCACCCACACTGGTGTGTCAGCCAGTGTTGTCGCTGTTCGGGTCTTCTTTAG
This sequence comes from Peromyscus maniculatus bairdii, assembly GCF_049852395.1. Lineage (NCBI taxonomy): Eukaryota > Metazoa > Chordata > Mammalia > Rodentia > Cricetidae > Peromyscus > Peromyscus maniculatus. Next base: position 85,002,274 of record NC_134852.1, on the reverse strand, counting down.
GTAGTAATAGTGTTGTGATTTCAGGGTGTTGCTTCCCTGTCACATAGAGGACACACTCTCACAACACACATCCTGGTTCTGTGGCTCTTACAATGTTTCTACCTTCTTTTCCACGATGCTCCCTGAGCATTAGGTGTAGGGGCTGTGTTGTGGATGTATCAGTTGGGGTTGGCCACCCCGAGTCACTTGTTCTCTGCATTTCACACAGTTGTGGGTTTCTGTAATGACCCCTGTCTGCTGCCAAAAGAAGCTCCTTTGATGAGGGGTGTGGCGGTTTGAATGCGAACAGCCCCCATAGGCTCATATATTTGAATGCTTGATCATTAAGGGGCGGGGCACCTTGAGAGGGATTAGATGTGGCCTTATTGGAGGAGGTGTGGCCTTGTTGGAGGAAGTGTGTCATTGGGGGTGGGCTTTGGGGTTTCAAAAGCTCAAGCCAGGACCAGTGTCTCACTCTTCCTCCTGCCCACAGATCCAGATGTAGAACTCTCGGCTCCCTCTCCAGCACCACATCTGCCTGTGTACTGCCATGTTTCCCCACCATGATGACAATGGACTAAACCTCTGAAATTGTGAGCCAACCCCAAATAAATGTTCTCCTTTATAAGAGTTGCCATGGTCCAGGTGTCTCTTCACAGCAACAGAACACTGACTAAGACAAGTGGTGAGAGCTACCCTGACTTGTGAGTGTAAGGACAAGCATTTAGAATGCAGTGAGAGGGAAAGTGGCAGTGGCAGTCTCTCCTCTAGGTTCCGCGGCCTCCCCAGTTGTGGTTATTTGGCTAAATTGACAGCACCAAGCATGAATCCCCTCCTATTGATCAAGTCCAACCAGACAGCTGTCGGTTAGCACCACGATACAAGATCTTGCACCTCTGGGGATATCTTGCAGTGTTTCTGGAAGTCACAGATGAAGGAGTTGACAGTTTGCATGGAGCCTTCCAGCACTGAGAGCTAGTCCTTAAGATAGAGGCTTCCAGGTCAGATCCAGCTCAATTCCCCCAAGTTCGTTGTCCAAACTATGTGGTATCTTCAGCAAGAAGGACTTAACCTTCAACATCTGGAAGGTAACCAAGGGCAACAGGAATACATTTTTTCAATCCCATGTCATAAGCACATTGAAAGTCCCATTGTCTGTGTACACACTCCTGCCTTGAATTGTCAGGTGTGCAAAAACAAGCCTTCCCAACAGCCTGCCACTGCAATCTAATCTGAAGCTCAGGGCAGAAACAACTGATAAGGCTTCGAAGCGTCCAAAATCCAAGTCTAAAAAGATTCAAATCTGTTCCCACCCAAGCAACAGCAAGAGACTGGAAACCCAAAGAGCAGCAGACTTACGTCAAACGCGACTAATAAGACTCGGCTTGCAGTGTGTGTGCTGCTGATGTTATCCATTGCGTTCTATTTCATTTGTAAAATCCGGTTGTACCTATTAAATTGATTTGACTGTTGGACACCTCTCAATTGTTTGTGAAACACTATTTGCCCTAGTCTTAGCAGTTAAAAGTCCCCCGTGAGCTGGAGTGATGGCTCAGCAGTTAAGAGCACTTTCTGTTCTCCCAGAAGACCTGATTTCAGATCCCGGTACCCACGTAGAGTGGCTCATAACTGTCTGTAACTCCACCTCCAGATCCTGGGGATCTGACACCTTTTTCTAGCCTCCTGGGATACTCCTACACACATGGCATACACACACACACACACACACACACACATACACACACACACATACACACACACACATACACATACACACACATATACCTAAGTGGGTCAGGAGGTAAAGAGGACTTGGCATGAGTTAGGGGAAGGGAATAAATGTTATCAAAATATATTGTATAAAAATGTTAATAATTTTTAATAAATATAGTTAATAAAGTTTTTAAATAAAAATATAAGAAATTGATGTCTGAAAAAAAAAAAGGTCCCGATGACAAGTTGGGAGATGAAGGAAGAAAGACCTAGATCACTGAGGTGGGACCCCTGATCTTTCTGCGGCTACAAGTCACTTGGCCTCATTGTGGCCTGCTTTCCATCTTAAATGAAGTTCTGCCTGCTGCACCTAATTCATGCGTCTGTTAGACAGATCTTATGACAAAAGATGTAAGAGCATTTGGAAAATATTAAAATACCATTCAACTACAAAGAGGGGGACCAGCGGAGAAGGAAGAAGGGCGGAGAAGTCAGCTGGTCTCCATGTGTACACTCCTCTAGGACTCAGCTCCACAACTCGTGGAGCAGACAGAGCCCAGGTAGGGACAGAAAACAGCTAGAGCCATGGCTCCATCTTCTCAGTCCCAAGACCCAGTGATTGGCCAAGAAAAAAAAGGGGGGGGGGAATAAAGGGGTCTCAACAAAGACGGGGAGACAGCATCCTTGAAATCAGTGAAGTCAGCATTACCTTTTTCTTTCTTTCTTTCTTTTTTTTTTTTTACTCCTGTGTTCCAGGCTGGCCTTGAACTCACATTACATCCAACGATCCTGCCTATATTCCCTGAAGCCCCAGGGCTGGGATTACAGGTGTGCCCCACCGCACCTGACTGATGCAGTGTTGGAGAAAGAACCGGGGGGCTTCAAGCATGCTAGACAAGCACCCTACCAACTGAGCTACAGCCCCAACCCCAGCATCATCTCATTCGCCACATGGCTTTGACCACCCAGCCACCAACAACCAACAGCTCAGAGTTCTATACTCCAAGAGGCACCAGAGAAGTCAATACTACACGCACATTTTCACTTTCATGGGCTCTGCTGCTAAATTTCCTCGTTATGTTGCTTAGGGCTGAGCAGATAGTGTCCTCCTGCAAGACTCCAGGAGCTCTCAAAAGCCCACTTGCTTTCTTAGGGAGACTCTTCTCAGCAGATGCAAGAGGGAGCCTGACATGTTCTACATGCTATTTGGCCCACTTCCCATGTCGATCTCAGAACTTCCCACTGGGTTTAGCAATCCATAATCCATTACCTTAGTTCAATGCACTTTCTGAGAAGTGATTCCCACCATTACCCCTAGCAAAATTTTCCTTCACTCTGGAGAAGTCAAGCTTAAATGCCCACAAGGGGCCAGCCATAGTCCATAAATGAAGCCAGAGGGGTCGTGTGTACAAATGGACACATCACTGTGGGGTGCTAAAATGGTCTCCAGCTGGCACATGCCCACCCACTAAAAAAAGAGAAGCTACTGTCTACCTCCGGGTTTCCAGATTTTCTAGTGTTCCAAAAGAAGTCTAATATATTGCTTTTGTAGTTGCATTTTTTATTTGTGTGCATGCCATAGTTCAAGTGTGGAGATCAGGGGATAACTTGAGGAAATTAATTCCCTCCTTCCACCATGTGATTCCCAGGGATCACACTCAAATTGTCAGGCTTGGCAGCAAGTCCCCTATACCCATGAGCCATCTCATGGGCTCAGAAATCTGAGTTTTAAGTGTGAAACTACCTGATTTTCAAATGGTCACTTAATTAAAGTACACATAATATATATATTACATATACTAGATATATATAATACATATAAATCGATAATAACATGTCAAATCCATACTGTAAATATACAAAATTAATAGGCTCTGCTTTCCCATCAAAAATATCACAATTAGGGGCCAATGAGATGATTTTGCAGATAAAGGTACTTGCTGCTGAATACCTACCTGAGTTTGATCCCTGGTACCCACAGGGAAAGAGAGAACTGACTCCAGAAAATTGTTTTCTGTCCTCCATAGGCATGTAATGACACATGTGCCCACCCACATGTGCGAGCACACACACACACACTTTTTTTAATCAATGCGAGAAATGGTTCAGTTGGTATCTTAGTGTTTCTGTCGCTGTGAAAAGACACCATGACCACAGCAACTTTTATAAAGGAAAATATTAAATTGAGGCTAGTTTGTGTTTCAGAGGTTCAGTCCATTATCAATCACGACAAGAAGCATGGCAGTGTGCAGGCAAATATGGTGAGACTTCTACATCTTGATCCTCAGGCAACAGGAAGTGAACTATATCCCACACTGGGCATAACATAAGCATATATATATATGCATATATGAGACCCCAAAGCCCGTCTCCACAGTGACACACTTTCTCCAGCAAGGCCTCACCTACTCCAAGGCCACACCTCCTAATAGTGCTACTACTACCTTTATGCCAAGCATTCAAACACCTGAGTCTATGGCGGTCATACCTATTCAAACCAGCACAGTTGGTAAAGCGCAAGCGTGAGGACCTGAATTCAGAACCCCACTACCCACATAAAAGTCACGAGTCTGCATGCCTATAGCATCAGTGCTAAAGGGAGCAGAGACAGGAAAATCCCTAGACCTCATTGACCAGGTAGCCTAACAAGTGGTGAGCTACAGGCTCCGTGAGAAACCTTGTCTCCAGAAACAAGATGAAGATCTGGAGAGATGGCTCCACAGCTCCGAACACTTGTTGCTCTTGTTAAGGGCTGGATTTCAGGTCAAAGCATCCACGTGATGATTCACAACTGTCTGTTACTCCATTCCCAAGGGATCTGATGCCCTCTTCTGACCTCCCTAGGCACCAGGTGTGTTTGTGGTGTGCATACACGTATGAAAGCAGAACAGTCATACACATTAAAAAAGAAACAAAGAAAAAGAAACAGGATGAAAAAGCCAGGCTTAGTGGCATACACCTTTAATTCCAGCACCCAGGAGAGAGAAGCAAATGGGTATCTGTGATTTCAAGCCTAGCTCAGTCTGTATTACAAGTTACTGGCCAGCCAGGGCTGCACAGGGAGACTCCATCTCCAAATAAATTAATAAGATGAAGGGAAATGGAGGAAGACATTAACATCAGCCTCTGGCCTCCACATACACACACATGCACATACATATACATGAACATATACACACACCACTACAAAATCAAAGCTAAGTGATCTTTATTATATTATTTCATTAGCTTCTTGCAGCCAAATCCACTCAACGCATCTTCAGTCTTTCACACCCCCTTATCCCTGGTCGTCTAAAAAGCAGAAACTGAGATACAGTCCCTGGACTTTAAAATTTAGAAAAGATTGATCTCAAAGAAGGAAGGATAGGCAGTCATCAATCCTCTACCTCACAAAAAGCCACAGAGAGACACAGCAGGTCTCCAGGCAGGTAGATTTGCTGAAGGACGAACGTGGATCATGAGCAGAACATGGGGATGAGGAAAGAATGGGCTCCTCTACCAGTTCTGGACCAGTGACGGCATTCAGCACTCAGTGACAAAATGTGGACCCGGTTCTGTTGATGATGTTTCGATCTGTTCTGTTTTGTTCTTCTTTTAACTCACCCTGGATCTGGGCAAAGTAAGCCTGGCTCTCCACTAGTCAACATTCACTCCGCAGTGTGAACTTTGTATGAACTTACAGATGCCGTGTGCCATACCTGTAATGGCACTTGTGTTCATTCAGGTCTAGACGCAGCATAAACAAGAAACTACAGGTTGGCCAGGTGGTGGTGGCACACGCCTTTAATCCCAGCACTCGGGAGGCAGAGCCAGGTGGATCTCTGTGAGTTCAAGGCCAGCTTGGGCTACCAAGTGAGTTCCAGGAAAGGCTCAAAGCTACACAGAGAAACCCTATCTCGGAAAAAAAAAAGAAAGAAAGAAAAGAAAGAAAGAAACTACAGGCATGGGAATGGTTAGCCCAGCTGCATGACAGAAAAGAATAGGGCCTGACCCTCCCAGGATCAGTGGCTGTTTGACCTGAGTGCTGGCAAAATATAATCCAGAAGGTGGTTTGGAGCCTTCAGAAGAATATGCAATTCAGGGAGTCTAAGGTAGAACAGACAGACAGCCTGTGTGGATGCAAGAGGACATCCCTAAAGAATGGCTATTTCAAAAGCTATTAAGGAAAGTTGAAGACAGACAGACAGACAAAGAGAACAAATTCTATCATAAATGAGAGATGTCAGTATAGATGCTACAGACACTAGAAAAATAACAAGTATCAGGAGCATCTTTATGTAATAAGTACAGCAGAAACAATAGACAAGTTCTATGGGGAAAAGAACTGCTACACTAACACAGCCTGAGGCTCTGGAGCAAATTTGTAACTGCATTTACAAACGGAGGAAGTGAAATTTACAACCCACTTTCCCACTTCCTATATACCCTTCAAATTTTAAATCATAAATTTACAAGGTCACTCGACTCAAAATCAAATCGCAAAGTTCTATAAGCTAAGACCTCAGCAGAGACTCAAATGTTAGGTCGTCTGGCCGGTTTGGGTTGGTTGGATTTACTTAGCATTTTTTTTTAAAAAGTTTATTGGTGATGATTCAGAAAAGGGTGTGGGGTGGGAAGGCTGGAGCCAGCACCCTAAGTGGGCTGACCCTCATCTTCCTGCTGCATCTGGGCAATCAGCTGCTGGGCACTTAGCTGCGTAATGAATGCGCATGAAGACGAGACTCTCACAGTCCCTTTCTGACAGCGCTGAGCCCTTGGAGAAGCCTTGGTGCCTGGGGTCCACTGAGCCACGAGGCTGTCACAGGAAATCTTCAGAGGGTTGTCCACCAGACCCACTTCATTTCTGACAGCCAGCTCCATGGCCCTGACAGTAGCAAACTCCACTATAGCATGGCCTGCCTTCTTTCTGGAAAGCACCAGGTTGAGAACCTCCCCATACTTTTGCCAAAGCCTCGGGAGGGAGGACGCGTCTGGAGTAGCCACCTTGGGACTCATCCTCCTTCCTGCACTTCCCCTTTAGCTTTAGTTTGGGGCTTCCTTTGCCTTCACTACTTTCTCCTCTTCCTCTCAGCCCCTGCTCTCCGTCCTGGCGGATCTGCCCCTGGACCAGCCTTTGCTGTTGCTCCAGGTGAAGGGAGCCCTCTTCTTGGAGGCGTGCGACCTCTTGCTCTAGTGTTGTGCTGCTCAGGCTCTCCTCTTCCTCACTTAGCATTTTCTTTTTTTTTTTTTTTTTTTTGTTTTTTTGTTTGTTTGTTTGTTTGCTTGCTTGGTTTGGTTTGGTTTTAGTTTTCAGTTTTTGGAGACAGGGTTTCTCTGTGTAGTCCTGGCTGTCCTGGAACTCACTCTGTAGATCAGGCTGGCCTCAAACTCAAAGATCTGCCTGCCTCTGCCTCCTGGGTGCTGGGATTAAAGGCGTGCGCCATCACTGCCCACTTTACTTTTCATTTTCAACCGTGGAGGGGGCGGGGGTGAGAGAGGTCAGAATACAACCTCAGTCTCTGCCTTCCACTTTGAGATGGGACCTTTTGTTGTTGTTATCCTCTGCTGCATATGCCAGGCTACCTAGCCCGTGGGTTTCTGGGTATTCTTCTACCTCTGCCTCCTATTTCCCCGTGAACCATATCTAGATTTTTTGTGGGCTCTGAGGACGCAAACGTAGGTCTTCAACATTTATACAGGAAGTACTTTGCCCATGAGCCATCTCCCAGCCTTTGTTTGGGAGTTTTTGAGACAAGGTCTCCAATAGTCTGGGCTAACCTCAGACTTACTGGTTTGCTGAAGCTGGCCCTAAACTTCTGATTGTTCTGCTTCACAAGCTTAATAGCCACAGAGAAATAGGGCTAACAACGCCAGTGAAGGGAGCTGAGTGTGTAGACAAATCTGGAGAAGAATCCCAAAATGACGCAGAGATACCCCAGTACTCCAGAAAGCTTATCCAGAAAAATATCATGAAGACAGCAGGTTGTCAGGTCTTTGGCATGAGAGATAGCAAACTCACACAGCTACAGAGTCAGAGACCAGCTAAGACAACACTTTTGGGCTTGGTAAATGGCCAACAACCACTGTGTAGCTGTGTGACTCCAAGCACAGTCGGGAACTCCGTATGCTCTGGATTGCTATTTGAAATTCCCCAATGTTTAAATGTTGGCTGAAAAAAGAAAATAGTGTGTGGGCCAACTAAAACACACCAGCAAGCCAGATACAGAGGCAACCGACCACTCTGCGACCTTTACTTCATAGTGCTTTACTTCTAAGAGGTGGCTGTGGAGGAGGGAAGCTGGGGGACTTTTGTTTGTTTGTTTGGGGTATTATTGTTATTATTATTATTATTATTATTATTATTATTATTATTATTATTACTATTATCCTTTTTCTGTTTTGAGAGCCTGAATGCTAAACTTCTGGAAATCATTTTATTTTCCATGACCCCTGGGGTACCAGGACTTCAAAGCAAAGGAAAGCAGCCACCATCAGCTTTCTCCTGCCCATCCCCCTCCTCTGGGATCCAGGTGACAAAGAGCTAGATCCTAAGATTTGAGGAGCTGGGATTCTCCCCTCTTCTAGCTGCTGCCTATCCAGTGTCCGGCCTTCAACTTTCAAAGCTCAGAGGTGATCACTGTTTCCATAGGGCAGAACTGACAGGGAAGTAGCAAAGATATGGACTGGGATTTTTCACTGTACTTCGGTAAGATGTGTCCTGGGTCAAGAAACCAAGGTGGAAAGCATGTGTGCCAGAGGCTCCTGAAAGAAAGCAGATTCATTTCAACCTCCCAAGCCAGGCACTTGGGGTCCTGTCATCTTCCGAGTCTGGCTGCCACAGCCACTGTCCAACCTCCAGGGACCCAACCGACCTCATTCCTAAAGAAATACTTCAAAGGAACATGGACGAGACACCTTGGAGAAAGCCTGGTCCTCATGATCCACATCCCTTTCCCAGAAGCCAGAGAATGGCCACAGCCACAGCGTTACCCTAGGCTGGGTGAGTGCATGTAAGCTTGGAAGACAAAATGGGCTCCCGAGGAGGTAGAGGCAGAAGTCAGCCACATGCCCTAGATGTCAAGGAGAGCGTCAAGAAGAGGGTGAGAGCGCTCCATGGAGCCCCTCAGATAAAGCTGGTGCTAGGAAACTTTTCTCTCTGCTACTCTCTCCAGGCTCTTCGATCAGGGTCGGCTCAACTCCCTGCCCTGTGCCCTGAGCCATCCAAGCCCCACCTGCCCATCCTCTGTGCATCCCTAGCCAGGGGGCTGAAGCCACAATTTTCAGCAATAATAGCTGACAGCCAAAGTGTCTCTTTTCTGTCTGGCTCCAACAGAAAGCAGAGAGTTTTCAAGGCAGCCCCTGTTCTCCAGGTCCCCCGTCATGCAGTCCACTTCAAGTTCCTTGTCAACAGAGGGAGAAGGGACCAACAAAAGATACAGCAAACCACCGCCAGCTGCGCGTCCAGAAGGGAGTGGGGACTTCTTAGGAAAGGCTGGGAGGGAGTTAATGGGCTTCTTCAGAAAAACTTTGGAACAGTGGTGCGGGCGCCCCACATACTGAGAAAGGCAAGAACAAAACCCCACCTCCCCCAGCTCCTGCCCATCCATCATCTCCAAGTCTCCAGGAGCTCTGCACACATACACACCACCCTGCACTGGAGTCTTTGTTCCCGGAAGTGTCTGCCTTCACAAAGTAAGAGAGCATTCGGAAACAGACCCACCTTCACTTCTGCCGCTTACCTAACGTGGATCCCATGCCCCAACACCGCAGGGAAGGGGTAGGGTTAAAAGAAGGGGAAAAGGAGAGGGGAGGGGAGGAGGAGGAAGAAGAAGCCATTCCCTTTCTGGTGACTACTGAAGCTGATTTCCAATCGGTTACTGCCACAAACGGTGCCGCCAAGACCCACTCACGTTCTGAACCACTTCCCCACGGCTCCGTGAGCTCCCAGCAGCGGAACTGCTAGGCACTTGTACTGCATTTGCCATTTAATCCATGTTTACTACGTTGACTACTAAGCTGTCACAACTTACCTGCCCTCCGTTGGGCTATTTTATGCAACTTAAAAAATAATAATAATTGAGGCCAAGCACTTTATAAAGAAAAGAAGTGTGTGTAGCTTGTGACCCTGGTGGCTGGAGGGTCTGAACAGCATAGTGCTGGCCTCAGAGCATCTCTGTGGGACCGTTTACCGGAAGAGATGGCAGTGGCATGTGGGAAAGACAGACAGTAGGGACACACCAGTCTAATCACCCCTTTTTTAAAAAAAAATTACCACGTGTGGGGGTTGGAGGACGCCCCAGCACACACGTAGAGGTCAGAGGACAACTCTACGCTCCTCCCATCTGGAATGTGGGTTCCAGAGACGGAACTAGGGTCATCGGGCTTGTGTGCAGAGGCCCAGCTGCTCGGGGTCCTGCCACAGCTACAGCTGAGTCCCAGCATACCCTGTGTGGCCACTCTGCTGGGGCACAGCTGGTTTGTCCGCACCGGAAGAAGGAACAGAAGTAGCCCCACCGATGGAACATGGGAGTCAGTGACAAAGACTGGTGTGCCTATGAAGAGGGACTCCGTAGAGTGCCGGACACGGACCTCCTGGAGTCTTCAGGGCTCCAGCCTCCCAGAGTCCCAAGCAGGGGCCAGCTCACTGAGCCCTGTGCGCTGGCTCCCTTCCCTTCTCTTCCCTTCTGCCTGCCTCCTCCCTGCCCATCCATGCTTCCTGGGATTGTCAACCAAATAATCCGATTGCATCCAAACGCTAACCTAGGGTCTGCAGCCTAAGACAGCTGTTATGACTGCTATTTATTACGGAAAAGGATGCAAGACCCCCCAAGAAGAGCAAATAAGAGTCAAGCAGTGGTCAGACCGGTAGGTGGACACTGTGCCGGACAGGCCAGTGGCTCTCAAGTTGCAAAGCAGCGTTTTTGGTGGTGGTGGTGGCTCGGTTTGGTTTTGTGTGTATGGGGACCTGTATGGGACATATGTGTGTAGACATGCACACAGGGAGATAGGGAGGGTGAAGGCCAGAACCTGTCATCAAGTGTCTTCCTCAGTTTCTCTCCACCTTTTTCTTTTCAAGACAGGGTTTCTCTGTGCCTTTTTTTTTTTTTTTTTTTTTTTTTTTTTTTTTTTTTTTTTTTTGTAAAATTGTTTAATTCTTGCAATGCAATGGAGGCAGAGGCAGGCGGATCTCTGTGAGTTCGAGGCCAGCCTGGCTACAGAGTGAGTTCCAGGAAAGGCACAAAGCTACCCAGAGAAACCCTGTCTCCAAAAACAAAAAATAAATAAATAAAAATAATAAAAATTTAAAAAAATAAAAAGAAATAGAATTATATCATCTTCCCCCGATTTCCTCGACCCAGCCCCTCCTGGCTATCCTTCCCATGTCTCAACTCAACTATCAGGTTGATGGCCTCTTTTCTTTGATGATGATGATCATTGTTTCACAACACACACACACACACACACACACACACACACACACACACACACACACACACAGAGGCAGCGTTAGCCCTAAAGTCACATACACATCAACAAAAATGGATTCAGCAGGTTGTAGTTTTATATTTGTGCATACACATACAAACATTCTTCTTATTTTTGGTTGTTGATGTTATTGCTATTGTTTGGGGATCTTGGGGTTTGTTTGGGGTCTTTTGGTTTTATTTTTTTGTTGTTGTTGTTGTTTTGTTTTGTTTTTTTTTTTTTTTTTTTGCTTTTTGTTGTTGTTGAGATAAGGTTTCTCTTTGTAGCCCTGGCTGTCCCTTGTACTGGCTCTGTAGACCAGGCTAGCCTCAATTTTAGAGCTCTGCCTGCCTCTGCCTCCTAAATTCTGGGAAGGAAGCCCTGTGCCCCCACACCCAGCCACTCACCTTGTTTTCTTCAGCAGGGTCTCACTGCAGCCAGCAAGCCCTGAGATCCTCCCAACTCTTTTTCCTCAATGCTGGGTTACAATGCACACATTGTGCCTGGCTTCTCTCATGGGTACTGGGGGATTTTGGGGTTTGTTTGTTTGTTTGTTTGTTTGTTTGTTTGTTTTTTCAGTGTTTGAGATCAAACCCAAGGCCTTGAGCCTAGAAGACAATAAGCAGCATTGTCTGATGGATGTGTGCCATGGATGTACGAATGGACCCAAATCAAAGCACGCTGTGAGCCACTGCGCTCCCATGGGCCTTGTGCTCTGAAGAGCAAGACTGGTGTTTCCTCCCCCCCCCCCCCGTGTGTGTGTGTGTGTGTGTGTGTGTGTGTGTGTGTGTGTGTGTGTGTGTTTAACTGGGGATGGAGTATAGGACTTTGTACATGCTAGGCAGGCACTACTGCTGCTATAACCCTTTTCCTAGTTTTATTTTGAGACAGAGTTTCACTACTTTGCCCAGGCTAACCTGAAAGTCACTCTGTAGTCCTAAGGACACCCCTGAACTTGCAATCCTCCTGCCTCAGTCTCCTAAACAGCTGGAGTTACAAGCCTGTATCACTGGGCCCTGGCCCCTATTTTTAACTGTACTGTTTTGAATTGTGGTATAGTACACATAGAGCAACCATCTCAAAGGCCTCAGCATGGAGCCTCTGCCCTTGCCCTGACCGGGTTCCTGCGGGCCAGTGTGCCACCTGCCGGCATCTCTGGCTGAGGTGCCTCAAAGCCCCAGGAGACCAGCAGGCAGACAGACAACCCCCACCCCCAGCTCTGGACCACACCGAGAGCCAAGGCTGCCCAGTATCCACTGTAGGGCTACTCCACATTTCAGATCTAAAGGTGGGGAACAACTGGCATGTAACTGCCCCTCGGTGGGATCACTCTCTCCCTACCACACCCCACTTTCCCAAAGAGTCAACCTCCCACTGCCTGTGCTGGGAGTGGGCTTCGTAACATCCTTTTGGGGGCTGCCTGACCCTCTTGTCATACTTCCTCTGGCTCCCTTATCTGTTTCCTGGGGAAACTCCAAGTGCTGCCACGCACGGAGCCTCTGCTGAAGGGCAGGCACATGGAGCCCAGGCTGGAGACCTAATGGACACTGCGTAGCTTCCGCCCCGAGTCTACCAAGAAACAAAAACAAACAGTCCTGCTGGTGCTGACAGGAAGGTCAGCCTTCTGGTCCAAAGCAAATGTCCACAGCAAGAAAGAGAAGGCTGCTCCTACTCTGAGGCCAAGCCAGGCGGGCAGAATGTGACTCGGCGCGTCTTTCTTAAGATAGGAATTCTCTGAGAGAAGGGGAAAGGCCAGCTTTGCCCTGGAAGGGGAACGGGGCTCCCAAGTCTATTGTTTGCTGGGGATTCCGGAGCGCACCTTCCTCAGAGGGACAGTTTCACAGAAATGTTAGGGTTTCTTTTTCTTTCTTTCTTTATTTTTTTTTCCCTTTTTTGAAAGTGGTACTTGCTGCTGCTGTTTTGTGAGGCTGGAGGGTCCATCAGGGGCGCAGCTACTCTAGCGCCTTGACCAAAGAGCAATCTTCCTCTACCACCCAAAGTTGTTCCCTTCAGCCCAGCATGCTGCTTCGATAGGACACCCAGAGCAGTGAGGGAGGCAGGGGACATCTGCCTGGGAACCAATAAGATGACAGGTGTTACAACCACTATGGAAATCAGTATGGCGGTTTCTCAGAAAATTAGGAATCAAACTACCTCAAGACCCAGCCATCCCACTCTTGGGCATATACCCAAAGAATGCTGATACATACCATAAAGATACATGCTCAGCTATGTTCATAGCAGCACTATTTGTAATAGCCAGAACCTGGAAACAACCTAGATGCCCATCAACGGAAGAATGGATGAAAAAAATGTGGTACATATACACAATGGAGTACTACTCAGCAGAGAAAAACAATGAAAGCATGAAATTTGCAGGCAAATGGATGGAACTAGAAAAAATCATCCTGAGTGAGGTAACCCAAACCCAGAAAGACAGTTATGGTATGTACTCACTCATTGGTGGATTCTAGATATAAAATGAACAATCAGACCACAACCCATAGAACCATAGAGGCTATATATATAGCATGGAGGTCCCTAGGACGACTGTGGCATATAATAAATTTCAGTTTTACTCAATTATTGAAAAAAAAATAGCCAAATGAATGGAAACACATGAACTATGAACCAAAGACTGAGGGGCTCCCAGCTGGATCAGGCCCTCTGAATAGGTGAGACAGTTGATTGGCTTGATCAGTTTGGGAGGCATCTAGGCAGTGGGACCAAGTCCTGTGCTCATTCCATGAGTTGGCTGTTTGAAACCAGGAACTTATGCAGGGACACTTGGCTCAGTCTGAGAGGAAGGGACTGGACCTCCCTGGACTGAGTTTACCAAGTCGATCACAGTCCTCGGGGGAGGACTTGTCCTGGAGGAGGTGGGAATGGAGGGTGGGCTGGGGGTAAGGGGAGGGCGTGGGAGGGGGGAGAATAGGGGAACCCATGGCTGATATGTAGAACTGAATGGTATTGTAAAATAAAAAATATATATCACAAAAAAAAAAAAAAAGATGACAGGTGTTGCCGGGCGGCGGTGGCGGCGCACACCTTTAATCCCAGCACTCGGGAGGCAGAGGCAGGCAGATCTCTGTGAGTTCGAGGCCAGCCTGGTCTTCAAAATGAGTTCCAGGAAAGGCGCAAAGCTACAGAGAAACCCTGTCTCAAAAAAACCAAAAAAAAAAAAAAGATGACAGGTGTTGCAGCCAGATCACCCTCACATCTGTGTGGCTGGTTGTTTTCTGTTGGTTGATTGCTTATTGAACAGCTTCATTTAGCCTAGGCTGGTCTTAAATGTGCTGTGTAGCAGAGGATGACCTTGAACACCTGACCTTCGTGTCCATGTGCCATTACACACACTAGTAGATGGTTTTTCATCTGCTACTAACATTTATTTCTCTAGTGTAAGTTTGTGTGTGTGAGTGTGTGTGTGTGTGTGTGTGTGTGAGAGAGAGAGAGAGAGAGAGAGAGAGAGAGAGAGAGAGAGAGAGAGAGAGAGGAGAGAGAGAGAGAGAGAGAGAGAGAGAGAGAGAGAGAGAGAGAGAGAGAGAGAATAGCTTGCAGGAATCTGTTTTCCTTCCACCATACAAGTCCCAGGAATTGAACTCAGATTGTCAGCCTTGGCAGCAACACCCTTACAGGATGAGCTATCGCGACAACCCCCCATCCGTCTTACTTCTGACAATCTGCCCTTGCTCTAGGCTCGTTCACCACCACAGGCAATAAGGAACACGTGCAGAAGCCTCTTTACCCTTCCAGGAAGGTTGAAGTGATGTCCAATTGAGTTGGGGAGCTACATAAAGAGCATCTCATAGAGACTCCAATCTCTCCCAGACCCAGAGAAGGCCCAAAAGCCACTGCCTGAGCCTGAGCTACTGTCCTCAGAGACAGGGAGCGATCGGGAAGTGCTCTGTGGAATCCTATGAACAAAAGGCCCGTTCTTTAATGAGGTTCCTAATTTAGGGCAGGAGAAAACTTTTGAGCTATTATTAGGCAACAAATGGGTCTCATTTAACTGCCCTACTTTTAAAAAGTAACTTTGCTTTTTTTTTTAATTTTAAGAATTATTTTTAGCCAGGCATGGTAGCTCACGCCTATACTTTCAGTACTCAAGAAGCAGAGGCAGGAGGATCACCCTGAGTTTGAAATTGGCTTTAGCTACATGGGGGGACAGGAGGAGAAAGGAAGGAACTTGTTTTTAAGCATCAGAGTTCTCTGGGGATCATTTAGTAGAGCCTCAAACATGATCTTGGCCTTGATGGCCAAAGTGTAGATGTAATGAACTGGATTAAACGAACCCAAAGGCTTTGCCCGACTCGGACATCTGGATTTTGCTCTTGGTAATGGTGATTTGGGTGGTTAGGGATTGGTTTGGTTTAGTTTCTGTTTTGCATACTGAGGGCCTCTCTTCCACTGAGCCCGACCCCAGAAACTATGGATTGTTCACCCTCCCTCCCTCTGACTGGAGTCTCTTGGTGACATAGGTTGAGTATCTTGTCTCCAAATACTTGGAATCAGAAGAACAAACTTGAGGTTGTGGGTTTTTTTTTTTTTTTTGGTTTTTTTTTTTTTGGGGGGGGGGTTTGTTTTTTTTTTTGAGATTTTTGGAAGACTTATATATGCATAATGGGATGTCTTGGGAATAAGACCTTAGCTTAAACACAAAATTCATTTACAGTTTTCATATACACCTTGTACACACATGGTCTGAATGTGATTTCATATCCTATTATTAGTGTGCCTGCATTTACCACAACCCATCACATAAGGTCAAGAGTGGAATTTTCCACATGTAAATTATGTCATTCATGGCTCAAGGTTTTGGATGTTAGAGCATTTGAGATTCCAAATGTTCAGATGAGGAATGTGCAATGTGTGTTTGAGCCTGACCATTAAACATCTTCATCTTATCTGTCTTTCTTGACTCTTGAGATTTTTAGATGTTGTTGGGGACCATGAGAGCTCAGGCCTGCTTGGGATTCCCCTCTGGATTCCACATACATCATGCTACCTTCAGAAGCAGCAGGGACATCGTCCATCCGCTATCTACAGGGGGGGCGGGAAGGGAACAACGTCCTCTACCAGTTCCAGATGTTAAGTCACCGTGTGTCATTGGAGAACTTCCAGCTGAGTTCACAATACAACTCATAACTTGAAGAGGAAGTCCATGTGCACTAGAGGAGTGGCCTGGTACCGTGAAGGCTTTAAAACCCACGCTCATAAAATGAGATGGGAAGATTCATCTGGGAGTTTTACAGCCTACAAAATTTGCAGTGTGTCTTTTATGGATGCTCTTTAATGTTTCCTGCAAGGAAGATGAGCATAGACCCCGGGGAAAGCACCTGATGTAGGGCTCCACCGCCCTACACAGAAACCAGACACATTTTCTCTCCATATTCAGAAAGGGGTCCTGCAGGTAGGCAGGCACACGCAGGGCTCCATCAGGCAGTTCGTCCCAGTTCCTCCAAACCTCCGGCTACATACCAAGGAAGCTAACTGCATTTGACCTCAATTCACTTATAAGGCCCAGGTGTCTGGGGGATTTCTTTTCATATGTTTATTCTGAAAAAGCATGACACCCCCCCCCAAAAAAAAAAAGTTAGCATTGCTCATGTGTGCACTGTTTGACATGACCATGGAACCAACACAGAGCGTCCTATGAGCTTCTTTTTGTGATGCTCACTCTTCTTGCTGGTAGCTCCCGACCCCAGAGCCTCTCCATCTAACCCCGACCTTCATTGCCTTAAGCCTAGACAAGCCCCCAGAGTGGCCCTGAGAGACGGCCACGTGTCACAAAGAAAACTGGGTGCTTGGAGGTGGGCAGACAGCAGAGAACTCCTGCTCCAGAGGGTTTGTGCTAACACCCATACCACTCTCCACCCCCTCTACATTCCCCGTTTCTCCCAGCCGAGGCCTCACAGAGCTGATCCTTCTTGTGTTCTCTGACTGGGTGAAGAGCAGCAACATCTATTAATCTGGTTTCCACCTTAATATTTGAGACAGTGTTCCTCATTGAACCTAGAGCTCACTGATTGGCTAGACTGGCAAACTCCTAGGTTCCACCTATCTCCCCAGGCCCAGCCCTAGAGTTGCAGATATGCCCGGCTTCCAAATGGGTGGGTGCTGCAGGTCCAAACTCAGGTCCTCGTTCTTGTGTGACAGTCACTTTACCAACTGAGCCATCTTTTTTGTTTTGTTTTGTTTTGTTTTGTTTTGTTTTGTTGAGACAGAGTTTCTCTGTATAGCTTTGCGCCTTTCCTGGATCTTGCTCTGTAGACCAGGCTGGCCTCGAACTCACAGAGATCCGCCTGCCTCTGCCTCCCGAGTGCTGGGATTAAAGGCGTGCGCCACCACCGCCCAGCCCAACTGAGCCATCTTGCCCAGCTTGTTTTTGTTTGTTTGTTTGTTTTAAATGTTTTTGAGACAATGTTTTTCTTTGGTCTAGAACTCAACAAGGTAGCTAGTGCTGCTGGCCACTGAACCCCAAAGATCCACCCATCTCTGCCTCCTCAGCAGTGGGACCAAACTCAGGTGTTCCCGCTCGCAAGGCAGGTACATCGACCGAGCTCTCCCCCCAGCACTTGAAGCTCTCTCTGACTTTAGTCTAACAAACCACCGTCATTCATCCGCTTGGCCCCCTCTGAGATGTCAAAGGACATTTGGGTGTGCACTGAGCAATTTTACGGGAGTATTCTTCACACGGTGGTCCATGGGAATGATGGCCCCAGAGCTGTGCTGTGGAAAGAGCACTTTCCAATCCTCCCTAGTTGCAGAGTTTTCGCTCCAACCTCCATTTCCGCCTGGAACACAGCCTGTCTGGTCTGGAGGAAGGCCATTTCGTTACGGACTCGAGCCCCGCCTTCCTCTCCTTCTCCTCACTCATCTATTGAAAAGCCATACTCCAGCTTGTTGCCCACGGGGCTTCAAACCCTTCAGCCGATCCCCCACTGACTTCAAGGTCATGCCCACACCCCACCCCCACAAGGCTGATAAGATGTACAGAACCAATGCAACCCGGCCCCTGCTCCAATTTCAACTAAATACTTCTAGGACCACCGCAGGGAACCTTATGCTCTACAACATTAGGAGAGTCTCAGAATCTCCCACAGCATTGTCCACCCTTCCCCTGTTTCGCAGTTCATCTAGCCAATCCTATCCATCTCTCCAGGACCTGACTCCTGCATCACCTCCTCCAGGCTGTCCTCTTGGCCAGCCTTGCCTAGGTCCTCCCTCTCCCGGCTTTGAGCCGAGGCTAGCTGTCTCACTCCTGGGCTCAGACGGGCAAACATCAGGAGGTCTCAGTCAGTGATTCAAACATTGCTACATGGCAGAGGCACCTGTGGGGCCTTCCTTTCATTCGCCTTGCAATTCGTCTGAGTCAAAAGACTGGAAAGCCAAGTGGTCCTTCATCTCCCTGAAGAGTTGAGTCATTGGTCCCCAGGGAAAGGTTCCCCACCATCACTTCCCCCAGGTAGCTCCAAATGCCGTCCCTGGCCTCTCCGCTCTCCTCCCTGGCCTCTCTGCTCTCCCTTCTCTCCAGCGCTCCCTCCCGCCTATCCACCCAGTGAGCTGAGCTTTCCCATCTGGAGCCTCCCTAACTGCCCAGCAGAGATACCATCTCTTCCCTTAGGAACTGTTCCTGCCCAGTAAACAGAAACCTGGTGGAGAGCCAAACCCAATCATCCTGAAAGGTATCTGGCCCTTCGGAAGGAAAAGGCCTTGGCCTCTCTCTCCTCCCAAACTTCCTGACTCCTCCATGAACTTGTGGCTCTATATAAAAAATATGCTGAGTAAGGTGGAACGTTGCTATAGTCACCGAACTTTAGAGGCGGAGGCAGGAGGATCGGGAATTCAAAGCCAGCATGGATTGCATGAGCCACTGTCTCCCCCCACCCCCAAACAAAGCTTCTTTCTCTATTCAAACTGTAAAGGGCAAAGGCATGTCATGGAGGGTGAGATATCTCACTTCCTCCACACCTCGTCCTGTGTTCATAGGAGGGTCAGGGGTTCAAGATCAGCCTGGCCTATGTAGTGAGTTTGAGGCCAGCCTAGGATACATGAGACTCTGTCTCTAAAAACAAAAGCTAGGCATGATGGGGCTGATATGTGGTTCAGTAAAAGGACGCATTTCCCATGCTCTATCCTTAACAATGGAAAAAAAAAAAAATGTTCCCGAGTCCATGCTACCATAATTCTTTCCAACTTACTTATTCTTCTTTTTTGGAGGGGAGGGGTTTTCAAGACAGGGTTTCCCTGTGTAGCCCTGGTCATCCTGGAACTAGCTTTGTAGACCAGGCTGGCCTCAAACGGGTCTCCTGATCCTCCTATCTCTACCAACCAAGAGCATATTGACAGGTGTGCGCCACCATGCCCAGCATACACCTAGGCATATATCGAGGATGATGTCCTGGGGGCAAAGTTTGTGGGAAGCGTGTTGCAAGTCTGAGAGCTGATGGATTACACACACACACACACACACACACACACACACACACACACACACACACACACACACACACACCCAAGGCCACCTGTTTTCAGGGACTTTCTCAGCTCTGGACCACATCCATCTCCACATCAGCTCTCTGGCGCCATCTTGTGTCAGTTCCCAAAACCCCAAAGATAGGGCTATTTCTGTCTAATCCCGTTACTTTTTAAATAACCAAAAAGTTATACTGTAGAACGTATTTTACCATCTAAACTGAGTGTGTAATATGGGAACTAGGGGAACTGAGATTGGAGGATCAAAAATTGAAGCTAGTGGTAAGCAGATCTCTCCACCCAGAAGTTGAAATTTTTCTAGTTCTTGTTGAATTGCAAACAAATCTTCTGCTTCACAAAGAAAGAAATGGAAGGTGCTTCTGGCACATTCCACAGGGAAAGGGGAGAAGATCACTTCAGAGTTAGAGTCCCTCGACAATTTTTATTGTCTTTGAAAGTGCTTTAAATTGTCCCTGTGCCCTTAAGAAATCCTGCACTGAAGGGAGCAGATAAGGCTGGAACATGGACTGAGTTCCCGGTCCTGTTTTCCACACAGAGCCTGCAGGGTTCAAACAGAACTGACAGGCACAGGACCCTGAGACAGAGAAGGAAGACCAGCCTCCACATCTGGGGTCGAGCATAAGCCAAAGGATTTATGCATGCAGCAGATCCTCATGTCATGGAGAGAATGCCTCAGGAAAGGACAAGGCAAGGCTTCCTCAGGGAGAAAGTAGATGGAGGTTGTAAATTTTTTTAAGTGTCATTTTTCCCAAAAATGCATAGAATCTGGTTCTGAGGCTGAGGTGCTAAGAGTCTAAAGTCTGCCCTTAGCTATACCAGTGACTTCTCATGGCTTTAGCGGCTGCGCTCCTCATTGGGGCTAACCATACTGATCTCAGAAGTGAGATGCACCAAATCCAGCATCCTTAGGACGGAGACTGGTCCAGTCAGGTGCCTGGCACACTGGCACATACTGGTGATGGTGTGAGAATGTGAGTCCTACTTTTGCTGACACAAATCCACATCCTCTTCTATCTGGTGTCCACACTCACTTACTAACAACAGCTGACATCCCTGGGTCATTGCCACACACCAACACTATACACCAAGCTGTTTCATTTAACTGGCCAGGCAACCAAAGGTAGCCATAGATAAGGCTCCCACAATTCAGAGAGATGGGGTATCACCCTGGACAGAGTAGGGACATTGCTCTAGCAAAAATTTCACCGCTTCACAAACAGGTTTACCTTTCTGAAGCCTTGCCCAGTAAGTGAGAAGGACTCCCTCTAGTGGTCAGTTATATAGAGAGCCAAATTCTCTCCACACTGCAACTCGGCGGCAACTTCTGCGCCTGTGTCAGCCCCCTGCACCCTGATTCCAGGGCAGGCTTAGATCGAGAAAGTGAGAAAGGCCACAGTTCCTACTCAACTCAGCCACAGAGGTGCAGTGGCATTTCTGCTCAGAGACCACCAACTAAAACCGGTCCCTGAGCTGCATCCACGTGCAAGGAGCTAGGCAATAGCCCCTCAGGAAGAGTGAGGAAGAGGAATGACAGTAATTCCCAGGAAGAAGAGAGGAGCAGAAACAAATGCCTGTGCGCACCCCCAGCTCCTACTGCAGTGAGCTTGCCTCGGGATGGACAGCCAGCAAGATGCAAGTGAAAGCTGGTGGTTGGGGGGGGGGGGGGATCTTTACAAGGCAAGGGCATGTAAGAAGTCAGGTCAACAGCGCTTGTCGTTGAAGGAGATACTGGGACCCAAGACATTCTATGTCTTTGCTTCTGGACTGCCTTGAGGTAAGTGACACCCCCACCCCACCCCCTCACGTACTCCTACCATGATCTACTGTGCTGCCCAAGGCCCAAAGCGACTGGGTCAAGCGACTGTGGATTGAAACCTGGAGTCATCGTTAACCTTTTCTGTTTTTGGGTTATTTATCTTGAGTGTTTTGTCACAGCAGCAGAGAGCTAGCTAACACACCAGGCCTGGCTTAGCTGGATCCTGCCTCGGGCTCTCTCAGAAGGCTGGAATGAAGGCTTCGGGCAGGGTTGGGACCTGGCCAGAAGGACCAACTGGGTAAGCCTCTGCTTCCCAGCTCACCCACGGGTGTTCACTAGAGCCCGCTCTCAGCTTCTTGTCACCGTGTTTCAAAGGAAATCCCAAGTTTGGATGTTTACCTGTGAACAAGAACATAGAACATAGACATGTTGCCTTTGTTTGTAGTGCTGGGAATCGAACCCAGGACCTTATACTTGTTAGGCAGATGCTCTATTGAGCTGCAGCCCCTCCTGCATGTATCCCAAGCTAGCCTCCATCCCTTAGCCTCAGCCTCCCTCATGCTGGGGTAGGAAGCAGACATTGCCACTCCCACTTGCCTCTGCTGCTTATTAAATTGGCTAGTACTGGTTACTTTAGCTCACGGTTTAAAAGGCTATAACCATCACTGAAGGGAAGGGATAGTGGCAGGCGGCTCCATAGTGGTTAGAGCACAGGGCGGTTACTCGATCACATCCCAGTGGACCAGGAAGCAGAAATGGGACAGGAAGTAGGGCCCAGCCACGAACTTCAAGACCCGTTTCCCATCAAACCATTTCCCCCAGCTAGGCTCCACCTCCTAGAGATGCCAACACCTCCCAAAAGAGCATCCCCATAGTCTTATGGTTCTAACACTGTTCCAAAGGCCTATGTTTCTTCTGAGACTCAAGCCAAGCTCTTAACTATGAGCCCCTCTAAAAATAAATTTTTAATTTAAGAGAGGAGGGGAGGGGGAGCCTAAAGAGACAGCTTAATGGCTAAGAGCACTGACTGCTCTTGTAGAGGACCCAAGGTTCAATTCTCAGTCCCCACACAATGGCTCACCACTGCCTAAAACTCCAGTTCCAGGGGATCTGATGCCTTCTGACTTCCTTGGGCTCCTGGATGCATGTGGTACATATGCATACACTCAGGCACGCGTGTACCCATAAAAAAAAAAAAAATTCTGTTTTAAATGAATTAAATACTTCCAGTGTGTGGCAGCACAGAATGGACATTCCCGTTCCAGATGAGAGGAATAGATAGCAGAAGATCAGATCAAAGGAAGACTGAAAGCCATCAGGGAAAACGCAATTCCTTATTTGGCACCTGGGGCTCTTGGTGGCATCATCAGGACCCCAGACGACTCAGGCAGCTCCACCCTCCAACTCCATGCAGCTGTCCTTGACAGACATCGCACATTTCTGGCACCTCCAATATCCTGAGGTCTCCTGAGTTCCTCTTGGGTCATCCACGTAGGAAATACGGTCGTGCCACATGTTGCCTGGCCTCAGCACCTTCCTGGGACTTTGGCACAGTCCTCGATGTTACAGTCTATATGCTTACACTCCCGGCACCATGTGGATGATCATGCCATGTTCTGCTCCCAGCCCAGTATGGAGCCTAGTCTCCTTTGGCCCCAGGTGCAGCAGCCTCTGGGCTTGTGTCTCATCAGTCCTGGGGATATGTTTTCCTTCAGGGAGGGGACAGAGTCCCCGTGGTGCGGAGACTATAATGGAACTGCTCTGTGGCAGTGGGGACTTGCAGCTGCCACTTGCTCACAGCTCATTGCACGAGGAAGCAGAGCGGTTGTTTTTTTATGCAAACAGACAATATATAATTACTACTAAAATATATAATATAACCAGGCATTTGGTACATGCCTATAATCCCAGCACTTGGGAGATCAAGAAGATCAGGAGTTCAAGGCCAGCCTCAGCAATATAGTGAGTTGAAGGTCACTCTAACCTATATGAGGCTGTGTCTCAAAAATAAAACAAAAACAGTGTGTGTGTGTGTGTGTGTGTGTGTGTGTGTGTGTGTGTGTGTGTCTGTGTGTGTCTGTGTGTGTGTGTAAAATATAAAATTCTACCATGGGTTAAATAGTTGTTTGAGAATAGTTCCTATAGTTCTGTATTTTATATAACTAAAATCCAATTATATAAATGAACGCTTATAAGACAGTTGGTTCTTGGATTTCATGTTTATACTCAAGTATCATAGTTTTGAAGCTTTTCTTTTGAAAGCACCAAAAATCACTGTTTTTATCATGAACATTTTAGTTCCCTGGTAGTACCTTGAACATTGCTAAAGCCTACAGAAGTGGAGCCTCTGGAGTCTGGCTGGGTCACCTCCTCCTCCTTTCAGATTCTATGGACTCATAGAACAAGGACCGCTTTGTAAGATTTGTTTATTTATTTATTTTTAATCCTATGTGTATGAGGACCTGCATGCTTATACACCACAAATGGGCCTGGTCCCTGCAGAGGCCAGAAGAAAGCATCCAATCTCCTGGAACTGGAGTCACAGGCAGTTGTGAGCCACCCTATACACACGCTGGGAACCAAACTCCAATCCTTTGCGAGAGCAGCCAGTGTTCTTAACCTGTGTTCTCTCTCCAGCCCCAAACACAGTTGCCTGTCACAAATTAGCCTGCATTTCCACTATCCAACACCAGAGGGCAGAGCCTTAGCTGCTCAATACTTGACTCTGTGTCTAAAATGAGTCTGGCCCCAAAGCGCTACCGAAAAAAGTCTCATTTCAGGTCACCAAGTTTAACTCTTTTGGAAATACGGGTTTCCATTGAAGTTAAAGTCACTGTAGTGTATCCTGGGAAATTAAGCAATTTAGTAGTACCATACTTCAGTGAGATCAGATTTCTGCAAACTTCAAACCGTAAACCAGATGAAAAGAAATTCCATAGAAAGGTAATACATGTGGGCCTTGACAGTGGACAAAGAGGCAGGCGTAGACTTGGGGAAAATTTAAGAGCACGTGAAAATAATTATGTTATGTCTTTAAACACAATGAAACTATCTAATTAAGCCTAAATACATTAAAGGTCAACAACACATAATCTATCCAGACTCATAAAACGCATTATGTAAATAATAATTAAATCAACATGCCTTTTCTTTTTCTCCTCTCTAGCCTATTAGCCCTAGAAACACCAAAATCACATTGTGTGATTGGAATACACTTAAAAAGCTGTCATGTTTCGGTGAGATAATGTCATATAAAAATAACCCAAAGCCCACAGACACAAAATTCTCTGACAGTTCGTCAAACCCATGGCATCGTTTATTTTCGGGAAATCATCACCGTAAGGAAGACACGGTTGGAAAGACTGTAGGAGTGAAAGCCAATAGAGAAAAAGGAAAGAAAAACTGTTCTCTCCCTGTGGGAACATGAAGGGCACTGGAGATCCCAGTGTTGAATAAAATCGGCTGGAACAGAACAATTCACATTGCACGATCCTACCAGAGAACACACATACACACTGCTAAGGCTGAATAGGAAGTCTTTATTCAGCAGTTGGCGGCTCCGCTTTGCGCCTTTCCTGGAACTCGCTTTGTAGACCAGGCTGGCCTCAAACTCACAAAGATCTGCCTGCCTCTGCCTCCTGAGGGCTGGGATTAAAGGCATGCGTCACCACCACGGCGCTCTTGATCTTTTAAGCACAAAAACCATAGCCTGGGTTGACGCACTTCAGTTAGCAAGAACAGTTAGCAATAAACATGACCACAGAAGGCAGAGCGAAAGGTTAGGACCTAAAGAAAAAGAGGACGTGAGCGCGGGTGTGGTTGGGGGGATAGGGTTTTTTTGGAGATATGAGGGACAGAACAGCCAGAGGCATCTGGAAGGATCCAGACTGAACTGGGCCATGAGAGGAGAGAGAGGGAGAGAAAGAGGAAAAGAAGAGAGAAGGGACCAGCAGCCAGCGAGAAGAACCAAGAGGGTGCCTAGCCAAGATGGCTGAGTTACATGGAAATCAGAAGCTGGGGGAAGGGAAGGGAAGCCGGGGGCTGGAGAGGTTTAGGGGAGGGGGCGGGGTGAGAAGTGCTGGAGAGAGCCACAGGTCCTGAGTGGGCTTTGTCCCAGGTTTCTTTGGGACCTGACAAGGACATTTGAGACTTTCCCAGTCACGTGCTGACAACATTGACTGAGGGGTCAGTCTCTGTTCAGATGGTGTCGCTAAAAGATTGGGAACGTGAGAAGCGCCAACACCTCCTTCTGCTGTTTGAGCAGTCTCTGGAACACCAGATGACTCGTGATGGAGTCCCAGCTAACTGGAGACCCTCTGATTTGGCACCAACGCCCAGGGCGTTGCCTGCTTCCCGCCCTTCCTCTGCAGACACACTGCCGGGACATACTGTCCGTCCATCCTCCTGTTCCGCCGCCGTACACCCTCGAGTAACACGGGTTGCGTGTCATTCAGATTGATTGGACAGCAACGTGATATGACCTTAGCTGGCTGGGTAATGTATGCATATATGCCAGTGAACATACACATTAAACCAGATGCTAGTCTCTGGAGTCTGCTTCCCCGGAAACTCGTCATGACTCTGTCTCCCTCCCCACTCCCCCATTGAGCCGCTGGTTCCTGTTTTGGCAATCATTGCTGCCTCTGTGCCGGGTCCCAAGGCCCGGATGGTGCTTCTATCATGGAGACAACTGTGCTTAGGTCTGGGAGCCTGCTCCATAGGTAGAAGTCACAAACCAGAAACTGAAGTAGACAAGCTGGCGAGGTAGCTCAGCGGTTACGAGGAGCACGTGCTGTACTTCTAGAGGACCTGAGTTCAGTTCCCAGAACTCACATCAACCATCAGTAACTCCAGCTCCCAGGGATCTGAAGCCTCTGACAACCTCGGGCCCCTGAACTCACGACACATAAAAAAAGAAACTGTTGAATGGTGATCGCCAGAGCTGGGGGATATAGGATGAAGGATGGGAAAGGTTGATAAGGGGTACTGAGCTACAGTCAGAGAGAAGCAGACAGCCCTGTGTGCCACTGTACAGCACAGCGACTATCAGTGACACTCCTGTGGAACTCCAAAGCTCTAAGGACTTGGGGGCTTTTCTCCATAAAGAAATCGTAACGGTTGAGATAACAAGTTTAGGATGATTTAAATATTATACAGTGTCTGCATGTATCAAGGTATCACATGCCATGCTATGAATATGTATAAATTAGAGGCCGGGTGGTGGCGATGCATGCCTTTAATCACGGCACTAGGGAGGCAGAGCCAAGCGGATCTCTGTGAGTTCGAGGCCAACCTGGGCTACCAAGTGAGTTCCAGGAAAGGCGCAAAGCTACACAAAGAAACCCTGTCCTCAAAAAAAAAACAATAATAATAATAATAATAATAATAATAATAATGTATAAATTCTTAGACTTTATTACCAGTTCAAAAATACAATGGGCTAGCCTTAGCATGCACAGACCCTGGGTTTGATCCCCAAAAACAAGTTATTTTAATTTATTATTATTTTGTTTTGTTTTGTTTTTTTGTTTTTCAAGACCAGGTTTCTCTGTGTAGCCTTAGCTGTCCTGGAATTTGCTTTGTAGCCCAGGCTGGCCTCAAACTCACAGAGATTTGCCTGCCTCTGCCTCCCAAGTGCTGGCATTAAAGAGGTGCACCACCACTACCCAGCACAATTTTTTTTTAATCTTTATTGAAGCAGAGACTAGCATTAGCCCAGACTAACCCGAATATACATTTTCCAGCACCAGCTGAATGGAACTCACAGCAATTCTCATACCTCAGCCTCCTGAGTGCTAGATTACAGGCATGAGCAACCACATTAGACTTTTTAAAAAAAGAAATTGTTTTGTTTAAGTAAGCAAGTCTCTAGGCATGCTGGGACACCTTTAATCCCAGCACTCAGAAAATGGAAGAAAAGATTTCTCTATGAGTTCTAGACCGTCCAGGGCTGCACAGTGAGACCCTGTCTCAAAATAAACAAATAAATAAATGTAAGATGGGCAGTAGTGGGGCACGCCTTTAATCCCAGCATTCAAGAGTCAGAGGCAGGCAAATCTCTGAGTTTGAGGCCAGCCTGGTCTACAGAGCGAGTTCCGGGACAGCTAGGGCTACACAGAGTAACCCTATCTCAAAAAAAAAAAAAAAAAAAAAAAAAAAAAAAAAAAAAAAAAAAAACAATGAAGTCTTATCATGTACTCTGTAAATTTCCTACAATCGAAATTAAGATGCCTGTTTATACTTTATTATTTGAACTTAGCTTTTAGAGTGAATGGCGTGGCTTCCCTTTCTTGGCAAAGGTAGAGAGAGCATTATCTAAGATTCTAACTCTCAGCCAAACCTGATGGCACGTGCCTATAACCCAGGCACTGGGGAGGGTGAGGCAGGAAACTCAACTCAAGGTTATCTTGGGCTACATACTGAGTTTAAACCCAGTAGGGACTACATGAGATCCTGTGTTAAAAGCAAACAGAAATAAAAAAAAAAGATTCTGGCTTTCAAATACCTTGGCTCCATAAGCAAACCTGAGTTCCAACTGCAAGGCTGTCTGCGGTTTTAATAGCTGCCAGGTTGAGAGAGTTATAAATAGACACATCAAGGACTGATCCACAATCCACAGCAGTTCTTACTAATATGAAAATCCCATTTGCAATGGCTTTTTCTACCCAACTGAATTGGCCCAGCAAAGAGGTAATCCTGTTAAGACCAAATCCCTGTCTCAAGAGGCCCCAGGAATTGTTATTTGCATAGATTTGCATATCAATCCCCAGTTGATAAAATTCCTCATTAAGGAATGGATTTCTCCCTAGCTGCTGAAATGGAAGAAGCCAAACATTTTGGCCCAATGTGTTAAATAAAATTGGCCTAACCTCTCGCTCCTTGACACTTTTAATAAGCACTGCTACTTATTTTCAATTCAGTAAAACTTCACCCAAACCCAAGTTTTACAGAGAAATTTTCTACTGGAGATGAGGGACAAGATACTCAGAGAAAATACTCATTAGCTGGAGAGTCCGAAGGAAGACATCAGGAAACACTTGAAGCCAGCCAGTCAGAGCGAGGGTCCCTCTGCGACTGGCCAGAGAAGCCCTGCCCAAGAGCAGGTGCCACACTGAGTCTCCAGCCATCTCTTTCTCAGTCTGCTTCCGCCTCTGCCTTCCTGTTTTCTTTAGTCGTGTCCCTTTTTCCTGACACTCCTTCCTCAGTCTTCTTGTCCCCATCTGCAAAACAGAAATAACTTCCATGTTAGGGATGGGAAGTGGCAAAAGCATTGGCACCCAGCTTGTTAGTATTCCCTTGGCTCTTGTGTTGTGAAGGCCTAGACTTGACTTCACAGGCTCCATCTTAGGGAAAGGGCCACCATCTCAGACCACCTGCTGTACTCAGTTCCAGGGAGGACCTTAGGAATGTGCCAATGTTGTGCCCAGATCGTGACCCCCAGAGAGACCACCAAAGACGAGCATGCCGGAATGCAAAAGCAAGGTTTAATTCTGGATATCCAAAAGCAATACAAGCCTAGGCAGGGACTTTGTCCAATACATCCAACGCAGTGGAGGCTGGAGGAAGCACCCACCTGTCTGCAAGCTCAGTTTTTAAAGGGAAAAGTCACAAGGTTACATCATTTAGGGGTGCTAGTATGGATACAATTCTGATTGGCTCACTTCTAGGGACTTCTAGAAATTACTTCTAAGGGAGTGGTTGCCCGCCACCATTTCTCATTGGCTGCCCTCAGGTGGGGGCATTTCTGTGGTCAGTTACCCTGGAAACCAGGGAGAGGACATTCCATAGTCTGGCAGGCATTACCTCGTGACTATCTTATGACTCCGTACTTTTACACTTCCTGGTTTCTGGAATCTGAACCAACTGGTTTCAGTAACTAATGGCCCATTCCCAAAAGGAGAAATCTTAGGCCTTAATTTTGGGGTGAAAGCATTTCTAAGATGGCTCATTTTGGTCTCACACCATAACTCCAACTGATACAGGGCAGTATGCTCCTGCAGACATTCTGTCTGAGGTTTACGGCCCTTGAAGATATCTAGATAATCCGGCTGAGCAATCCAGATAATCCTGCTCAACAAGTTGTGATTCCCCACCAAAAAGTCTAACCCAATGGTTTCAAATGTGGTTTTGCGCCCAAAGTCTAAACCAATAGTTTCAAAAAAATCACCTTGCCCCATATCCCTTCTACTCAATCCCAAGTATGTAATTCCCAGTTTGTGGTTTTTCCCTATAAAAACTCTCTACACCTAGGCTTGTGGCTGCTGCCACATTTCCTTCCATCTGCCGTGTGGTGGCCCAGGTTGAACCTGAATAAAAGGACCCTTCTGTGCTTGCATCGGAAACCGGCTCCTTGGTGGTCTCTGGGGGTTTCGAGAAACAGGTACAACAGTTTCCGGTTTGGTTTTGGAGACAAGGGCTCGCTGCACAGCCCAGGCTGACCTCCAGCCTCAGCCACCTCTGAGTGCTGAGATTACAGGCATGTATCGCTCCACTCTTTAAACCACTGCCCTGTTCTTACAGCCTCACTCACATCTACACTCTGACTACATGGGTGTCCTCTAAACCTATGTCTGTGGTCCCAATCATTCTCTCAGGCCAAGATCACAGGTACTTGACCAGACTACGGGCCTGAGCTTGCTGTCTACCATCTCTCTACTGAAGAAGTTAGGCTGCCTCCGCTTAAGAGGATTCAAATTGCCTAGTTTGCACTCAGTGAATGAAAAGGAGCACATGACTGCTCCTAGGTCTGGTTGAGGAGAAGGTTTTATTGGAGATGTGAGGGAGAGAACAGCCAGAGGCATCTGGAAGGGTCCAGACTGAACTGAGCCTCGAGATGAGAGAAAGGGAGAGAAAGAGGAAAATAAGAAAGATGGAGAGGAGGCCAAGAAGAAAGACTAAGAGAGCTCATAGGAACCAAGAGACGGAGAAGTCAGCCAGAAGCCACGAGAGGATGTAGCCAGAATGGCTGAGGTACACAGGGACCAAAAGCTGAGGGAGGGAATCCAAGACCAACACTTAGGTTGGAGAAGTTTAAGTTGGGGGTGGGGTAAGAAGTGATGGGAGGAGCCACAGGTACTGACTGAGACTTGTCCCAGGTTTCTTTGAGACATGACACTCACAGCCTTTCACAGGGGCTGGAGAGAGGGCTAAGCAGTCAAGAGTACTTGCTGCTCTTCCAGAGGACCCACATTCAGCTCCCAACACCACACCACACCAGGCAGCTCACACCTGCGACTCCAGCTTCAAGGATCAAGCACCCTCCTCTTCTTGACCTCTTTGGACACCTACTCACTTGAGGCACACACACACATACACACACACACACACACACACACACACACACACACACACAGATAGAGAGATGACGACTCCGAGCTTAAGAGTACTTGCTGCTCTGGCTGAGAACTCAGGTTACCCTCCCAACACCTACATGGTGGCTTACAACCATTTGTAACTCCAGTCCCAGGGGAACTGGTACCCTCTTCTGGCCTCCAAGAACATTAAGCATTTACACAGTGCACGTATACACATGCAGGCAAACACTTATACACATAAAATTTAAAAAAAAAACAGCCGGGCGTTGGTGGCGCACGCCTTTAATCCCAGCACTCGGGAGGCAGAGCCAGGCGGATCTCTGTGAGTTCGAGGCCAGCCTGGTCTACAGAGTGAGTTCCAGGAAAGGCGCAAAGCTACACAGAAAAACCCTGTCTCGAAAAACCAAAAAAATTAAAAAAAATTAAAAAATAATAATAAAATAAAAAACATGAATAAAATAAATCTTAAAAAGAAAAAAAAAAAAGGCTTTTCACAAATTGTCATGCTTGGCCTTTCTAGCCTGGCCTCTGGGCACCAGGTACACATCTGCATGCTCTTCCTCCAACAACATGCAAACTTGCACAATCTGACATGTGATATACAGACACATTCACATTCATACTATTCCATACCGCCTTCCCAGAAATACCACCAGAACTTCCTGTCTATCAAACCAAGACATGTTTCTTACCTAACTATAGTTAGAGACGGCTTCCCCTTGACCAGCCTGAGATGTGCTCAGAAGCAGAGGGGGATACAGTCCACCATGGCTAAAGAAGGCATGGCATCAGGAACGTGAGAAAGCTGATCACATTGTGTCTGCAGTCAGGAAGTAGAGAGAGATGAATGGTGTACTCGGGTTTCTTTCTTCTTTGTATTTAGTCTGGGTGGTGGCACACACCTTTAATCGGGAGGCAGACCCAAGTGGATCTCTGTGAGTTCGAGGCCAGCCTGGTGTACAGAGCGAGATCCAGGACAGGCACCAAAACTACACAGAGAAACCCATCTTGAAAAACCAATAAATAAATAAAAGAAGGAAGGAAGGAGAAAGAGAGAGAGAAAGAGAGAAAGAAAAAAAAGAAAGGAAAGAAGGAAGGAAGGAAGGAAGAAAGAAAGAAAGAAAGAAAGAGAAAAACACTGAGGGCGTTAGACCCTTTTAGATGTGCCATGAAAGTGTTTCCAGAGAGGATTAACCAAGTCCTTTTCTTTTTTTTTTTTTCTTTTTTTTTCTTTCTTTCTTTCTTTCTTTTTTTTTTTTTTTCCCGAGACAGGGTTTCTCTGTGTAGCTTTGCGCCTTTTCCTGGAACTCACTTGGTAGATTAACCAAGTCCTAAATATAGATGACACGGCTCCCTGCTGCTCTCTGATACCTGGTCCTCTGCTGTGCCAGCCAGCCACAAGGAAACAGGAACCATGTCCCCTCAAATTGTCAGCCAAAGCAGACCTATTTCCCTCGGGTAAGTGGCCAAGCGTTTTTGAAAGCAGACTCTCCACCCATATCAACAGTCCCCTATGTGAGTAATATGTTCTCAGGAATCACCAGCACAAACACTGAAGCATTTTGTAGTTTGCAGTTTTAGCTTTCTGGCTAAGAATTTTTCCGAAATAAACTGTCGTGTTGACACGGGTGGTCGCAGTCTTTGTAGCGGCCAGCATACAATCACCCACACTCCCCATCTCAGTGCTGGCCTCTGCCTCCCTCCCTCGGGCTCAGCGTGTTCACATCTGTTAAAGAGCTCATTCTCTTCCAATGTACGTCTGTAATTCAGGAACTGGGGAGGTGGCGCGGTCAATAAAGTGCCTGCTGCGCATGCGTGAAGATCTGTGTTCGGCTCTCCAGCAACCAAGCCAGGTACAGCTGTGTGTACCTGAAACCCCAGCGCTGGGGGTGAGGAGAAGAGGAGACAGGCAGATCCCAGGTGCTCCTCCCGGGTCAGTCAGCCTAGCCAAGGATGAGCTGCAGGTGTAGTGACAGATTCTGTTTCCAAAAATAAGACAAATGCAGGGCCTGGTGAAACATGCCTTTAATCCTGATACAATTCCTGAGACAGAGGCAAGTAAATCTCTGTGAGTTCAAGGCCAGCCTTGCTTACATAGTGAGTTCCAGGACAGCTAGGGCTACAAAGAGAAACCTTGTCTCAAAAATATAAACAAATAAAAATTTTAAATAAGGTAGAGAGCAATTAAGAAGGACTCCTGAAGTTGGCCTCTGGCCTCCACATTCACATATGCATGCCAACTTGCACATACCTACACACATAGATTGCATATACCAGATAGATCAATGATTGATAGATTAGATAGATAGATAGATAGATAGATAGATAGATAGATAGATAGATAGATAGATGGCACATACATACATACATACATACATGATATTTGCAATGCAGTCATGCTCAATGATATACACACATAGTCCCAGCTATTCTCTGGGAGGCAAAGGCAGGAGGATCACTTCAGCCCAGGAGTTCAAGACCAGCCAGGGCAACATAGTGAGACCCCCCCATCTCTAAATAATAAATAATGAGTGCAGTGCATTCTCATTACTGAGAAGTTTGAGGATAAAAAGTTTTAGAGGACATGATAATATTCATGAGGTGGCTAGAGAAGGGGAATGTATTATTCTCTGAGTGTTGCTATAGCAATGATTAAAAAAAAAAGATTCAGATGGTTTCAAGTAAAATGAAATGGAATGTGGAAGGGTTAGTCCCGGGAGGCTCAAGGGGAGAATCAGTGTCATGCTTCTCTTCCAGGTTCTGGTGGTTCCCAAAAACCGTTGGCCTTTTTGTCTTGGGGCTGCAAACGCAGTCACTGCCACCATTGTCACACAGTGTGTGTCACTGCGTGCCACCTCCCCTGCGGACAAGGACCCGACGACGGTCACCATAAACCCTGCACCACAGATGTGATCCCAGCATCTCTAACTTAGCCAGCCTGTGGCCCAGGCCTGCAGTCCTGCCATCCCGACTGCTGGAGAAGCTGAGGGAGAGGATGACAATCTCCGGGGAATTTAGCAACTTGTTTTGTGACAGTTTCTGGGAAGATATGAACATCTCTTCATACAGACTCGGCCTGGGCATCCAACCAGCCGCCTGAAGTGATTCCCCTCAAGTCTAGCTTAGTGAACCGGTGACTTCACTGGGGTTGGCTTTTTTTAATTTGTTCTGTTGGTTGTTTTGTCAAGACAGGGTTTCTCTGTGTAGCCCTGGCTCTCCTGGAACTCACTCTGTAGATCACGCTGGCCTTGAACTCACAGAGACCAGCCTGCCTCTGCCTCTGCCTCCGAAGTGCTAGGATCAAAGGCGTGCACCACCACCACCACCACCACCACCACCACCACCACCACCACCACCACCCAGCCCCTGGCTTCCTTGGGGTTTCTTGCAGGAGCACAGCTGGTTTGAAGGCAGTTGCATCAACAAAAGGCCACCAGGACAGGGATGAAGATTCATGAAAGCTGCATCCTTGGAGCTCCCAGCTCAGTCTGCAGGGAGTCCCACCCGGTCTCTCCTCAGCAGTCGCTTACTGCTTATCTAACGTAGAGGAGGAGCCTTGTGAACCTGTAATTTCCATGACCTTGCAAACCTTCTGAGCATCATTGAGTTTCCCTCCTTCCTTATAACACAACCTCATTCCCTATCTCAAATGAGTAGGAGGAGGAAGAAAGAGGAAAGGAAGGAGAAAAACTAAGACCTGGGATGGTCTCAATGGCTAAACAGCTGGCAAGCATGCACTAGGCCCTGGATTCCATCTCTAACATCACAGATAAAAAATAGTAATCATGCCTGGCAGTGGTGGCGCATGCTTTTAATCCCAGCACTCGGGAGGCAGAGCCAGATGGATCTCTGTGAGTTCGAGGCCAGCCTGGGCTACGGAGTGAGTTCCAGGACAGGCTCCAAAGCTACACAGAGAAACCCTGTCTTGAAAAACGGAAAAAAAAAAAAAAAAAAAAAAAAAAAAGTAATCAGACTTCGTGCCACAGTCTGGCGCAGGTGGTGGCACACGCCTTTTATCCCAGCACTTGGGAGGCAGAGGCAGGTAGATCTTTGTGAGTTCGAAGCCAGCCTGATCTACAAAGTGAGTTCCAGAACAGCCAGGGCTACACAGAGAAACGGTAGGGGTGGGAGGGTGGGGGGATTGTAATTGGTCTGGGCTTGATGGTGCATGCCTTTAGTCCCAGTACTCAGGAGACAGAGGCAGACAGATCTATTCAAGTCTGAAGTCAGCTTGGTCTACAAAGTGAGTTCCAGGACAGCTACATAGAGAAACCTTATCTCAAGAGAACAAATAAAGAAGAGAGAGAGAGAGAGAGAGAGAGAGGAAGGAAGGAAGGAAGGAAGGAAGGAAGGAAGGAAGGAAGGAAGGAAGGAAGGAAGGAAGGAAGGAAGGCTACAAAAATAGTAATCATTTTTTAAAGGTGGGAAGAGGGGCTCATGAAGCTGTACCCCCTCCCTGAGGGCCTAATGGCAGTTCCTGATTGCTGGGGAAGGGGATGTCATTGAATTCAGTGTTAAGGCCACTGGTAACTTGCCCATGCTCCAGTCAATGACATCCC
Source organism: Peromyscus maniculatus bairdii (assembly GCF_049852395.1). Taxonomy (NCBI): domain Eukaryota; kingdom Metazoa; phylum Chordata; class Mammalia; order Rodentia; family Cricetidae; genus Peromyscus; species Peromyscus maniculatus. Next base: position 84,967,010 of record NC_134852.1, on the reverse strand, counting down.
ACTCATGTGCATGCAAGCAGGCCTAATTAAACTTGGGTGGTTAGGGGGGGGGATATGAAAACAGGAGGACTTGTTATGAAAAATAAAGGTTTGATGGGGAGGGCCATGTCCTGGTTTGCTTTCTGTGATGAACACCATGACCAAAAGCAACTTAGATGAGGAGAGGGTTAAGCTCATCTTACACTTCCAGGTACAGTCCATCACTTCTGGAAATTGGGACAGCCAGGGCTACATAGAGAGATCTTATTTTTAAAAAGAAAGAAAGAAAGAAAGAGAGAGAGAGAGAGAGAGAGAGAGAGAGAGAGAGAGAGAGAGAAAGAAAGAAAGAAAGAAAGAAAGAAAGAAAGAAAGAAAGAAAGAAAGAAAGAAAGAAAGAAAGAAAGAAAGAAAGAAAGAAAAAGGGCTGGAGAGATGGCTCAGTGGTTAAAAGCACTGACTGTTCTTACAGAGGTCCTAAGTTCAATTCCCAGCACCCACATGACAGCTCACAACTGTCTAACTCCTGTTCCAGGGGGTCCCACACCCTCATACAGGCAAAATACCAACAGACATAAAATAAAAATAAATTATAAAAAAAAAAGAGAGAAAGGAAGAAAGGAAAGAAGGAAAGACGGGCTAGGAATTTAGGTCTAGGCTGTGGGGGTGTTTGTTTCTTCCACACTCAGTAGACACCACTTTGTGTTCCTAAATCAGTCCATGGGGTTTTGTCTTACTGTGAGTCCTTGAGCATTCTTGAAAAACACACAAGGCATATGTCCCAAGGTTCACACACAGAGTGTGTGTGTGTGTGTGTGTGTGTGTGTGTGTGTGTGTGTGTGTGTGTGTGTGTGAAGATTACGTGTGCACAAGGAGGCCAGAAGAGGGTGTTGGATCCCTTAGATCTGGATTACAGGTGGTAGTAAGCTACCCGACACCGGCACTGAGAACTGAACTTAGATCCTCAGGAGAGGAGAATGCGCTCTCAGCCACTGAGACAGTCACCCCTCCAGCCCTTTAACAAACTTTAAAGAGGAAGAACGATGAAAGACTTTTAAAGGAAGGGCTGCTTGAAGACCGCTGGGTTCCAATGAACGACTCCATGGACCTTTAATGAGACACATTCTTCAGGAAGTTGGCAGGGCTGAGAAACTGAGCCTCTGAGATGCCTGGGGCAGGGGGAGGGTTCAAGGACACTGTCTCATTCATACCCACTTAAGCAGTTTCCATTGCCCTTCCTTATTGTGCTCCTGAGGCTCATTCAAAGCTAACACTCAAGCACCAGTGACATCTGGTAGCACGGGTAACCGTGGGCAACCAGCTTCACTCACCGTTGTCCTAGCAACAGTGATGTTCTTCAGTTGGGTTTCCACTGTGAAGTAATCATTGCTCTTTGAGGTGGACTCCTCCACATTTGCAGTTTTTTACACCAATGACATTTATGAATAAGCCTCAATTAGATGCAATTACAACAGGGCTGTTAAGTGAGGCTATGAATCGAGTCAGATTTGCATATCCTTCCATCAAACCTGGCGAACTCATGAATTGTGTGCCTGGTGCCATTCAGGGATAGAGTGCCATTTGCTGTCAAAAAAACCACCCGCCATGCTCCAAATCAATCAAGGTGGGCCACCTCTCCTCCATATCCTTACCTCTCCTCCAAAGACAAGCAAGAGTAGACTCCACAGCTTCCTGTTCCAGCTCAGTGCTGTATGTAAAAGAAAGAGAGAGATGGAGAGAGAGAAAGGAAAGGAGGGAGGGAGGGAGGGAAGGAGGGAGGGAGGGAGGGAGGGAGGGAGGGAGGGAGGGAGGGAGAAAAAAAAGAGAGGGGAGGGGAGGGGAGGGGAGGAAAAAATAACCCAGTGTAGTTAGCGCCACATTGACCTGGAGAAACCTCAAGTTTTCACGACCCAGAATCACTCTGCTAGAAAACAAGGGAACCAGGATTCAGAGCCGCCGCCACCAGCTCCTCCTACTCCCATCACTACCCCTGGGGCCAGTGATAGGATGTTTCCTTTGAGTTGTTTGAAAGATGACACTGAGTTTCATGATGCCCACAAACCTGGTGAAAAATAGTACATGTCCCCATATCTATCAAAGGTCAGTAGGAAGTGACTCAGTCTTGGGAAGCCCAGGACTGGCTGTTGAACAAGATCCCAATGACCCATGGCCCCTGAACTCCTGGATTAAATGGCTGTATCTGGCCCCCACACACTCAAATACATTACAATCTCCCCTGCCTTCATAGAATCCCATCGCATGGGCTCTTAGAGGTCAATCCACCCCTGTCCTGCCATGGAAATAAGAGTCTGGAAGGAAGCAAAGCAGAGAAGCTTCAACTGTTCCTCCAACACGGGCACATTCTTGTTCCAAGTAGGTGACTTAAGCTCCTTTGAACCCTCTGGCTTGTGGTGGGGATGGCCAGGGAGGACCCCTGTTCTTAGATGGCTATTTCTGTGTGTCCAAGTCCCAGCAACCAGCTTTTGACGGTCATAAAAAGGATGATACACAATTTAGAGTCACAGTCACAATAAAAGCAGCTTGTAATTCTTACATCCATCCTAATGGTCAGCCTTCGGAAGCTTCCCGAGGCCTCCCACGGGTTCCTGGGGCTGTAATTTATTGATGATGGCTTCTGTTGGTGCAGGGTTGAGGCTTTCATCAAAAGAAGCAGTTGTTTGTTTGGCAAATCTGTAAGGCTTGTGTCTTGGCTATGATTCATTTGAAGGTGTTTTAATGAAGATTTAATCTCTGGGAACAAGGATATTGAGGCAAACAGGATTATGTGATCAAAGAATTGTTTGATTAGTAATTTGGGGGATGGGCTGAGAGAGGGTTTCTCTGTGTAGCCCTGGCTGTCCTGAAACTGGATCTGTAGACAAGGTTGGCCTGGAACTCAGATCTGCCTGCCTCTACTTCCCAAGGGCTAGAACTAAAGGTTGTGCACCACCACCACACCTGGCTGTGGTTTTGACACAGGCACAGTAACACAGCTTCACAGAGTTAAACAAATGCAATATAAACAAAAGGAACACACTTTAAAATATTCTACTACACAGCACTTAAGAGGGAGATATGAGAGGATAAAGAGTTCAAGGTCATCCCTTGATACATGGTAAGTTCAAGGCCAACTGGGTTGCAATAAACCTTTTCTCGAAATAAGAAAAGATGCTGGGTGGTAGTGGTACGCTTCTTTAATACCAGCACTTGGGAGGCAGAGGCAACCAGATATCTAAGTTTGAGGCCAGCCTGGTCTACAGAGGGAGATCCAGGACAAGCACCAAAACTACACAGAGAAACCCTGTCTGTCTCAAAAAAACCAAACAAACAAAAAAAAACACTCGCTGCTCTCCTAGTGGACCTGGGTAGAATTCCCAGCACTATCTATAAGTTCATTTCAGGGAATCCACACCTTCTTCTGGCCTTGGAGGGCACCAGGCACACAAGTGGGGTACAGACATACATGCAGGCAAAACACTCATACTCATAAAATAATATTTAAAAGATAAAAAATAATAAATAAATAAATAAAAAAGAAAGGAGCTGGGCGGCGCACGCCTTTAATCCCAGCACTCGGAAGGCAGAGCCAGGCGGATCTCTGTGAGTTCGAGGCCAGCCTGAGCTACAGAGTGAGTTCCAGGACAGGCTCTAAAGCTACAGAGAAACCCTGTCTTGAAAAACCAAAAAAGAAAGAAAGGAATGAATTTAACTTTGTATGTACTTAACATATGCACACGTAAATTGTCGCTGCTACAGGTCAAACTGATAAAACTAACAACATAATGATATGCTTCTGATACTCCTTTCTCTGTAATGAGTACATTTAGCTGACAATTTTTTTTTCTGGAGCTGAGGCCCGAACCCAGGGCCTTGCACGCTAGGCAACTGCTCTACCACTGAGCTAAATCCCCATCCCCTTAGCTAACAAATATTACAAGAACCAGGTGAGGGCTGGAGAGATGGCTCAGAGGTTAAGAGCACCGACTGTTCTTCCACAGGTCCTGAGTTCAATTCCCAGCACCCACATGATGGCTCAAAACCATCTGTAATGAGATCTGGCACCCTCTTCTGTGTACATAATAAATAAATAAATAAATAAATAAATAAATAAATAAATAAATAAATAAATAAATAAATAAATAAATACCAGGTGATAACAATAGTAGATTTGATCAGTGGGCGCACGTGGAACAGAGCTCCCAACATGTGTGGACTGCACATTGTTTTTAAGAGCTCAAGAGACCCCCACTGAGTGTGATGTACGGAGATGGAGGGAGGAGGAACATCACCAAGTTCAAGGCCAGCCTGCTCTACCTAGCCAGTTCCAGGCCAGCCAGGGCTACATCATAAGACTCTGGAGAGGGAAAAGAGAGAACAGAGAAATGAGAAAGGAGAGAATTCAGAAACTGGTAGCGCTGTCAGGGTTTGAGAACAGAAACGACTGGGAAGGCACTGTGGGAGCTTCCGACATGTCCCCACCTTCCTTCAGCAGCCACCGCTGTCCCCGAGATTATACGGCAGAGTTGCCCAGCAGATTTGTCTTCAGGAGCTAAGACATGGTGAGAATAGCACCTTTTTATTACATTGGAGTGACTCAGGGTCAATGAGACGGCTGGGTGGGTAAAGGCGCTGGCCATCAACACTGAAGATATGAGTTAGACCCCCACCTGGTGGACAGAGAGGGCCAGCTCCTGAAAGTTGTCCTCTGACCTCCACATGCACTTGGTGGCACGTGGCTCACACGCCCCATATGTAATTTTTCTAAAACTATTTTTTTAAGATTGTTTTATTTATGTGTATGAGTGTTTTGCCTATGTGTATGTATGGGCACCAAGTGCATGCTTGATACCCTAGGAAGTCAGAAGTGGGCATCAGATCCCCTGGAACTGGAGTTAGGCATGGCTCTGAGCCACTGTGTGGGTGCTGGGAACCGAACTCAGGTCCTCTGAAAGAGAAACAAGTGCTCTTGAACTACTGAGCCATCTCTCCAGCCCCTAAAAACATTTTTGGGGGGAGGGTTGGTTTGTCAAGACAGTGTTTCTCTGGGTAGACCAGGCTGGGACCGAATTCAGAGGTCCACCTGCCTCTGCCCCCCAAGTGCTAGGATTAAAGGTGTGTGCCACCATCATCATCACCACCACCACCACCACCACCACCACCACCACTACCACCACCAGAAAACACTTTTAATAAATAAATAAAATGGGAGTATTTAACACAGAAAAGTGATTTGTCACAAACATCCGGGACACACATGACTCATGCACAGGTCTGTCACAGCATTAGTGTGCCAGCATGGATTCTCAGGCATCTGAGGAAGAGAGGGAGAGGAATAATTTGATCTTCTCACATCTTTTAGTGGGGTGAACCCTGGCCAAAAGAGGGCCAGATACTACTGAAGAGCCGGGCCCTGGAGAGGCTATCACACAAATGAGAGCAATCCGCCCTGACAGCTGCCTCGGCAATCAGCCAGCATTCACGCTGCACAAAGGAGGCCCATCGGCCCTCGGCTGGTCCTCCGGGTCTGCATAAGCACTGATTCAGAAAAAGCTATCGAGTTCATCTTCAGCCTTTCCTTGTTGCTATGGAGAGCTTAGAAGGAATGGCTGTCCAGAGCCTGCGATGAAGCACCTGCAGAGAGGAATGGCGGACACAGTCCAGGTGTGGCCTTCGAGTCATTTAGACGGAGCATCTTCAGTTCAATCCCTGAATGCTTACAAGAGCTGATCCCTGTGTTGTTGATATAATTTAATTACCACCAAACTCCCTATGGAGGTCAATGGTTAATCTTTACTAAGAATCAAGAAAGTTAACTAGCCAAGTTTAACTTACTTCAGCTTCCCCCAACCCACCCACCTGCTTAATGACACTTTGTCTTATTTCCTTTTGTTTAAGATGGGACCTCACTTTGTAGCCCAGACTGTCCTTGAGCCGGAGATTCCCTTGTTTTAGCCTCTGGAGAACTGGGTTTACAAGCATACACCACTACACCTGGTTCTCACCAGTTTCTTTAACATCTATTCGTCTGTAAGCATCCTCTCCATGTAAGAGCTGAAAAACAGCCATCATTTCCTCCTTGGGACACTCTATGATTTCTAAAAACAGCTGGTACAAAACGTAAAGATATAAAGGGGATAAACCGCAGGCAGCCATGCAGAGTGTGCACATCTGGGAGCATGCGTCTTTTTTGTAATTATCAGAAGAGTCCAGAGCCAGGGATGTAACTCAGTTGGCACAGTGCTGGCCCAGCATGCTCGAAGCCCTAGGTTTGATCCCCAACACAGCCTGAACCAAGTATGGTGGCACACTAGGAATCTCTCCAATGTGGAGAGAGTGGAAGCCCAGAAGGTTAAGGTCGTCTCCGGGTGCACAGAGAACTCAAGCCCGTGAGCTACAAGAGACCTTGTCTCAGAAAACAAAAGGAAGAAAAATGCCGGAGGTAGCTCTGGCTGCTGCGAGTTTAATGACTGCCATAGAACTCTAACTCCCACACCCTAAGCAAGTATTCTTGTGGTGGTAATCTAATTGTACTGAAATATTATTTTGATTGTATGTTAATAAATAAAGTTGTCCGGGGGTCAGAGCTATTAGAGCCATAGCAAGAATGTGGCGGTGGTGGCACACGCCTTTAATCCCATAAGATCTCTGTGTGTTCAGGGATATAGCCAGCATTGGAGACATATGCCTTTAAGACCTAGGGGGCTGTACATTCAGACAGTGACGAGGCAGTCATGTGTTTGGGTTTACAACCAATGAGAAGGCAGAACAACATACTATAAAAAAAAAAAACGAACAGACAGGAAGTAGGTCTCTTTTCGCAAAGCTGGGACAGCAGGAAGAAGGGTGAGATTTTAGCTCTGAGCTCTGACCTCTCGGCTTTCTCTTTTACATTGTTTCTGTGTTTCTTATTTAATAAGACGGTTGGTTACATCTATATATTCTGCCACTGAAATCCATCCCTCGCCCTCGTGTGTGTGTGTGTGTGTGTGTGTGTGTGTGTGTGTGTGTGTGTGTGTGTGTGTGTGACTATGTTATCCTATTCAGGGTCATAACCTGTGGCCCCAGTCAGGTCCAACCACCGGTCCTCAATAAGCCAATTGAAAACATCCAAATTAGGGGTGGAGAGATGGCTCAGTGGTTAAGAGCACTGAGTTCAATTCCCAGCAACCACATGGTGGCTCACAACCATCTATAGCAGGGTCTAATGCCTTCTTCTGGCATAAAAAGCATACATGCAGATAGAGCACTTATATACACAAAATAAATAAATTCCTGGGTCCTGAAGTGAGATTAAAGTTTAAATAAAGGGCAAAACATGTTTAAGCAGTCCTGGTCGGGGTGGGTCCTGCCCACCAGCCCACTATTTTCTGGAGTTTGATATCTTTTTATAAAATGTTCTAACAAGTTATTAGAACTGTTTGAAACCTCCTGGAAGTTCTCCCCTCTGCCTGGTGCCTCTTTCTTCCCCCAGCATGAGATTCCTGTAGAAGTTCCCATTGCTTTGGGGTCCACTGTTGCAATAGTCTGATAATCAGATTGAGGGACACAATGTCTATTTAGAATATCTTTGTTCTGTCTGGCAGGTCACACTAGGCCCTAGTGACTAAAGATCAGTCACACGAGGAATTACATTCTTTCTCCTCATCCTCTGTTGTTTTTTGTCTTTTGGGGGGCCCACCACCCATCTCCCAAATAAATCACACACGGAGGCTTATTCTTAATTATGAATGCCCAGCCTTAGCTTGGCTTAGTTTCTAGCCAGCTTTCCTTAACTTAAATTATCCCATTCTCTAACTTCTGTAAATCTTACTTGTGGTGGTATTGTTGTAAGAATTCTGTCCTTAATTATGTCATCAGCCTGCAACGGCGTCCCAGCCTAAAAAGCGGGTGGGTCCTCTGTGTGCCTCTCTTTCCTTTCCACTCCTTCCTTCTGTCTGTCCTCTCTCTCCCTCTCTCACCCCTCTCTCCCAATAAAGCTCTAAAAAGGTAACCATGGCTTGTGATTCTTCCGACCAGCACTCTCCTCCGCCGGCATGCCCACAGCGGCCAGCCATGAGCAGCGCACCGTTTAACCAACAATTGTGTTTCCCGAAATATTGTGTACACTAATAAACTTATCCAGGCTGGGCGGCGGTGGTGGCGCACGCCTTTAATCCCAGCACTCGGGAGGCAGAGGCAGGTGGATCTCTGTGAGTTCGAGGCCAGCCTGGACTACAGAGTGAGTTTCAGGAAAGGTGCAAAGCTACACAGAGCAACCCTGTCTCGAAAAAACAAAAACAAAACTTATCTGGGGTCAGAGAATGGAACAGCCACAATATTAAACATAGAAGATAGGCAGTGATAGCACATGCCTTTAATCCTAGCATTCTAGAGGCAGAGATCTGGTTGGATCTCTGTGTGTTCTAGGATACAGCCAAGCATGGTGACTCACGCCTTTAATCCCAGGGAGTGATGGCAGAAAGCAGAAAGGTATATAAAGGTTTATAAGGTGTGAAAACCAGAAACTATAAGCTTTTAGCTGGTTAAGCATTCAGGCTTTTGAGCAACAGTTCAGCTGAGATCCATTTGGATGAGGACTCAGAAGCTTCCAGTCTGAGGAAACAGGATCAACTGAGGAACTGGCCAGGTGAGGTAGCTGTAGCTTGTTCTGCTTCTCTGATCTTCCAGCATTCACCCCAATACCTGGCTCCAGGTTTGTTTTGATAATAAGACCTGTTAAGATTCCTGCTAAACTTACTCTTACTCCATGGCTGGCTGTATAGCTGGGTGGCTGGCACCTGGAGTCCTCCTTCTCTGGCTACTTCTTTCTTTTTTCCTCTCCTAGATTTCTCCTTCTATATATTCTCTCCACCTGCCAGCCCCACCTATCCTTTCTCCTGCCTTGCTATGGCCATTCAGCGCTTTATTAGACCATCAGGTGTTTTAGATGGGCACAGTAATACAACTTCACAGAGTTAAAAAAAAAAAAAGGCAACATAAAAGTAACACACCTTAAAATAATATTCTGCAACAGTCCTCTCGTCTCTTGAGACATGCCTCATTCAGTTACCCCAAACTGGTACTGAACTTTGATCTCCCTGCCTCAGCATCCCAAGTATCTGAGATCTCCAGTCCAGGTTGACCTGGAACTTACCCTGGAGCCCAAGCTGGCTCTAAACGGGCAGCATCCCTACCCCCTTGACTCATCTAGTGTTGGAATTATAGGCACGAGCCACCATATCCAATCAAAAACACTTTAATGTTGAATCTATAGAAAATATGTAACTTTGCAGGGACATGAAGTGAAGCATGATCTTAATCAGTCTTATCAATAAAAATCAGGAGTCAAATATGGGGCAACAACCTGAAAGATCAGAGAAGCAAAGCAACAGCCACTAGTGACTTCTTACCTCTCTGGATCCTCAGACCAAAGGGGCATGAGATCTCTCCACCCACCTTATATTCCTGTCTCCACCTCCCAAATGCTGGGCTCAAAGGCATGAGCCTCCCATGAGCTCGGATTAAAGGTGTGTGCCACCACCACCTGGCCTCTATAGTTAACTAGTGGCTAGCTCCACCCTCTGATCTCCAGGCAAGCGTTATTTGTCAGAACACGAACAAAATTTCACCCAACAATGAAGGCCAGACTATCTAAGGCACAAAGTCAAAAAATTAGGAGATATATGCAAAGACAGATTGCTCATGAGCCATGCACAGATACTGCATATCCAGTTTGTCCTGGGGTCTCAATATGAGAGCACATATGGTCTCCCCCCTACACCCCTACACACCCCATTATGTAAACAACTTACTGAAAAGTGACAAGCCAGGCAGTGGTGGCACACGCCTTTAATCCCAGCACTTTGGAGGCAGAGGCAGGTGGGTCTCCGTGAGTTCAAGGCCAGCCTGGTCTCCAAAACCGAGTTCCAAGAAAAAGGCGCAAAACTACACAGAGAAACCCTGTCTCAAACAAACAAACAAAAAAAGAAAAATGAAAGAAAGAAAGAAAGAAAGAAAGAAAGAAAGAAAGAAAGAAAGAAAGAAAGGAAAAGTGACAAGCTACATATTACCCTCACAGAGAAACCCTGTCTCAAAAAAAAAAAAAAAAAAAAGAAAGGAAGGAAGGAAGGAAGGAGGGCTGGAGAGATGGCTCAGAGGTTAAGAGCACTGACTGCTCTTGCAGAGGTCCTGAGTTCAATTCCCAGCAACCACATGGTGGCTCACAACCATCTGTAATGAGATCTGGTGCCCTCTTCTGGTGTACAGGCAAACTTGCAGAAAGAACACTGTTTATATAATAAATAAAATAAATTTTTTAAAGAAAGGAAAAGTGACAAGCCACATATTACCCTCCCCATTTTTTGTTTGTTTGGTTGGTTTGGTTTGGTTTGGTTTGGTTTTTGAAGACAAATTTTGTCTGTGTAGCTTTGGTGCCTTTCCTGGAACTCACTCTAGCCCAGGCTGGCCTCGAACTCACAGAGATCTGTCTGTCTCTGCCTCCGAGTGCTAGGATTAAAGGTGTGTGCCACCACCACCTGGCTCTACTCTCCCTATTTATAATCTTTGGGTTTTTTTTTTAATTTATTTGTTTTATGTGAATGGTACTCTATCTGCATATAACACTTTCGTCCCATTGTAGATGGCTGTGAGCCACCATGTGATTGCTGGGAATTGAACTCAGGACCTCTGGAAGAGCTGCTAATGCTCTTAATCGCTGAGCCATCTCTCCAGCCCCCCTCCCTATTTATAAAAACACACTTCTTGCCACCAAGGAGAGTCTAGTTCTGGACCTCTATAATCGTTCAATGAACTCCAGTTTTCTAATGGCTACATTCCACTAACACATGGCTCAGACAATGAGGTACAGTGTAAAACAGCAATAGAGCCTAAATACAGCCTCCTTAGCTTGTGACCTCCAAAGGCAGCTTACCCCTGTTTCAAACAGGCAGTGACATAAAATACCTAATAGGGTGGATGCCCCAGCCAACGCAAGCGCTTGGCATGTGTCTGTCATACACAGAGTGATGGCAGGCTGGGCCTGGAGTGAGGCCGCAGAGATTGCAGTGTTTGAGACCAGTGCATAAAAATGTGTTGCCACTAGATGGCAGTGGCGGTGCTAAGTATAGAAATGGTGTGCAACCTCCACATAGGCGTTAGTATTCATTCGTCAACACCTATCTGTATTCAGTGACTGCGAGGTATCCGGCACCTGAGGAGGCAGTTAGGATAAAGAGGATCAGCAAAAAAAGACCCACTCCCCGCCCCAATGAACCCTATATTCTATAGAGGTAACAAACTGAACAAGAATCACACACGTGAGGGTACCACTCACCCACAGTGAGACAAGTGCTGGGGAGTGAATATGCAGAAGAATAAATGCATCCCAGAGGAAAACATGAGAACAAGGCGAAGGAGCCAATGTGGGAGGGGGTGGGTGAAGTTTCTCTGGAGCAGGGCTGAGCTTTTCAGGAGTCTTGGTCTTGAAAGAGTCTGACAATTTGTTTGTCTGTCTGTCTGTTTGTTTGTTTGTTTGTTTTGTTTTTGGAGACAGAGTTTCTCTGTGTAGCTTTGGAGCCTGTCCTGGAGCTCACTCTGTAGACCAGGCTGGCCTCGAACTCATAGAGATCTGCCTCTGCCTCTGGGATTAAAGGCGTGTGCCGCCGCCGCCGCCGCCGCCGCCGCCGCCGCCGCCGCCGCCGCCGCCGCCGCCGCCACCTGGCAAGTCTGACAATTTTTAAGTCATGTAGGGTGGCAGAGGTGAAACTGGATGGTTTGCTGTTGGATAGGAGTTGCCCTGGACAAGGGCTGGTTTGCACTTAGTTGAAAGGTCTGAATTTGCCTTGAGGGAGTCAATTGGGGACAGAGAAAGCCAGCTAGACAGCAGTGGTCAGCGGGATTAGAGGCGCCTGGTGAAGTCCTGAAGTCCCAGCACTTGAGAAGCCGAGGACAGAGGATTGCTATGAGTCCCAGACTGTCCTGGGTACACAGGGAGACCCAATCTAAAAAAAAGAAAAAGAAAGAAAGAAAGGAAAGGAAAACAAGCCTGGGACACGACTCGACAGTACAAATGCCCCCTGAACCCATGTGAAAGCCAGGTGCCCTGTCTAATACCAGGTCTCCTACAGCAAAATGGGAACCAGAAACAGGAGAATCAGGAAGCTCTTGGGCCACTAGCCTGGAGTACGGGGCACAGCAACCTAGAGAGGGTTTAAAACAAGGTGCCAGGCACGGCAGTACACGCCTTTAATACCAGCACTCAGGAGGCCAAGGCCGGTGGATCTCTGTGCGTTCTTGAGGCCAGCCTGGTCTACATAGTAAGTTTCAGGACAGCCAGGACTGTTGCATAGAGAAACCCTGGCTTGGAAAAACAAAAAACAAAAAACAAAAAAAAACAAAACCCAAGGTGGAAGGCAGGAACCAACTCCCAAAAGTTGTCTTCTGACTTCCACATGTGTGCCCTCACACACATATATACTACACATACATACACAAAAATAAATTAATAAATAAATTTTTAAGAACGAAGCAAGGGTTTGAAGAGACAGCTCAGTGGTTATGAATGATTTTGGCTCTTACAGAGAACATGGATTCAGCTCCCAGCACCCACATGGTGGCTCACAGTCTTCTGTAACTCCAGGTTCAAGGTATCCAAATCTGACTTTGGCCTCCGTCAACACTCCAACAGACATGGGCTCATGCACACACACACATTTTTTTTTTTTTTCCTGCTCTTACAGAAGACCAGAGTTCAGTTCCCAGCATCGGGGGAAATCTCACTGCCTGTTAAGTCCAAGGTCCTCCACAGGCACTCACATAGACACACTCATAAAAGTAAAATAAGTCTTGTTTGTTTTTTGAGACAGGGTTTCTCTGTGTAGCTCTGGCTATCCTAGAAGTCACTCTTGTAGACCAGGCTGTCGGGGTGGGGGGGCAACAATTACTGGAGACCAGTGAGGAGTTTGCTGCCAATCAGGGAAAGGTCAGTAGAGGTAAAGGGATAGATAGACCTGAAATATTTAAGAAAAATACATTCATAGTATTCATCGGGTTGACCCAGATCTTTGGGCCAAGATGGAGTCACCTAAGACACCAAGATGGATGGCCAGGGTGGGACCCAGCCCCTTCTGGGAAATGGAAACTGAACATTCTACATGTTTCAGAAGTCTGCTGACTCCTTGTCTCAACAAACAACGTGAGCACAGCTCTGGCCGCCGTAACAGTCAGAGCCCACCCACCCCTCCCCCATATGCTGACTGCGGTCCCTTTTACAGGCAGTTCCTTTTTCTTGAGTGCTGTCCTGCCACACTCCCGACCAATGCAAACCACCCTCTAAAACCCAAACTCCTTTTTAGGGTGCTGCACTGCCTTCTCTTGGGAGAGCTCAGCAGTCCACTCCCCAAATAAAAATGTATCGTTCAGCTTCTGTCTGATGGTCTGGTTCTCTGACTGAACCACCCATTTGGGATGACTGTTATGTTATAGCCTGATGAGATCATCACTCTACACCACAAAGGAAAATTCCAAGACCCCCACGAATAATGGGGCTCAAAACTTTTATTACAGCTGGCAGGTTTGCATTCAGCTCGGAGGGAATGTGCACCAACCAAAGCACTACGAATTCTTTTATACGGTTTTTGTTGCTGGGCAGCCAGAAGCAAGCTAGCAGGTTACAAGAGCCAATGAAAACTGTTAGCTTGGCCTAAACCACACATTTTTTAAAGTTTCAAATAACAGACGGGTTTTCAGGTGTGACCCAGTTTGTACAACTTTCTGTGATTGCACCTTCCTTACAAGACACCTAGCTTGGGTCCAGAACAATGTAACCCTGGGGTTAATTTTTCTTTTTGGAGGTTTCTTTCTCCTAGGTCATCTCAGTTAAAGGTTGGTAATCATTCATAGTGGTGCAAGCTGCTAATCCCAAAGATGGGAGGAGAAGGACCACAGACCCAAATCATTGTAGCCAAATTCATTAAAGCAAGCGGTTTTTTTATTTGTGTACATGGGCTACCTCCCCCTAAGTTGGGGTTTGAGAGGTCAGCACTAGATGTGAGGAAGACAAGGGTGTTTTGTTTGTTCAGTTGGTTTTGGCTTTTCCAGACAAGGTTTTACTGTGTAGCTCTGGCTGTCCTGAAACTCACTCTGTAGACCAGGCTGTCATCCAATTCACAGAGATCTGCCTGTCTCTGCCTCCTGAGTGCTGTGATTAAAGATGTGTGCCACCACCCAGCTAAGATAAGGTTTTTATAGCTCAGCGTAGGGGGTTTTCAAATTCGGGATTCAGAGGGCAAAATAGACCAGGTTACAGGAGCTGAACATAAGCATAACAAGTTAGTCATAACGACCCCCTGAAACAAAGGCATGATTGCAAGGAGGTTGTAACTACAGGTGGTCATGACAAGGTGGCCACAACAGCCCTTTGGAAACAAAGGGAGGGTTGCAAGATGATTATTAACTTTTTAAAACAAAGACGTGATTGCCATTCCTGGAACAGGCAATACAAAACCGTTTGTAGTGTAAGCTACAGTTAAAGCGTAGCCCAACTGAGAAACAGAGGTTTAATCATAAACAGGAATGAATCTAGTCTGCCTTAACTTTAAGATGGCTTTTGAGCCTAAAATGGAGGCAGGCTGGTTCTTCAAAGCCTGAATCTCAACACTCAGTACACTATGACAGTAAGACGACAAGTCCATGGTCAGCAGGAACAACTTAGTGGAAACCCTGCTGCAAAAGAAAACTTTTTTTTTTTTTTTGAGGCAGGGTCTTTGTAGCTCTGGCTAGCCTGGATGGAACTCACTGTGTAGATCTGGCCTCTGTCTCCTGAGTACTGGGATTAAAGGCATGCACCACCACACCCAGCCTCGTTCTTAAAATGTCTTAATGGGTTTGATATTTTTCTAAGTCAAAAAAATAAAAAACCGAATCCAGGTTTGGGGGTATTTTTCTTCAGCCCATTCCCATCCTCAGCGGCGTTTTCCTTTTCTATTTCTATAATTAATTAGTCAATAAGGGATGGGGTTGTGAGCAAACATTAAACAAGATTGGCCATCAGTAGATATACATTAAAGTTGAATGAGTGCATGGAGGGATTTATTACACTGTTTCCCACCTCTGTAAGCAGCATTTTTTTTTCACAGATGTCCCACAGCTTTGCCCACTCAGGGGCAAAACACAGTCCCCTTGTTTGTTTAACAAAGTCTTGTCCTTAACCTCTACCCACCTTGTTTCTTTAGCTCTTTGTCTTAGCGGGTAGAGGTTACAATGCAGTCTCTCCCACATCTATTGTGAAACGTAAACTTTTTTTTTTTTTTTTTAATTTTTCGAGACAGGGTTTCTCTGTGTAGCTTTGCACCTTTCCTGGTACTCACTTGGTAGCCCAGGCTGGCCTCGAACTCACAGAGATCCGCCTGCCTCTGCCTCCCGAGTGCTGGGATTAAAGACGTGCGCCACCACCGCCCGGCGCTTTTTTCTTTTCTTTCTCACTCCTTCAAACTGTAGGAAACTGCCGGGCGGTGGTGGCTCACGCCTTTAATACCAGCACTCAGGAGGCAGAGCCAGGTGGATCTTTATGAGTTCCAGGCCAGCCTGGGCTACAGAGTGAATTCCAGGAAAGGCATAAAGCTACACAGAGAAACCCTGTCTTGGAAAAACAAACAAACAAACAAACAAACAAACCAAAAACTGTAGGAAACTGCAGATGACTGATCAGAAGCTCTGTACAATTCCTCCAAGAGTCTTATAGCTGAGGAGCCATCCCTCCAGAAAGCAGGCATTTCTGTGCTAGCTTCTAGAAACCCACAGGAATGCTGGGAGTTTACGAAGGAACCTATGCTCCACTTAATTGCCTAGTCTGGCACCATTCTGGTCAAGTGGGTGAGCCTTTCTGACTGCTTCCTCCAGGTGGCTGAGCAAGAGCCAGGAACACCTGGGCTGAGACACGCCCCTACCCTGGCTCCCCTATCCTGCTTTTTTTTTTCCCTGCCTTGGCCTGTGTCCCTGTGCCCTGGCTCCCATCATCCACCCTCACTGAGCCACAGCCAGCCTCCTGTTGCTGCCCAGACTGGCATTCAACCCAGAAACTCTGCCTCCTCCTCTGAGCAAAGAAAAGGGGTCTCTTCTGGAAAGCTGCCCGATCCCATAGGCTCCTGGCACCATTTAGTGCTGTGTTGGGTAGTTTCTGTCAACTTGACACACACTAGTCACCCAGGAGGACGGATCCTCAGTTCAGGAACTGCTGGTATCAGACTGGTCTGTGGGTACCTCTGTGGGCTGAATCTTGGCTGCTGATTGATGTGTGAGGGCCCAGCCCACTGTGGGCGGTGCCATCCCTGGGAAAGTGGGCTGTACAAGAAAGGTAGGAAGCCAGGGGAATTACTTCACCTCTGTCAATTGTTTCTCATTTCTAAAGTAGGCCATCATCTTCCCCTTAGAGTGTTTTATTGTTGCTACTTTTGTTTTGTTTTGTTTTTCAAGATTTATTTATTTATTATATATACAGTGTTCTGCCTGCATATGTCCTTGCAGGCCAGAAGAGGGCACCAGATCTCATTACAGATGGTTGTGAGCCACCATGCGGTTGCTGGGAATTGAACTCAGGACCTCTGGAAGAGCAGCCAGTGCTCTTAACCCCTGAGCCATCTCTCCAGCCCCCTACTTTTGTTTTGTCGTGGTGTTGTTTTGAGACAGGGCCTCACAGTGAGCTCTGACTGGCCTGGAACTTGCTATGTCTATGTGGACCAGGTAGGCCTCAAAGCCACAGTGCCTCTGCCTCCCAAGTGTTGAGATTAAAGACATGTGACTCCGTGCATGCCTGGCCCCTTAGAGTGGTTTGAGATGGTGTCAGTGAACTACTTAGCATGAAGAGACAACTCAACAGGTATTAATAAAAAATTAACAAAAAGCAAGAATGGTGGTGCATGCTGATAATCTCAGCACTTGGGAAGCCACGACAGCAAGTTCAGAAAGTTCAAGGCCAGAGCCTACTTCTGTATGTAGCCCTGGCTAACCTGAAACTCAGTATGACTCCAGGCTGGGCTTGAACTCACAGAGATCTGCCTATTTCTTCCTCACAGTGCTGGGATTAAAAGCATGCACCACACCTGTCGGGATCCAGTTTTTAGTGCAGTCAAAGGAAGACCTCCCTAGGTCTTTGTGAGCCCCGGCCCTCATCTCTAACATGGTCGGCTGATATTTGGGAATCGTTTAAAGCGCCACCAACACACTTCCAAACAAGACCTCCTATCCCAGGCCAAGTGGTGGTAGCACACGCCTTTACTCCCAGTACTCTGGAGGCAGCGGCAGGCAGATCTCTGTAAATTCCAGGCTAGCCTCGTCTACAGAGCAAGTTCCAGAACAGCCAGAGCTACACAGAGAAACCCTGTCTTGAAAAACCAACAAAATAGAAAAGAAAACTTTTTACTGAACCCTGCGTTAGTTTCCTAGGATCACAACAACAATTTTTAGAGTGGTCTCCTCATCAGGGATACATCCCAAAACATCCCATGGGATGTCCAAAAATTATAGACAATACCAAGCCAATACAGATGTATGTGTGTGAGTGTTGTGCCCAGATCGTGACCCCCAGAGAGACCACCAAAGACAAGCATGCCAGAATGCAAAAGCAAGGTTTAATTCTGGATATCCAAAAGCAATACAAGCCTAGGCAGGGACTTCGTCCAATACATCCAACACAGTGGAGGCTGGAGGAAGTGCCTGCCTGTCTGCAAGCTCAGTTTTTAAAAGCAAAAGCCACAAGGTTACATCATTTAGGGGTGCTAGTATAGGTACAATTCTGATCGGCTCACTTCTAGGGGCTTTCTAGAAATCATGGCTTAATCTTATTTCTAAGGGAGTGGTTACCCGCCACCATTTCTCATTGGCTGCCCTCAGGTGGGGACATTTCTGTGGTCAGTTACCCTGGAAACCAGGGAGAGGACATTCCATAGTCCGGCAGTCATTACCTTGTGACTACCTTGTGACTCTGTACTTTTATACTTCCTGGTTTCTGGAATCTGGACTGACCTGTTTCGGTATCTATTGGCCTATTCCTAGGAGGAGAAATCTCAGGCCTAAGCTTTAGGGTGAAAGCATTTTGGTCTTATTTCTAAGATGGCTCATTTTGGTCTCACTTGAGTATGTCTATCATAAAGTTTAACTTATCAATTAGACACAGTAATGTGCTGGAGTTGACTAGGTGATTAGGAGCATTTCCTACTCTTACAGAGAGAGGCCCCTGGGGCTGTGGTTAGCCTTGGGTAAGTGAAACTGTAGTAAGCAGAAACACAGGTAAAGAGAACCCACTGTGCCATAAAGGGAGAAGGGCTGGCTTGTACATATTCTCAGAGTTTTGGAGGCCTGGAGTATAATCAAGGTGGTAAAGGGCTCATAGTTCTGAAGTCCCAAGGGAAGGATGTGTTTCACCCTTTGTGTTGTCTGGTGGAGCCAGTCATTGGCTTTCTGTGACTTGAAGAGGCTTCAGTCTCTGCCTCTGCAAACACATGACCATCTCTTCCTATGTGTACTCAAACCTTCCTGTCTACAGAGGAGGATACACATGATGGTGACACAGAGAGCCCATCCCAAGAACCTTAATCGTACCTGGAAAGTCTGTTTGGTTTTATGTCTTTATGAGACCAAGTCTCAAGTACCCTAGGCTAGCCTTGAACTCACTCTGCACCTGAGAATGACCTTGAACTCCTGATCCTCCTGCCTCCACCTCTCAAATTCTACGATTGTAGGCATTCCTGGGCACATATTCCTCACACACACCCATGGGTACCAAAATTCAAGGATGCTCAAGTTGCTAATACAAAATGCAACCTACAAACACCCACTCGCAAACCTTGCCTCATTTATAAATTATTTATAACTATCTAATACAATGCAAATGTATGTAAGTAGCTGTTAAATCATATTGCTTAGGGAAAATGTCAGGAGTAAAATCTGTACTTGTTTAGCACAGACACATTTCAGTTACTTTTGATCCACTCTTGGTTGGATCCTCAGATATATACCTACATGCACATTAACTCCCTTCACCCTCACAAGCCTGTCTTTAACTCTCTGTTGTACAGAGAAGCAATCGGAAGCAATAAGAGGGAAAGCAGCATAGTCAAAGTCACACAGACGTGCACTGCTTTCACAACTCCTTGTGAAGAGTGGCAATATAGGGCCGGATGCTGTTGGCGCATGCCTTTGATCCTAGCACTTGGGAGGCAGAGGCAGAGTTCTAGGCCAACCTGGTCTACATAGTGAGTTCGAGGACAGTCAGGGCTACAGAGAAACCCTGTGTGGAAATAGAGGGGGGAGAAAAAGTGTGGCATGTGCCTATGTTTCCACACTTAGCATCGAGGGGGCAGGAGGCTGCCAACTTGGATGCCACCCTCAGCTTGAGCTATTTAGAAGATCTGGTTTGTCTCCTTTCCTATCTTTACAGTAGCCCAGACCAGCCTCAAACTCACTATGTAGTTGAGGCTGGCCTTGAACTCTTGATCCTCCCGTACTCACCTCAACATGTGGCATGAAACCCAGTTTATGTGGTACTAGGGATCAAATCCTGGCCTTCAGGCATGTTAAGCAAGCACTGTACCAGCTGTCTCAAAATAATTAAGTAAAATCACTATTGATTGGCTACTCGGGAAAATATGAGCAAGGCACAGGCTCCTAAATATGGCACCGTATGGCAAGGATGGTGCATCTCCTATTTGATGGACAAATGCCACATGGGCATCTGAGAAGGGATCTGAGGACTCTGTCAGCGACAGGGTTAAGAAACTTTGTTTTCTAAATTGGCCATGACGGCTCAACCTGTGAACTAAGCACTTTTGAGGGTGAGACATGGGAACTCCAGAGCTTAAGGCCAGGCCTGGGCCGCACAGTTGAGTTCCAGGCCAGTCTGCATTACAGAGCGAGACCCTATCTAAAACACAGAAACCAACACAACAAAGGCTATGACACAGGCCTGTGATCCCAGCATCTGGGAGGTAGAGAGGGCCGAGTCAGGAGTTCAAGATCACTCACCACTGCAGAGCTGGAGTTTGAGGCCAGCCTTGACCATATTCCACCCTGTCTCGGGTGGTAAGGGGCAAGGTCTGACCTTAAAAGGTTGTGTCTTCATTTTATCATATGGCATGCTATTACAATTAGCACAGTTAGAGGTGGTTATTGTTCAGAAGGTTAAATGAGGAACTAAATTTCATTATTACTGACAATACCAGCTCTAGCGAACATTTTATGTTTAAAATAGATTCTCATATGTAGTCAACAGAAGACAGGGAATCTGGAGCCATTTGGCTGAATATAAATCCTTATTTTCTTGGGAAGAAATATTCATATAGTTCAAATTGGAAAATTAAAAAAAAAAAAAAAAAAAAAAAAACCTCTTCCCTGTCTGCCCCTAGCAACCTACCTCTCCTACCAGAGGTAAACCATGTTGAAAGCTTTAATACCCTTGCGGAAGTTTTGTGTCTATACAATGCAAGGAAATGAACTTGTAATAGTGTAACATGTCATATACTCTAGCATTGCACATGGAAAACGTGAACTAGTTTCCTTTTCCACAAAGCTGTGGATGTGATGGGTAGGATACTATCTAAAAAGTACACAGATTGCCTACATGAGAGCCGGGCTTGAGGGTTAACACTCTTATAAAGACCTTCCCCTGCCTCCTCTTAGAAGGGCTGCCAGATACATAAAAGGTCTTCAGTGTGTCTCAAAATCTCCCTTGGAGCTTCTTAGTAACAGTCAGGTCTCATTCCTTCCAAAGCTTTTGATTTAGGGAGGTGTGGGGCGACCTCGATTGTTTACATTTCCTATGAGCTCCCTTAAGATGCTGACGCTCGCCAAGGGTCCTTTGAGAACCTCAGTAAAGTGGAACATGTGCAGATGCCCTAGATTCCAAATGCGGGCTCCCTGTGCTCTGGGCTGTGACAACTCCTGACCTGGAGGACGCATCTATGATGCACGGCCCCATGCACAGCAAATGCCCAAGAGGCGCCTGTCGGGAATGAAAGGCTACCGGGTGACGGAGCAGCTGGGGAGGGGGGCCTCCACCTCGGCCCGACGGGCGTTCCCACGGCCAGCGGCGGGCCAGCCTCAGCCTCCTCCTCCTCCTCCTCCTCCTCCTGCTCCGCCGCCGCCCCCTCCCGGCACGGCTGCGGAGCGCGGACGTGCCTCGCGCCGCGCAGGAAATGGCGGAGGAGGCAAGGCGTGGCCGCAGCACCACGACTGGCCGGCCACCAGGGGGCAGCCGCGCGTCTGTCTCCCCGCAGCCGGCTGGAACCGGTCTGGCCGGAAGCTAGGGTGCGGCCTTCTCTTCCGCAGCCGCGCGCCACGTGGCGGCCCGGGTGGGGGTGGGGGGTGGAGGAGTGGAAGAAAACAACAAGATGGCGGCGGCGGCCCAGGGGTGGGGCTGGGGGCGTGGCCTGCGCCCTGGAAGCCCGCAGCGTCCGGAAGGGCGGGGCGCAGGGGCACAGCGCGGTGGGCGGGGCCGGCTTCCGCCCGCCCGGGAGGCCGGGGGGTGGGGGGGAGCGAAGGAATGTGCGCATGCGCAGGGTGCGGTCGCCGGCTCCCCTGCCGGGAGAGCTCTGGCTAGGATCCAGGGCACGCTTTGGGCCCTCGTGGCGCCTTTTCTTCCTTTTGCCTCTTTGTATGGTCTTCCTCCTCTAGGCGTTCTCTTCCTGGGGCCGCGATTAGATCAGGGCGAGGCCGACTCTGAGCTAGAGACGTGCAGATCGTGGCCCTGCGGGTGTCCGCCTGATTAGAGAGCGAGCCCGGCTGGGAAGCAGGCTCACCCCTCTCGGCGCATACAGAGAGGGGACCTTGTCACCTGCAGGGGCGGCCCTGTGAAGCAGAGTCCAAACTTGGGCATTTTGGTTTTGTTTATGTTGGTCACCTTGGACGTTGTTTCAGTAAAAATAATAATAATAAAATAAACGTGTGTTGTTGTGTTAGGATGTAGGAAAATAAGGCAGAACGTCTAGTGTTCTCGAATTTCAACGAAAGACTGCAGCCTCCTCTTCCATGCCCAAGTCCTTCCAATTCCGCTTGCCCCAGCCCCTAGACAGTCCTGACCACCGGTTTTGTTGTTGTTGTTGTTGTTTTTCATGTGTCTGAGAACAGCTCGTGAGTTTTTGTTGTTGTTTCTTAAGTTAACACATGCTACTCTGAGTTTGATGGTATATTTAGGATAAGATATTTGTTGCCTTAGGATTTGAAAGATTTTTTTTAAAATTGGTTTCAGATTCTTTCCCGTATTTGCAAACTTAAAAGGCCTTTGGAATATCTGAAGTGATACGACCCCCTACCCCCTTAAATAACACTTGGTTCCTAAAAGCTTTAGAGATCTAATTAATAAATATTTTGAATGAAAAGAAAAGAGGGATTATTACAGCGTGAGCTGGAGGGGTACTTTATGACGAATCTCAAAGCTTGTGATCAAAATAGCATCGGTATTAAGTGATGAACTAGAAATGAGATAAAGTGGTCAATGACTAACAAGGAAGCTGAAGGCTTAAAAGTGCAGTTTTAACCAAGGAGTTTGGGACCTTCTCCTTAAATCGCTCCTTAGGTTATTGTGCAGGTACTCCCGAATGCACTCAGGACCTCTGAGGAACCAAAACACCGCTTAACGACCCCTATTCACCATCAACGCCAAGCACTGGGGAATTAGGAAAGGAATTCTAAAACAGAAAGGACTCTAATCTTGCCTTCCTCTCCCTGGCCTAAGAAAAGAATACAGCTTTATCCCTAGCAGTTCCTCATCAGGCGGCGAACCAGCCGACGTCCTATGTTTTGCACAGCTCGCTCGCTGGCTTGCTTGCTTCCCTACGAATGGTTCAGACAGAACCTCAGGCAACTCTTTCTACAAATGTCAAACATGGACTCCTCGGGCTTTAAAGTTTTGCCTCCAGAATTGCATTAGCACAGACTTCCTGTTATAAAATGTATTTCATATTTCTTTAATGAAATATTAGAGCAAACATAAAAAGAACTTAAGGAAATTTAAAGAAGCTGTCTTCCAGTAAATAAAATATATTTAGCCTTCAGCATAGATTAGTTTTCTTTGGAAGATTTATGCTGGGTGCAGAATCTGGTACCTTCTTTGCTGACTTTTAAAAATATTTCATTTCAGGGGCTGGGAAATGTATTTAAGTGAGACTCTGAGCTCAATCCTCAGCTCTCAAATACCCCCTCCCTCCCCCCCAAAATTATTTCAAATTATGCTGAATAAAAGAACATGAAAACTACAAAGTAAAATAATCATCCAGAATGCACCCCCAAGAATAACCGCTGTTAGGCAAATTGTCTAGGTGGTTAAACAATGTACATAGAGCTTTGTAGTCGACCTTCTGTGCTGTCAATGTAAAACGTACATTTTCTTATGTCAGTAAGAATCTTAATGATTTCTAGTCAGGCTTGATGGCACGTGCCTACCATCCCAGCACTTGGGAGACGGTGGCAGGAGACACGATCTGCGTTGGAGGGCAGCCTGGGCTTCATATAGAAATTCAATCTTCAAAGGAGTGGGGTGGGGGAGGCCAGCTGGTAACCACCTCAAGCCTGACTGCCTGAGTGAGTTCAATCCTGAAACACCAACACACCATGGGAAGAAAAGGAGAGAGCCTACTATATAAATTGGTTCTCTGACCACCACACGCTTACCGGGCATACTTTTCCCATAAAAATAAAGAAGAATTTTTTTTAAAAATTTTTTTTTGAATCTTCAAGACTTTAGCATCTACATACTGTTATAGCAGATAAATATCATTAACTATAAGCCATTATTTTACTAATGGATGTCAGCTTTGTTTACCTTACTTTTTCTTCTTTTTTTGTGGGGGGGGCAGTATTCTACCACTGAGCTACATCCATCCTCTGTCATGTTTGCCACTTTTTTGCTTTTATAAAATAGATGTGCTGGGTGGTGACGGTGGCGCGCGCCTTTAATTTCAGCACTTGGTAGGCAGAGCCAGGCATCGGATCTCTGTGAGTTCGAGGCCAGCCTGGTCTACAGAGCGAGATCCAGGACAGGCACCAAAACTACACAGAGAAGCCCTGTGTCGAAAAACAATAACAACAAATGTTCGTTCTCAGGAAATCTATATAATAAAATAGATGTGAACACTTCTGTACAAAAAGTTTTTGTTCTTGTTGTTGGTTTGGAGATTTTGTTTTATTTTGAGACAAGGTCTCATTGTGTGTCCTGGTTGACCTGGAACTCCCTAAACAGACTAGGCTGGTCTTGAGTGAGCTGACAAAAATCTGCCTGCTTCTGCCTCTCTAGTGCTGGGATTACAGGCTTAACCCACCACACTGGACACAAAGAATAGTTTTGTTGTTGTTGCTGTTGTTGTTTCTATAAAACACAGTTTAGGGGCCAGAAGGTAGTGGCACATGCCCTTAATCCTAGCACTCCAGAGGCAGAGGCCGGCAGAGCTCTCTGAGTTCAAGGCCAGCCTGGTCTACAGATCAGATGCCAGGACAGCCAGGACTGTTACACAGAGAAACCTGTCTTGAAAAACCATACACACACACACACACACACACACACACACACACACAAAAGAAAGAAAGAGAGAGAGAGAGAGAGAGAGAGAGAGAGAGAGAAAAGAAAAAGAAAGGAAACAATTTACAATGTATCTGAATTTTTGAAGACTAAAACATTTTAATTCCAAATTGTATAGTTAATTGTATTGCATCTAGAACCTTCTAGTTACAGTATATCACTAACCCACTGTTTACCTCTCTAAAGGCATGGGACCTGGGAGAATGGAGTGTTAAAATGAGGCAGACTAAAGTCTCATACAATAAGCCAACTTTGGACGACCTGCGCACACATGACAAAGACATGCTTTCCACAGAGGCATATAAACAAATAAAAGTAGCCAGTTGTGATAATCTAAAGGAAACTCAGCCCTATCTGCTACACCTGGGAGGGGCAAAAACACATTCCAAGA
This sequence comes from Peromyscus maniculatus bairdii, assembly GCF_049852395.1. Lineage (NCBI taxonomy): Eukaryota > Metazoa > Chordata > Mammalia > Rodentia > Cricetidae > Peromyscus > Peromyscus maniculatus. The sequence goes on along the minus strand of NC_134852.1, from coordinate 84,942,102 downwards.
ACAATTCGTGGTTCTGAAGAAACTGAGGTCACAAAACTCGTGTTTTCTTGGAATTTTCTCACGAGCACTTAGAATTCTCCTCACAAGACTCCGTCACCCCACCGTAGGTCAAATCTTAGCTTTCCAATCTTGCCTTTATCCTTCTAAAAAATGCTAATTGTTCATTTTGTTGTTTTAACAAGTGCAAGTCATGTATTCTTGATATATTTTTACGCAGGTGTGTGTCCAAGAAATACAGGAGAGAGATGTTAACTTCAAGCTAAATGTTTTCAAAGGACTCGTCACTGTCACCTTATTAGCCACACAGCGATTCTTTTCCTTTCATTTCTATGTATAGTTCATTTCTATGTATGAATGTGTATAAAAGACAGTCGTTGCTGCAGAAATTTCCTATGTGGAGGCAGGTGATAAGCTTTGCAGTTTTCTAAAACTGTCTTAAGTGTTAAATTAAAACTTAGATTTGCTGTTTGGGGTTCCTGCCTTACTTTGTTGTTAAGGCTGAAGGCTTCTAACCACCATTTTCCATCATTTCAGTAGCTCTTTTTCAATTACAATTTTCAGTTGTCTTGTTATCCACAGGGACAGGAAAAAATGGCTCTTTGCAAAGATAGTGACCTAATAGTTTTGAAATTTTCCCTCTAGGTATCTCCTTTGCTCTCTAAAAATGATTCAGAGAACACAGAGCTACCAAAAAAATAAAACAAAGTCATGAATAATAAAAAAATACCAATTAGCAGAGAGTATGCGGTCATCTTAAATCCATTTCAGGGAATGCAATGCTCTTTTCCTTGGAAAGCATCAATTCTGATCACTCTTTAAATGGGGTATTTATTTATTTGTTCATTAATTATATATGTTTATTTGTTGGTTTGTTTTTGTTTTTCAACATGGGTTCTCTGTGTAACGGTCCTGACTGTTCTGGAACACACTTTGTAGACTAGGCTGGCCTTGAACTCACAGAGATCCACCTGCCTCTGCCTCTCTAGTCCTGAGATTAAAGGCATGTACCACCACCACCTGGCTGATTTTTGTTGTTGTTGTTTGTTTGTTTGTTTATTTGTTTTTTGACACAGGTTTTCTCTGTGTTGCCCTGGATGTTCTAGAACTTGATCTGCAGACCAGGCTGGCCTCAAACTCACAGAGTTTTGTTTGGTGTTGTGTGTTTTTTAATGTCTGCATGAGGATGTCAGGTCCTGGTTACAGACATTGTCAGCTTCCATGTGGGAGCTGGCAATTGAACCTAGGTCCTCTGGAAGAATAGCCAGTATTCTTAACCATTGAGCCATCTCTCCAGTCCTGTCATTAATTTTTTAAATTAAGATGTATTTATTTTGTTGTATCTGTCTGAGTATTTTGCCTGCATATTTGTATCTGCCTGGTGCCAGCAGAAATCAGAAGAGGTCATTGTACACCCTGGAACTGGAGTTACAGGTGGTTGTGAGCCACCATGTAGATGCTGAGAATCAAAACTGTGTCCCATGGAAGAGCAGCCAGGCTCTTAACCACTGAGCCATCTCTCCAGTCTCCTCATTAATTTTATTGGGGGCGGAGGGGGCTTACACTTGCCATGGCACACATGTGGAAGTCAGGGGACGATTAACAGGAGTAGGTTCTTTCCTTCTACCATGTGAGTTCTGGACATCAGATCTCCAGGCTTGGCAGCAAGTGCCCTTAACCCCCTCAGCCATCTCACTAGCCCATCAGTCAACAGTTTTTGAGAAAATGTCTCACGATGTTCTGGCTTCCCTGAAACTCCTTATGTAAGCCAAGCTGGCTTCAAACTTACAGCCATCTTCCTTGCCTCTACCTCAAAATGGAGTGCTAGGGCTACTGGCATGGGCCACCATGTATATCACTTAATGAAGTCTTTCTAGTTACTATATTTGGAATAACCTGTATTCCACAAGGATGAAAAACTCGGTTTGTTTCATCTATTTTTGTTCAAGGGCTGGAACTATAGCTTAGTGGTAGAGTACTTGCCTAGCATGTGTACATAGCCCAGGTCCAGTCCCAGTGGTGGTACTAAAGGGTTTGACTAGCATTCATGAGGCCCTGAATAAATGGTTATGGTTATGGTGTGTGTGCGCACACACGAGATCTACACATATGCTAATCATTCTTTTTCTACAATAGTTTTCCTTTTGGTGACAATATTCCAGTGCAGAAATTTATCTCTTGGACAGCACAGTACCTATGGTTAATTCAAGTCTGAAAACCTTCTTTAGAGGTCTTAATTTCCTTTGAGACAGACTCTGTCACTTCCCGTTCCCACCCCAACTTTTGTCCAATACACTCAGAGTTCTCCAACCAAACTCTTCCATCAATCATCATTTATGATTATCACTTTACATAGTAATCCATCTGGCAATTATAAGGACTGGTCAAGGACAAGGATTTCACTGTGTTTATGGTACTCCCAGAATATATGCCTTGCACATAGAAGACACTTCATCAATATTTGCTGCACAATGGGTAAAAGGACAAACTAATTCTGAGTGCTCTTTAAATTTTTTTTTTTTTTTTAATTTTTTTTTTTTTTTTTGGTTTTTCAAGACAGGGTTTCTCTGTGTAGCTTTGCGCCTTTCCTGGGACTCACTTGGTAGTCCAGGCTGGCCTCGAACTCACAGAGATCCGCCTGCCTCTGCTTCCCGAGTGCTGGGATTAAAGGCGTGCGCCACCACCGCCCGGCCTGAGTGCTCTTAAAGGTCCTCAGTGACTAGTTGGGGTGACATGCCTGTGTGTTGAGTGTCACATTTATAACTTGAACTGTAATCTCTTTGATGGTTGTCAGTCTAATACAGGCAGAGGAATCTAATTACCCATGCCTTCCAGAATCCCTCAAGTGAAGATTGCTGAATTTAGCAAATAAAAACACAACCTACTGGGCTGAAGAGATGGCTCGGAGGTTAAGAGCACTTAAGCTTCTCCAGACGACCCAGGTTCAATTCCCAGCACCAACGTGTCAGCTCATAACTGTCTGTAACGCCAGCCAGCCAGGGAATCCAATGTCTTTTTTGCACCTGTGCATTCCTGAATACATATGATGTACATACAGACACACATATGCATATATATTAAAACACAGGTTACTCAGCTAAATTTGGATTTCAGGTAAACAAAACAAGTGGTTGTTTTTAGTAGGAGTGTATCTCAAATACTAGTTGTGGTGGTTTGAATGAGGGTATCCCCCATAGGCTGAGATGTTTGAACACTTGGCTAGTTCTAGAACACTAGTTAGTGACGCTGTTTGGGCAGGTTTAGGAGATTTGGTGTTGCTGGAGGAAGAATGTCACTCAGAACAGGCTGTGAGGTTTCAGGAGCCAGGAGACACCCCCAGGTTGCTCTCTGCTTCCTTCTTGCAGTTCAAGATGTGAGAGTTCTCGTCTTTCAGCTTCCAGCCCTAGCATCTCTGTTTACCCCAGGAACCCATGCCATTTCTGCCATTATGGAGCAAACCCTCTGGAACCATAAGCCCCAAATAAACTCTGTCTTCTATAAGTTGCCTTGGTTGTGGCGTTTTATCCCAGCCACAGAAAGGTAACTAATACACTAGTTATATTTTAAAACAAGAATTCAGTGTGTGTGTGTGTGTGTGTGTGTGTGTGTGTGTGTGTGTGTGTGTGTGTGTGTGTTAGGTATGCAGGTGGATGTGCCACTGTAAACTTCTGGCTAGCAGAGGGCAACTCTGTGGAGTTGGGTTCTCTCCTTCCATCTTTATTTCCATGGTTTCTGGAGATCAGATTCAGGGGACTCAGGTTATCAGGTTTGTACCCGCTGAGCCACACATCTGAGAGGCCCACTTTCTACTTTTTAGGCAGTCAGGGCCCAAGCTTAAGGGATGATGCCACCCACTTTTCCACTGGGTCTTCTCATCCCAGTTGATCTAATCAAGTTCATCACTCACAAGCATGACCACAGGCTAACTAACATTCCTCACAGTTGTGCCTGGAAGACTGCCTTCTAGATTCCAGATCCTGCCAAGTTGACAACACGAATCATTTACAATAACCTAAATATTTTATTGTTGTCATAACCACCACATGGACTTCCTACATTCACACTTAGTGATTCTTCTTAGAATCTTCTGAACAATACAGTTTATCATCTTTTTATTAAATATGGACAACTCAAGTCACCTGACTATATTTGCTAAATTTTTGCTATTTTGTATTTTGAGACAGGGTCTCATTTGGTAGCCTTGACCGGCCTGGAACTCACCATGTAGATCTATCTGGCCTCAAACTTGCAGAAATCCTCCTGTATCTGGCTCCCAAATGCAGGGATTATAGTAATTTGCCCCCATGAGAAACAACTAAAATCTTTTAACGTATATTTAAACAGTTTACTTCCTTTAAAACAAATTCTTTCATTAGTGGTTAAGATAATTTATTGGAAGAGAGAGGAAGAGAGAGAGAGAGAGAGAGAGAGAGAGAGAGAGAGAGAATTTATTGCTCTTACAGTGGACCCAGGTTCAGTTCCCCATTTTCATATAGTGGCCTGCAAATCCATAACACTAATTCCAGGGCATCCAACACATCTTCTGGCTTCTGCAGGCACCAGGCAGATACATGGTGTGCAGGTATAAATGCAGGCAAAAACTCATGCACATAAAATAAAAATAAATAAATCTTAAAAAATCATTTCATTACAGTTCTAAAACTGGATTTTAATTTATAGTAATTTGATCTCTTAGCAATTTGATCCACTTTGTAATACTGAATTTAAGAGGGAGGATTCTGGGGACTTTCTATCTGATTCTTCTGTTTTCGTTCTCTGTGTGCTTTTCCCCAGCCCTTTTCTCAGGTCTATTTTCCAGGAGAGCGGTGACTGTTCTAGGCCACAGGACCCATGCAGAATTGTCTGTGTTAGAAAATAGCCCTCCAAAAGAAAGCTGGCAAGGACACGCTCCTGCCCGGACACCGGAACTGGCCTCGTCAGTCAGCAGGCATCATCTGTGATCCCATACTACCCTTGCTGCAAGGAGACTGCAAACATTAGGAACACCATCTTGGCTGAAAAGCGGCGTTTTCAGACCCTGTTCTTCAGCTGTGGTAATGGAACTTGGAGGCAGTAAATACAGCAGGCACCAGCCCCAAGGGCATATATTTTTCTTTCCAAGGCACAGTTCCCATGCCATTAAATCTTTCCCTCAAGGTGGTGGCACCTCTTCTGCACCGCACACCCTTTTTGTTCCGCAGGACTTAACCCCCCTGTGCTTCAAGAAGGACAATGTGGCCCTTTCTTTAAAATCCAAATTGAAAACTCACAGGCTGGATACGTGGCATCTGAAGCAATGCAAAAAATATTTTCTTAGTATCAAGTATCACACACAGCTCCACATTCTGAAAAGAACAAAATATCCTTTACAAATTACTAAGTCAACATTGGTGTTTCAGAGACTTTACAATAGGGACAAAAAGGACATGTTGTAGGGGTTTAAGCTAGAGGTGTAATGAGGCTTAAAATGATCTAGAAGCCTGGGGGGGGGGGGGGGGAAGTGGTCCAGTCTGGGATAGAAATTGGTTTGCTAGGACCATGGTAAGATTGGAACATCATCTCCATATGTGGTGAAAAGCCACGGTGCTACTGAGGATGCTGGGTGCAGATTGTAGGAGAGGATGGGTAGACCTAATAGCAGTTTGGAAAGGAGGCATTTAGAATAAGCGAACCATCAGAGGAGGGCAATAGGCTATCTTCCATCTTTGGAAATGAGCTGAACAGATTCTGAATGTGTTAGTGGCTTTTTTTTTTTTTTTTTCAGAGAGGACAGTATTTCTTTTCTTTTCCTTCCTTTCTTTTTTAATTACGTTGTTTCAAGGAAGGCTTTTAGTAAGTATCTTGGTGAAGAGATTAATTTTAGAGACTTGCAGTGCGGCAGATTTCTATCCTGCAGGTTTCTGTTGCACCCGGAGCAGTGTATTTATTCTTTCAGATAAGTAGAACCATTATGAATTACTCCTTAACTTGTAAATCACAAAAGCTGCTAACTGGAAGGAAATTTCTTTGATAAGAAGCAAGGTGGAGGCTAGAGATGGCTCAGAGGGTAAAGGTGATCTTTGCTAAGATTGATGACCTGAGTTCAATCCCCAGGACCTATTTGGGGGAAACAGACTCCCTGCAAGGTCCTCTGACCTCCTCCAGCATACTGCGGTATAAATGTAACACGATCAGCATCCCTAAACCACCATACATACAGTCTAAAGAACTGTTTTGTTTTTCTAAAAAAGCAAAGCAAAAAGTCTCGTGATTTTATCTGCTGTAAAAAGTGAACTACAAGGAGAGGGTGCTTTCTGATCCCGCTTGCGTTACTTCTTTAACAGGAATCTTATTTTCTGTTAATTTTTAGTATACTCTAATCTGTCAATCCACCTGTCAAAAGTGTATTTTCCTTGCACCAGAACCCTCACATTTTTAACCTGCTGCACAGTTCTGGTTTTATTCGTGGGTGCTTCTTTCGTCCTCTTCCTGAGTTCATCAGCTCTCTTTCTTCGCCATTCGATATTATAGGGTCCACTTGGTGGGTTTCATTTGATCGCCGCCCCCCGCCCACCCCCCACCCGCGCTTAACTTGATTATGAGGAAACTCCATTATTTGCCCACCTTTGAGACGGAAATTTAATTTGAATTGAATTTTATTCCCTCTGAGAAGAAAACATTCTTATTCACAGAGGAAAAATAAGGTGGACTGTGCATCGCAAATCTGCTTCGCCCAAGAGGCACACGCTGGGGGCCTTGAACAGGACAGGTCGCGGTGCCTTTAAGAAAAATCTAAGGTAATTTTCCGCCCTCGCCTGCCCCACCAGCTCCGCCCACGCAGCGGGCGACCGCGCCGACTGCGGCTGCGCGGCCCGGGGTGCCCCTCCGTTGCCTGGTTACCGCCAGCCCCCCGCCGTAGCGCCCGGAGTTCTCCTGTTTCTAAGATGGCCTCCAAAACCCGTTTTTGTGCGCCAAGAACAAAGCCCGTGGCACACCCTGAACCCAGCAGAAAGAGCTGTGTGGCGGGCTCTGGAGTGTGGGATGGCAGTGTTTACTGCACAGACACCTTTTCAGTTAAATGGTCTGGATGGAAAAGAAGCCGGGGGCGTGCCCCCAAGATGTGAGCTATGGTGCTCAGCCTTTCCAGGGCAGGGATTGTGCCCTCAAAACTGGTGCAATTTCCCATGTTTCTTTCGATAAAATTTGTGTGTGTGTTTTGTTTTTTGTTTTTGTTTTTTTTTCCCATGGTAAGTTAGCTCAGAAGGAAATTTAAACTGAGCTGTGGAAATACGTAATTACATGTTCATTCAAGGAAATGCTACAACTCCCCCGTTTAAAATACCTGCTCATTTTTCTCTTTAATGCTTACTTTATGCCCAGATAGGATCTGATGGTGCTATGAAAATGATTATTGGAGTGTAAGTTCCTTTAGGGATATGAGCTTTGTTGTGTATCCTAGGACTTGGTTGCTTTGCTAAATAGTACTAATTAACACCAACTGAAACTTACTCCGCCAAGCCTTGTGCTGTAAAGACCTCTTTTTAATGTTGCGTTTTAGGAGCCCGGTTTGGTTACCTTGTTCTATCCTGCACTCCCTCTGCATACTGCAAGCGCGCTGGGAATATTTTAGAGATCTAGAAAATAAGGCAAAAGGAAATTGTCACTTCTAATGATACGAGGCAAAAATTCCTCAGCTAGGAAATGGTGGAGGCTGCATCTGAAAATCCGACAGTCAGAAGGAGCCCCTGTGCCGGTACTTTGTCCCATCAAGCACTCCCTCTGCATACTGCAAGGAGCTGGCAATGTTAATGCAGCACTCTCTTGGGAGGCAGGGTAAAGTCTCTTTCAATAGAGAAATCCCTGAGCAGACTTCACCTTTTTATTGGGTATTGATGGTCAGAGCAGTTTTTTCTTTCTTTCTTTTTTTTAAATCTTTGATCAGAAGGTCCAAACCCAGAAAACCTTGGTGGCAGGCGTTGGGGAAAAAAGAAAAACAAAAAAAACAAAAAACCCTATAATTACATAAAAGCAATCACCTGTCACACTCCATCCTCTTCATCAAGTAGAAAGAGGGCAGGGGAACCTCAGTATTGAATAAACAAAGTTTCCAAGCAGCAGGTCCAAGAGGAGCAGCAAGTCCTGACAAGAGGTGTTTATGGCACTGTTTGTTAGCCACAAGTCACCCCAAGTTCATATGGTGATGGGGGGCTGGTAATCTGTTACAGGTACCCACAAGAAATAAACTGTGTGCATATTTATTTTTGGTAACAGGAGTTATTTTGTAACTTATAGCAGGTGCCTACAGAAACTGGAAAAATAGATGACCTTTTGTGGTGATTACATTTCAAAGCAAGAGGGCTCTGTGGGTCATTGAGAAAGACTTCCCTAGGCTGTAAAACAGGCAGCTTTTTTTTCCCCTCTAAGATTCACATACTCCCAAAAGGACTAGAGAAAGAATTTTCCCTTACAAATTTTCTGGAATAAATGCTGAAAGGGAGGAAAGAAAGTACTATTCTCCATAGATACTAAGGAAATTTATCAGATTTTTATTTCTCTTGACACAGGCCGCTGATAGCAGCTTTTCCAGTTAGGGATGCTTGCATTCAAATTTTCACCTCAACTAACCACTCAATCTTAATCTTTCTTTGTTTCTGTTATAGCTCCCCTTTTTAAAAATATTGTTAGCGGGGTGGTGGTGGCCATGCCCTTAATCCCAGCACTCAGGAAACAGAGGCAGGCAGATCTCTGAGTTTGAGGCCAGTCTGGTCTACAGAGTGAGTTCCAGGACAGCCAGGGCTACACAGAGAAACTCTGTCTCGAAAAACAAAACAAAAATTTCATGTATTCTTTGACAATTTCATGTATGTATACGATTTTTGGTGGTGGTGGGGTTTTTTGTTGTTGTTGTTTTGAGTGTGTGTTTTGTTTTTCAACTGCCCATAGTTCTTCAGCTCTGGGTGGGCTTCATAAACCCCTGTCTGTGCTGCAATTTTGACTGGCTTCACCTTGTGAAGGTTACCCTAACTTCTGTGGGTTTATGAAGGTAGTGGATATATAATACACATACACACACACACACACACACACACACACACACACTTCCTCTCTCCATCCCTCTCTGTTTTTGAGACAGGGATTCCTATGTAGCTCAAACTGGCCTCCAACTCAAGATCCTCCTGCCTCAGTCTCCTCAATGCTAGTATTATAGGCATGCATTGTTATAGAAATAATATGCCTTTCCAGTGAGACTCACTCTACATGTTCAGTGATTAATAAAGGAAAAGCTCTTTAATAATAGTTCAAGTCCAGCTCTGGCTAATACTCAAAGAGGAGCCAGCCATGAATAGATTATTCTAATTTACACCTTAGGTTTATGCTTCCCACATAGGCTGTCATCCTTAACTGTCTTTTGTGTCCCAGACCCAGGTTACATGCTGAACAATTTAAAGAGAGACAGGAGACTGCAAGTCTGGCCACTTAGGCAGATGGGAGATTCACACAGCGAAGATATTGTCAGAGTTACTTTAAGTGCACCAATGTTGTTCTTTTTCAAACAGTTGTTACCCAGAGTCGTCTTACCTACCTGGCAGAATTCAGCTTGTCTCAAGAAGAGAACTGGGGAATCAATGGCAGGCCAGGACTTCGTTGGTTTTGATGGAGGGGGTGCCCCTTGAGTTCCTGTTAGAGGCAAGTTCTTTGATATGGGGATGGTCCTACTCGCTGGTTGTAAATCAGGATGTCTCCTTTGTTATGAGGATGGAGCCCACTGGCTGCTCAGTCCCCATAAGTAAACATTGACATCCTTGCATCCTAAATTTTGCTTGTCTGTACCAAGCCGTGTTAGCAGACTACTTATTTTTTGGGGTGTTTTGTAGACAGTGCTCCTTTAGCTAAATTCTTTTTGTGACTTCATCCTATTGTGTATGTAACATTAGTCCCATTACTTTAAATTTTTTCTACATCATGACTTCAGGTTTCTTTTATATCAGCATCGCTATGCCCAGCTTCTACGTAACTCCGCTCAACAAATCGGTTATGGCTGCTCTTGGGCCACATGGCAGCAGGTGTCAGGTACAGCATGTGGCTGCCACTTTAGATAGGACAAGAAATTTCTATTTTAACACAGCTTCCACCATTTCCTGCTGTCACACACTAGGACTAAATATGAGGTATCATTTATACTGCAGTCTACACAAATATGTTTCTTAGAGGCAATTTTTCATGACATTTTTAAAAATGCCATTGTGCATGTGGAAGTGATGATATCTTGTGAGTCAGTTCTCTCCTTCCGCCTGGGGATCCTGGGGATCCTGGAACTTGAGTCTCCAGGCTGGGCAACAGGTGCATTTATCTTCTAAGCCATCTCAATAACCCAAAGTCAAATGTATCTCAGTAGCAAGAGTGGGGGTGGGGGGAGCAGGGGAATAAAATCAAAATATTTCAGGAATAATTGGAAGGTGTCCACTTCTGAAATTGAAGCTCTCTGTTATCAAGCACATAAAGTAAATCTATCTCTGTTTTCTTGTAATTTATCTACTTTGGTCAGACATGATGATGCATACCAGCACTTGGGAGGCTGAGGTAGGAGGATTGCTGTGAGTTCATAATGAGACTCTATCTCAAAAAAATAAAAATAAAAACAAACCAGCCCCCCTGTTTACTTATTAAAGTTATTTTGCCAGCTTTACAGGTATTTTAACCCTAGGGTAGATATTAAAAAGTGATTTGATGAAGAGAGGAGAGTAGAATGAAAAAGACGTTTAGCAAACAAGATTCCAAAGACAACACTAACTCAGCTCATAACGCTGAAGCAAGAAACAGACCTCTCTCCCCAGGATAAGTGATAGTTTAGGCTAGAGCTAGCCACAAGTGACTATGGCCAGGACAGGAAATACAGATCTTGGTTTCTCCACATTCCACATTCTAACCTGGCAGCAGCTCTGTTACAGGCATTGCAATAACAGAACAAAGAAAGTCGAGAATCAAGACACTTTTTATGTGCATTGGTTTGGAAACATCAGGTAAACAGGCTACAGCCAAGCAGAGAAAACTTGGCTGTAGACTTCAGACACTTCTTGACCACGTTCTTAGCTTGGGATTTGGTAGCAGCTATGTTACAAATAGATTTACCTCAGCCTGGCAGTGGTGGCACTCACCTTTAATCCCAGCACTTTGGGAGGCAGAGGCAGGTGGATCTCTGTAAGTTCGAGGCCAGCCTGGGCTACAGAGTTGAGTTCCAGGACAGCCAGGGCTGCACAGAGAAACCCTGTTTTGAAAATAGATAGATAGGCCAGGCAGTGGTAGTGCACGCCTTTAATCCCAGCACTCGGGAGGCAGAGCCAGACGGATCTCTGCGAGTTCGAGACCAGCCTGGTCTACAGATTGAGATCCAGAACAGGCACCAAAACGACACAGAGAAACCCTGTCTCGAAAAACAAAACAAAACAAAAAAATAGACAGGCAGACAGATGAAAAATGAAATTTAAAAAGTTTGTTCAGCCAGGTAGTGGCGCAACTCCTTTAAGGCAGACAGATCTCGTGAGTTCGAGGCCAGCCTGATCTACAGTGCTAGTTCTAGGACAGCCAGGGCTACACAGAGAAATCCTGTCGAAAGAAACAAGTTTATTCATTCAGACAACTAGCTTTTCAGAGTGTTCTCCACAGCACTCTATGTTCAGCAGTTAGTTTTGCTCATCAACTAAGAGCTGCTCTTACAAAGCTTGCAAAGGAAGAATGCATTAGGCTTGTTACCGTCACCTTGTGTATTAAAGTGGTGTCTATCTACATAAGTACTGCCTTCCTTCTGTCCCAGTGTGATGGATACATCCAGACATGCAGGGAGGATGCTGATGACTCTGCTTCACATAAAATCCAAGGTTAAGCTCCATTTCATCATTTCCGTTTTGCATAGCATGCTTGCCTTCAAGAAAGGACTTTTAATTGCTTACCTCCCTGCGTGAACAAACATCAGTCCTACGCGGTTTAACAGAATAGAGAGACTTTCTGAACACATGAGAGCTCCGTGTCTTTCATTGGCATTATCCACGATGGGTTGTCAAGTCAAAGCAAATGTTCCTCTGCCCCAAACATGCTGTGTCGCCAGGAAATAAACTCAATTCCTCCTTCTCCTTGTCTGGGCTTTTAAAGTCATGGAATTTTTATTTTCTCTTCACCATTTAGCCCTTCCCAAATGTACAGAACTGATGGGCACCGGGTAGGAACTGCTGAGTTAGGGCCAGCCTGAGCATCTATTCCAGCTCTCTTAAGAATGAACAGCTGCTTGGGAGGCAGAGGCAGGTGGATCTCTGTGAGTTCGAGGCCAGCTTGGTCTACAAAGCGAGATCCAGGAAGGAAAGGCACAAAGCTACACAGAGAAACCCTGTCTAAAAAAAAAAAAAAAAAAAAAAAAAAAAAAAGAATGAACAGCTTTAGCTGTGGTAGCTCACGCCTTTAATCCCAGCACTGGGGAGGCAGAGGCAGGTGGATCTCTGTGAGTTTGAGCTCAGCCTGGTCTACAGAGAGAGTACCAATACAGCCAGAACTGTTACATAGAGAAACCCTGTCTCAATAAAAGAAAAATGAACAAATAAAGAATTAGCAGCTTTCCCCAAACAGATGGCTCAGGGGTTAAGAGCACTTGCTGCTCTTTCAGAGGATGGGAAGTTCGGTTCTCAGCACCCATGTTGTAACTCCAGCTCCAAGGGATCCAACTTCTTCTTCTGGACTCCATGGATACTTGCACTCATATGTGCACCTACCAACTGCCCCCCCCCCCCTAAAACATATATACACTCAAAATAACAACAACAACAAAATAGTAGCTTTCCTAGTGATGCTCTCCACCATGGTCAGCAGCTTTTGTTTGTTTTATTTGGTTTATTTTGCACTGGTTAGCAGTTAATGCAGAAGATTCCCAACTAGTCAATGCTGAAAAATAAGTGACAAATGAGTATTCAATTCTAATCGGGATAGGTGTATGAACCCACTCCTGACCCTAGCTTCTTGAGGCTCAAAGAACATCCATTAGAAGGGGGAAGGATGGTAAGAACTGGGGGGTAGGGAGGCGTGTGGAAATGCTGTGTTCCAAACAAGACATGATGTGACCTTTGCCATCATGGACTCACAGCATCTTCCTGCACAAGTTCAAGCCAGTCAACACTGCAGCATGGATGGGAGAGGAACTTCCGAGGCCTCTCTCCTAATTAGGAGCCAGTGGCAGTTAGTGGTTTCTAGGAGAGGAGTTTAATTTGTCCTCGGGGATGTGGCCACTGGTAGGTTGCCCCTGTTCACTTGGGTAGATGACCCTACACCCATGCACATGGAGACACACCAATTGGAGTCAATGAATTATTGCAAAGAAGAAGAAAGAGGTGGAGGAGTTGGTATTAGTCAGGTTTCAGAGGAACAGAACTGATAGGATTAATCTATTTATATAAAAAGCTATTTATTAGAGTGGCTTACAGACGATGGTCCAACTAGTCCAATAATGGCTGTCTCCCGATAGAAAGGCCAAGAATCTGGTAATTGTTCAGCTGAGGCTAGATGTTGGCCACATAAAAACCACAGTTCTCATCATGAAGGGAGTATGAGATAGTTTATTCTGGAGCCATTTTGAATGAACATGGCAAGGAAATATAGATTTAGGTTATCCCAAATTCCATATTCCAACATGGAAGTAGTTTCATAGGGTTTTTATAGAAAGTCATCAATCAAGGCAAGTTCAAAAGGCATTGGTGGGTACACCAGAGAGGCAGATACAATGAAATGGGGTGGATGTATGTGTGGCTGTTCTATAGGCCTAAAATGTTATCCACCGTTCTTAGCTCTTAGATTGGTGGAAGCTGGTATTCTCCTAAGTTAATATCTTCTAAGAGGTTTTTTATTTATTTTCATGAGGTGTTAGTTCAGATACAGAGCAGGGCAAGGAATGGCTGTTTCAAAAGGCTAAATCTAGCCCAAGATAATTAGCTTCTAAACCTACAAAACTCCAGTCTCTCCACAGTACTGAAATTCCAATTGATCCATTAGTCCCTGCAGACATAAAAACTCGTTTCAAGATTTTTTTTTTTTTGTTCACAGCCAGACACAGCTTCTTTTTAGGAAGTTTCATTCACAATGTCTCTGTTGGCTTTCAGTCTACATTGGAACCCCAAAGAAATAGGCTTGGAAAAATAATGCCTCAGCAGCAGGACAGAGGAACTTGTCATTGAGAATGAAGGCAAGCAGGCAAAAGCAAAAGCTTCCTTCCTCTGTCCATGTCCTTTTATGTGGGCTGACACCATAAAGTGTGACCCAGATTTAGGATGGGTCTTCCCAACTCAAATGATCCAACTAAGAAAAACTCTTCACAGATGTGCTCACCTGCTTGGGTCAAGACATATTGTACAGATGTATGAAATTGTTAAAGAATAAATAACATTCTATAAGGAAGAAATAGCAGTTTCCTTTACAGGACCGCTTGGAAAGGATAATGTAGTCAGAAGTTTTTCTGTGTCCCACCCAGTCCTACAGCTGCTCAGAACCAAATGAACACACAGAGGCTTATATCAATTACAAATTGCATGGCCACGGCCTATGGCTCAATTTTCTTGCTAGCTAGCTCTTATAACTAAACTCAGCCCATTTGTATTAATCTGTATGTCGCCACATGTTCCATGGCTTTACCTGTGTGCTATTACATGCTGCTCCCTGGACGGCGAGATGGTGTCTCTCTGCCTCTCCTTTCTCTTCCTGTCTATCTGCTTGGATTCCCACCTGCCTCTAAGCTGCCTTGCCATAGGCCAATGCAGCTTTATTTGTCAACCAATCAGAGCAACACATATTCACAGCATACAGAAAGATATCCCACAGCAAGACAGGAAGAAGCCAGGTTTTGTGGTTTGTGGTGAATACTTATTTCTCAGGACTTGGGAAGTAGAGGAAGGAGGACGTCATGAGATGGAGGCTAGCCTTGCCTATAGAGTAGAATCCTGTTTCCAAAAAACAAAAACAAACAAAAAACAAAACTGGGAGTAGAACCACATTCCTGTAATCACAGCTCTTTGGAGGCTGCTGAATCTAGGGGATTGCTATAAATCTGAGGCAAGCCTGTCTACATAGTGTGTTCCAGGCCAGCCAGAGCTACAGAGTGAGAGCCTGCCTCAAAAAAAAAAAAAAAAAAAAAAGCAAGCAAAAAATCAAGGGTCAAGCAAGATGTCTTAGCTGGTAAAGGTGCTTGCCTCCAATCCAGATGACTTGAGTTCAATCCCCAGAGCCCACATGGTCACAGAAGAAGACCAACCCCTTGTCCTTGACCTCCGCCTGTATGATGTGGGTCCCGTGCTCCTCATACTTAAATAAATGTAACCAAAGCAAAACCAAATAAGGATTCTCCAAGGAAAGGGCCAGTGTTGAGAGGACTCTGACACCCTTTGCTGTTGTTCTCTGCAGCCTGAGGAGTCCCCCAAACCTTTTAGGGGCCTCAACTCACGTCCAATCAGGATTCCTAGCCTCAATGCAGAAAAAAAATTTGAGGCCTAGTTAGTTTGAATCAAAGTTGGAGATTTTCATAAGGATGTTTTGGTAAAAGCTTGAACAGGAGGGTTAAAAGAAAGGGAAGCTAAGGAGGAAGACATTTGTCAACGTGCTGGGTATGTGGTTCCTTAAGAGCACAGCCGAGTGTGAGTCAGAGTCAAGTGTGCGTACAAGCTTCTCAGGGAGAGTCACGATCAATGGAGCTGTCAATATACATCATGTTGGTGACTTTTCAGTTATAGCTTCAAAGGTGGCAAAGGAATATTTTTCCCTCTTTTGTCTTTTTAATTTTTTAAATAATTTATTTATTCTTATTTTATGTACATTGTTGTTTTGCCTGCATGTGTGTCTGTGTGAGGGTGTCAGATCTTGGAGGTACAGGCAGTTGTGAGCTGCCATGTAAATGCTGGGAATTGAGCCCGGGGCCTCGGGAAGAGCAGCCACTGCTCTTAACCCCTGAGCCATCTCTCCAGCCTGTCTTTAATTTTTAGAAATTTATTTTTATTTGATATGTAAGACTGTTTATCTGTTTGTATGTATGTGTGTGTGCCGTATGTGTGTATTGCCTGAGGAGGCCAGAAGAGGGTATTGGATCCTCTGGAGTAACCAGAGTTACCTACCGATGGATGGGAGCTGCTATGTGGGAGCTGGGGACCGAACCAGGGTCCTCTGAAAGAAGAGCAGTGCTAAGAGATGCCTCTCACTGAGCCACCTCTCCAGTCCTGTCTTTGTTTTGATGAGTGAGGTTATAGGGTGACTGCAGAGGTACACTGACTGGAATTATACTGATAAAGTAAAGCCAGAAGCTAGTGGGGTTGCTAGAAGGGCTTAGAACATGTCCTGTCCCTACAACCGTTTTTTTTTTTTTTTTTTTTTTTTTTTTTTTTTTTGGTGAGATTCCTAGAAAATCATAGGTTTATGGCTGAGGAAGGGAGAAAGGCCCTGAGCCTTTTTTCTGGAATTCTTGCTTTTTGGCTGACTAGAGGCTTGAACTGGATTCCTAGATAAGGGTTCCTTTCCCGTGACCATGTTCCCTAATGTTTTCCTGTGTTTCTATCCTACCTCTGAAGGATGCTTCAGAGAATTCTACATTTATGAAATGTGTGGCAAGTTAAGTTCGGTGGCTCTCAACTGGACTCCCAGCCCTGGAGAGACTAAGGAAGGGAGGGAGGTCTCTAGGAGTCGGAGGCCAGCCTGGGCTACACAGTGAGGTCTTGTCTCCACACAAAAAAACTTGTGGTGGAATAGCTATGAGCATTCAGAGGAAGAGCAGCTGGCTGGGTGCACCCCCTTCGCCTCAGACTTTAGGGAGAATGGCCGGCCCTATGGCTCACAAGGAAGGATTGAGAACCTCTGTAAGCCAGTGGTCGTCAACCTTCCTAAGAGTTCCTCATGCTGTGGTGACCCCCCAGCCATAAAATTATTTTTGTTGCTACTTCATAACTTTAATTTTGCTACTGTCATAAATCATAATGTAAATAATCTGATATGCAACCCTTGTGTGGGAGTCTTGACCCACAGGTTGAGAACCACTATTGTAAGCTCTAATAGAAAAAATTTTGGAAATGTGAGGAGAAAGACACACTGGACAGGCTGTGGTGGCACAGGCCTTTGATCCCAGCATTCGGGAGGCAGAGGCAGGCGGATCACTGAGTTTGAGGCCATCCTGGTCTACAGAGCAAGTTCCAGGACACCCAGGGCTACAAAGAGAAACATGAACACTATCTCAATCTATCAATCAATCAATACAGGAAAGTGAGAAAGAAAGAAAGAAAGAAAGAAAGAAAGAAAGAAAGAAAGAAAGAAAGAAAGGAAGGAAGGAAGGAAGGAAGGAAGGAAGGAAGGAAGGAAGGAAGGAAGGAAGGAAGAAAAGAAAAAGAAAAAAAGAAAAAGAAAAAGAAAAAGAAAAAGAAAAAGAAAAAGAAAAACAAAAGAAGAAAGAGAAAGGCGCACCCATCCAGTCTGGTTGAAGCCTCTCACTATCAGCAAAGCAAGAATTCCAGCACAATTCACACCACCTCCTCTATGGCTCAGGGAATGTTTCAGAAGAAGTGGGCGGGGCAGGTTGAAATCTTGCAAGAATTAAAAGAATGAAGAACTGTGGAATGCCGTCCTCTAGACTCCTACAGCCATCATAGTCATGAACTCTCAACTTCAGTTGCCTGCCCTGGGCCCACACAAGACTGGGCCTGTCAACAACAGTCAGTCAGAGGAGGGGTTCACCTTACTGCTGAACTATTGACTATTGACAGATTCAGGAATAGGGAAGTCACTGTCTTCAGTGTGCTCCCATTGCTGAGTCCACCAGGCTCCAAACCCGTGGTCACATAGCCCTGGTTAAACTCAGTGGATCACAAAACAGAAGGAATAGATGTGAACAGGAGATGAGATATGGAAAGGGAGTTGCAGAAAGGGATAATAGGCAGATGAGAGGGTGGGAGGTGAGAGTGGTTAGTATGCATTATGTACATGTGTGAAACTGTCAGAGAACAAACTTAGTTGGGGGAAAAAGAATTATGGCATGTTTTCTCTTCTCTCATCTACAAATCTGCAGTTTTCAGAGAATCTCACCGGAAACCTCATTTACAGGGGAAGGGCATGTACTGAACACTTGTCCAGTTTATTTTTTAGCTTTTGGTTGTTTTCAAACAGGGTCTCTCTAGTATGTAGCCTTGGCTGTCCTGGAACTCATTCTGTAGACCAGGCTAGCTTTGAATTCACATAGATATGCCCGCCTCTGCCTCCTGAGTGCTGGGATTAAAGGTGAGCTCCACTACCTACAGGACTTGCTGGTTTCGGTTTTAAAGAGAAAGGTGTAGCTATTGAAGATAGGGAGTGGAATCTGGAACAACCTGGAAGTTTAGGATAGAGGAGAGGAGGAAGTAAGTGTTCTGGCCAGAAGAGCCTGACTTTGATATACATTACAGGTACACGTCAGTAGAGTTAACAGGGACCTAAGGAGCATGGAGGTTAGCATGGGGCTTTGATATGTATTATACGTATATGCTGATAGAGAACCATGTGGCCCATGCAGTAGTCTGCTGCAGGGAGCGCCAGGAAGTGAAGGCTCCTCCAGACAGACAGACAGACAGAAACCTGTTTCACAGGTTCCTGAGGAATGCTGAGTGTAGACTTTCCGTTTCTGCCAGCAATCTGTTATCCTGTCAGAATTCAGCCTGAGCCAGCCCACTATCATTTCTGCACGCAGTCAATGGCACACCCACTTCAGATAGTTTGGGGGTTCCCTTTGGACCTAATAGTTATATTGTTGGTAGAAGCACCACAAACCTGTGAAGAGTTTTTCGTTTGTTTTTTGCACACAGATTTCTTGTATGTAGTATAAAGAGGCCCATTCAGAGAACTACTGCTTCTGGTTAGATGTGAGACATGGGGCATTTAAACTGGCACTGTTTCTGCAGGCATGCTGCAATAATAGTGCCCTGCCTACAAAAACAAGACAAGTAGCATCTTGAAGGCTTTTATTAGCCTTCCAAAAAGGCGAAGCAAATATTTCGATACCTGACTTTAAAGGATTCTGGCAACCTAAGGAAAACACCCAAATTGCTGAATTATAGTGTGGGTCTGAAAGACCGAGACATAATCTTTATGACTTTGATTCTTTCGGATTCAGACCCAATTCATAGGCTAGAGTAGACCTATCACAGGAAACGAGGCGAGGTCAAAGGAGTCTCCTGCTACTGTGAAAATAAAAAGACAGCAACCAATTGACAAGGGTAACAAAGGCGTCTTCTGTGAGTTCATTAAGCCCCATTCTTAATCCCTCTGCCCTATGTCTGCTCTTTCCCAGTATCTTTGGTCTTTGTCTTTATAGTCTCAGTGTTTTGGAATTCATTCAAGGGGGTCGCTTAATGTAATGAGGAGAGTGCTCGGTGGCATGCTGTTCTTGGTTTGATGTAGAATCTACTGCCCAGATGTACACAGGGCTCCCTCCCTGTTTTCTGACCCTTCCTCCCTGCTCCTCCTCTTCTTTCTCCCCTTCTTCCCCCCCTCCTCTTGCTCCCCCTTCTCCCATCAAATTTGTTTGTTTCTGTCTCCTAGGGTTCAGGCCGGCCTGGACTTCATGGTGTAGCAGAGGCTGAGTCCTCCTGCGTGCCCTTCCCCAGGCTAGGATTGCAGGCCTGCCCCACCAAGTCCAGTTTAAGTAGTGCTGGGAACTGTACCCAGGGCTTCTTGCCTACTAACAAAGCACTCTACTCACTGAGCTACACCCCCACTACCCTGCATTTATTTCTTTTTTCCTTTTGAACATTTTTTAGATGTTTGTTGTTTTGGCCCTATTGAGGTAGAATCTAGGCCTTGCAGATACCAGGCAAGCACTCTACCCCTGAGCAGCATGCCCTGCCGTTATTATTATTATTATTATTATTTTATGTTTTTTTTTTTTTTTTTTTGGTTTTTCGAGACAGGGTTTCTCTGCGTAGTTTTGCGCTTTTCCTGGAGCTCACTTGGTAGCCCAGGCTGGCCTCGAACTCACAGCGATCCGCCTGGCTCTGCCTCCCGAGTGCTGGGATTAAAGGCGTGCGCCACCACCGCCCGGCTATTTTATGGTTTTTTGAGACAAAGTTTCTATGTGTAGCCTTGGCTGTTCTAGAACTCTCGTTGCAGACCAGGCTGGCCTCGAACTCACAGAGATCCGCCTGCCTCTGCCTCCCAAGCGCTGGGATTAAAGGCGTGTGCTGCTACCACCCGGCTTATGTTTTTATTTTTAAACACCAAAAAACGTAGGTAAATAGAATGAGGCCACATAACAAGATTTGAGAATGTACACAGCAGTCTACTGAAAGATAGCAAAATGCCATCCAAGTTGTGCCAGCAAAGCTTTTGGGCAGAGCTGTGCTTAGCCAGGCAAAGATCCCTCAGTCCAGGAATTCCAGCCTCTCTCTTGTCCTAAAGAGACTGAAGTGAGGAAGATTTGCTGTGAATGTGAGTGATTTACATGCTCCTTCAGAAACAGGGATGCAGGAGGGCCACCGAGACGGATGAGCAGGCGTGGGTCCCCGCAGCCAGGCTTGACCATCTGAGCACTATTTCTGGAACTCACAGGGTGGGTGGAGAAACTGACTCCCGCAAGTTGTCCTCTGATCTGTACAAGGACACCCAGGGGCACAAGCATGCACACTCACGAAAGAAATAGAGATGCGGACGAATTGTATTTGATGCAGATCTTATATTCAGACATAGCTAATTTATCGGCCAATATGTTTGTTTGCACAGATTGTAGGTAATGTCACTGAAATCCAGTATGTTTCTTTCCTTTTCTAGAGCCAACGTCACAGCCATCAACGAAGGGAACCCTGGCTTCGGGCCTCTTTTTGTTTGCAGACAGTAAATTTAAACCTTCGTCCCCCGCAGGACAACTCAAAGGCAACAAGTAACCTTGGCTACGGCTGCGGCTTGAGAAACACCCCACGTCCCCGCTTCTATACTCGGCTTTAGAAAACTGGTTATGTTGAAAGGGAAGAAAAAAAAAACAACTTTCCTTTGCCTAGGTTACTGACACCACCATGCAGAGCTCGGCCTGCTCAGGGCGGAAACAATGAGTCACAGATGCCCAGGCCCAGGTGGCACACGAAAGAATCGCAGCCAGGTTAACCCCTGCAGTCCCCGGCGCCGCAGAGCCGCAATGCGCAGCCTTGAGTTTCCAGCCGGCAGGAGTCCTGGCCAGAGCGGGAGGAGCCTGGAAGCTGCGCGAAGCCCGGTAACCAGGCAGTTCCTCCGCAGTGCCTTCCCAGGGGGCTCTGGGCTATTTGTGTCCTTCGGATTGGCTCCAGAGAGGGGTGGAGAAATGAAAATACTGCCCAAGATAGATTTGGTTGAAGCGCAGCTGGGGAAACGCTTAAACCCGAGAGGGCTTTTTGTCTCCGTAGTAGGCGAGTAAGGGAGAAAAACTTAGGCCGTCTCCAGCACCCTCACCCCCCCCCCCCAGGAGATTTTCTTTCTCTTATTCTGGAAATGTAGACATTTCTGATGTGTTAATTGAGGAAACAGCCATTTTCCTGCAGAACGGGCAAATAAAATAACCACTCAAAGCACTAATCTTTGTGGGAGACGCAGTCAAGAAATTTAAAAGAATTTTTTTTTTAAAACTCATTAGTAATTTGCTTTCTTGCAACGAATCCTCTGAAGGTTCAAGATAGAAATCAGGTGTTTCCAAACGTATTTGCTTGAACTAATTTATGTAGTTTGAAGCATAATTAAGTTTTAGCAGCTGACAGAATCCCGTGTCACTTGAGCCGCCTGGCATTTTTCTGCTAATGAAAGGCTTACTTCTGCGTTGTTGAGCACAGTTTTGACAGCTGACTCCCAGGCAGGCAATGGCGGCAGCTGATGTCCACCACCTTGCAAGAAGGCAATTCCAAGCAGCGAGCTTTGGAGAACCGCTGTTTGTGATTAAGAAGTCAAGCAGAAACTTCTAGAATCCTGTGGTTTGGGTGGTACTAGTAAACTAGGTTAGACCGATAATGGGTCCCCGGGCGGGGGTGGGAGGAATCAACAGGATGTATAGATTTTTTTTATAGAGAGATTGATTTTTAGGAATTGTCTAAGAAGTCCAAAATTGTAAGGTGAACTAGCAGGCTGGAGACCCAGGCAGCAGCCAAGCTCAAATCCGAAGGCCACAGCCGAATGTCAGGAGTTCCCTCTTCCCTGGGGTCGGGGGTGGGGGGAATGAGGGAGAATCCTTTGACTATTTGGATGAGGCCCACCCACATTATGCAGAGCAATCTGCTGTGTTCATAGTCATCTTCTCCGCCCCACCCCCCACCAGGTGCAGCGAACTTTATTGGTGATACTCAAGAGAGATTCCTTTAACCAGCCCCCTACTTTTGAGGGGTAGAGTGTTGGGTCTGAGATAAAAAGTGTTAAGTGGAGATGCTCAGTTTTGTCAGTGTTGGGGGCTGAGTTGGGACAGACCCTTCCTCTCTAGGGTAGATGCGGATGGGTGGAGTGGTCCAAGGTTTCTTTTTTTGTTTTGTTTTTCCAAGAGAGAGTTTCTCTGTGAAGCAGCTGGTCTTGAACCCACAGAGATCTGCCTGCCTCTGCCTCCGTAGTGCTGACATTAAAGATGTGCACCAACACCCAACCAATTCAGGTTTTCTTATTCTTGGAGCCCATGTAGGTCATGAGACCTACCATCATATTTTGTTTATTTTTATTTTATTTTCAATTTAAGAGTGTGTGCACACACACTCATAGTTAGAAGTAGTTGTCAGCCTCCAGATTTGAGTGCTGAGAACCAAATTTGGATCCTTTGCAAGAGCAGCCTAGGAGCTTAATTGCTGAACCATCACTAGCACCCCTAAAAATCATCACTTTTTGATAGTTTCTGTTTTGTTTTGTTTTGTTTGTCTTTTGTTGTTGTTGTTTTTGAGACAGGGTTTCTTGTATAACAGCCTTGGCTGTCCTGGAACTGGAGATTTGTAGACCAGGCTGGTCTCACACTCACAGAGATCCACCTCCCTTGTGCTAGGATTAAAGGCACAGGCCACCATTGCCTTTGTCTGTCTTTTGAGACAGAGTCTTATACTGTATTCCAATGGTTTTCAACCTTTTTGAAAAAGGTTCAAACCTCTGTCTCCAAAAATATTTACATTGCGATTCATTAACAGTAGCAAAATAGTAATGAAATAATGTTATGGCTGGGGGTCACCACAGCATGAGGAACTGTATTAAAGGGTTGCAGCATTAGGAAGGCTGAGAACCACTGCTTAATCCATGCTCGCTTAAAACTCAGCAATCCTCCTGCCTCAACCTCCTGAGTGCTGAGATTAAGGGTAAACTGTTACACCTGGATGAACTTTGCCCTGTGCTAATTTACTCACTGTGGACGTTTCAATAAAAGAGAAGAAAGGAAATGTAACTGAAAATATTTAAAAGGGCCAGTGAAGCCGTTCTGCCGGTAAAGATGCTGCCGGGGAGCCTGATGACCAGAATGAGCAAACCAGCACCTCAGAGTGGTTCTCAGTCCTACACATGTGTGCTCTATCGCGCGCGCGCGCGCGCGCGCGCGCACACACACATACACACACACACACACACACACACACACACACGAAATAAGGTAATGAGAAGTATTTCAGGGACTTTTAAAAACATTTGTGTGTGCACTGTCAATGGTGTGTGCCTGTGTGTGTGTGTGTGTGTGCCTCTGTGTGTGTGTATGTGTGTGTGTGTGTGTGTAGATTGGAGACTCTATCCTCCTACCTGGTGGATTCCAGGGATGGAACAGTTGTCAGGCTTTTCGCAAGGGTGGAGAAAATTAGTTTTGTTTTTCTGAGACAGGATCTCTGTATGTTGCCCTGGCTGGCCTGGAGCTCTTTATGTAGACCAGGCCGACCTCAAACTCACAAGGATCTACTTGCCTCTGCCTCCTGAGTGTTGGGATTAAGGTCATGTGCTGCCACAACCAGTCAAAAAAAATTTTTTTTAGAAGTTTATCACTTTGATTGATTTTTAAAAAGGGTTCAGTCCTAGGGTTTTTCAATTTTCTGTTATTTTGCTATTCTTGATTTCCCTAATTTCTTCTCTTAGTCTTACTGTCTCCATTGCTTCCTTTTTGCTCAATTGACTTCAGCCTTTCCTCATGCTATACGCACATGCACATGCACATTTCCTTTAGTTGCATTTAGGAAAACTCTTTTTTTTTTTTCTCTTCAGGGCTGGAGAGGTGGCTCAGCAGTTAAGAACACTGGTGGCTCTTCCAGAGGACGGATTCAATTCGCAGCACCCACAGAGCGGCTCATAACCCTCTGCAACCCCAGTCCCAGTGGGTCCAGCACCTGCTTCTGGCCTTTGTGGGCACTGCATTCACGTGGTATACAGATGACATACATGCAGGCAAAGCACTTTATGTGTACATAATGTATAAATTGTTCATATATAATATTGATCATGTTTTCCCCTCACCTGTTGTAGGATTTTATTTTATTTTTTTTTTTTTTTTGTATTTTGTTTTTTAAGACAGGGTTTCTCTGTGTGTAGCCCTGGCTATCCTAGAACTCACTCTATAGACCAGGCTGGCCTGGAACTCACAGAGATGCACCTGCCTCTGCCTCCCAAGTGCTGGGATTAAAGGTGTGCGCCACCACCACCTGGCAGAATATTATTTTTTAATGTGTGGTACTTTTGTTTATGTTACATCTGCTTAACTCTGTGAAGCTGTGTTACTTTGCCTGTCTAAAACACCCGATGGTCTAATAAAGAGCTGAATGGCCATAGTGAGGCAGGAGAAAGGATAGGCAGGGCTGGCAGGCAGAGAGGATAAATAGAAGGAGAAATCTGGGAGGAAAGGAAGAAAGAGTGAGATCAAGGAGTGAGAAAAGAAGAGGGAGCCACCTAACCACACAGCCAGCCATGGACTAAGAGTGAAAGTGAGATTACAGAAGTAAGAAAAGGAAAAAGCCCAAAGGCAAAAGGCAGATGGGATAATTTAAGTGAAGAAAAGCTGGCAAGAAACAAACCAGGCTAAGGCCAGGCATTTATAATTAAGAATTAGCCTTCGTGTGTGATTTATTTGGGTGCCGGGTGGTGGGCCCTTCAAAAAAGCTAAAAGAGCAAAAACTAACAACAACACTCCTCCAACTCCCCAAAGAACCTTCCCACAGGGGGAAAAATTAATTAAAAAGAAAAAAGAAGGGAATATTTATCAGTCAGGAGCCTTCTTATTTACCATAGTTCATAGTTCTACCTGCAAAAACCAACTTATCTTTGCTTTTAATATTAGAGTTTATCCTCTACTTCCTTTGGTTTAAAAGAAACTGCTTCCACTGGGTGTGATGGATCACACTGGTTATTTTGGCACTCAGGAGACTAAGGCAGGAGGATCTCCAAGAGTCTGAGGCCAGCGTGGGTTATCTCTTGGTTACTTTTCTATTGTCACAATAAAACACTACAACCAAGGCAACTTATAAAAAGAAGCATTTAATTTGGGCCTAATGGTTCTAGAGGGTTACAGTCCATGACCATAATGTCAGAGAGCGCCGCAGGATACAGGCAGGCACGGCACTGGAGCAGTAAGAGCTGAGGGCTTGCATCTGACCCACAAGCAAAAGGCAGAAAGAGCTAAATAGGAAGGGCGTGGGCTTTTGAAACCTCAAAGCCTACCTGATGTGACACACCTCCTCTAACAAGGCCACACCCCCTAATCCTTCCTAAACAGTTCTACCAACTAGGAGCCAAGCATTCAAGTATGTAAGACTGGGGGAAGGGGGGCATCATTCTTATTCAAATGACCAGAGGTTACATGGCAACTACATTTTAAACAATTTTGGCTAGAGTCTAAAAACAATCACCATGGGTGTGGTGGCACAGGCCTTTAATCCCAGCTGTCTGGATGCAGAGGCAGGTGGATCTTTGAGTTTGAGGCCAGCCTTGTCTACAGAGCAAGTTCCAGGGGAGTCAGGGCTATCCCGGAATTCTGTAGACCAGGCTGGCCTTGAACTCAGAGAGATCTGCCTGCCTCTGCCTCCTGAATGCTGGGATTAAGGACGTGTGACACTGCCTCCCAGTTTGAAAGTTTAGTCTTAACCATGGCTTTATCATGCCCTTAGTAACCTTGTTCTCTACTTCCCCCATTTCCCATCCTCTCGCCTGGTACTCCTCCTTTTTTGAGTTGTCGGGAGCCAGGCTAATCGAAGTCTTTCCTGAAGCCTTGATGTATGCGAAAGGAATGTAGTTCCTTGTTTAAAACCAGAAATATGCTTGACAAAGCCAGTAATGGCCTGGGACTAGGCCTTGGGAGAACTGCCGTTTTGGATGCTGGGAACCCAACTCTTCCCTTCTTAAGGAGCTATGGTTATCAGTCCCAACACTGCTGGGTGCTATGTCTGTGACACACTCGAGATATTATATGTTCCCTTTGTGCAACATTGCTTGATTATTGCCCTGCTGACTTCATCCCATTGTGTGTTAGTTTTCTGCTGATCCTGTTGTAGATGAATTTCTAAACGGTTTCTTATTAAATAAAAAACACGAGCCAGATATAGTAATGAAAACCTGAGAGATCCAGGAAATAGGGAAAGCCGCAGCTAACCTCCCCTCACTAACTCCGCAGCTTCCAAAAGTGAGCTACTTCCTGTCTACCCATACCTATATGCCTTGCTGTTCTGCCCTCTGATTTGCTCTCTCTGTCTAGTTATATCACTTCCTGCCCAGCTCTGTACTTCCTGTCTTTCTGTACAGACCTCCAGACCTCTATGGTTAACTAGTGTTGGAATTTAAGGCATGTGCTACTATGCCTGGCTCTGTTTCCAGTGTGGCCTTGAATTCACAGAGATCCAGACAGATCCCTGCCTGCCAAGTGATAGGATTAAAGGCGTGTGCTACCATTGTCTGACTTCTATATAGTGGCTGACTTTTTCCTCTGATTCTCAGGTCAATTTTATTAGGAGACACAGTATATTGGGGGACACAATTCATCACTCTGTCCCATTTCCCCTGAAAACCCTAATATGATATTTCACATCTTAATAAATGGACTTGCAATAATCAGCTTGTGCAAATCTTCTGGTCCCAAATTTCCCTGCCTTCTTTATTTTTCGTCCTCTGGGTCCTCTCTTTCAGGAACCTGTCACTGAAGCACAGCCTGCTGGTCCAGGTCAGTGGATGAGCTAACCAAGGCTTCAAAAGTGAACCTATCCTGTCTCATAAAAATTACTGAATAGACAGTAATGGTGCCAGAATAGACAGCCCGGGCTGGTTGCTAACAAAGTCAGAAGTCAGGTGTTCCCTGTAGCCAGAGCCCCAACAGAAAGCACCAGGGGACCATCTGGAAACATGCTACAGGTGTGGTGATGGTTGTGGAGGTGGTTGTGGTGGTGGTAGTGGTGGCGGCGGCAACGGTGGTGGTGGTGATGGTAGTACTGTTTGTTGTGGTGGAGGTCATGGTGGTCGTGGTGGTGGTCATGGTTGTGATGGGCAGGAAGGGTTTGCCTCTAGAGCAGACACTCCAGGCTGGCAGCTGTCTCCAGCCTGTCATTACTACCTAGTCTAAGTTGTTCGACACCCTGTAGACTCAGTGTGGAATCCACCTGGTACTCAAATGCTCTCTAGAAAAGGGGGCTTGGAAGACTGAAGCCTGCAGCTGTGGTGCAATGACATCGAGAATCCCCCTTGTTTTCTACTTGGGTTTTTGTTCTTGTTAGATACTGTAGGTTATAGTTTCTGTTTGTTTGTTTTTGCTAATTTATTTATGGGAATGGGGGAACATGTATGCTGTGGTCAAGTGTTGAGGTCAGAAGACAGCTTGTAGGAGTGAGTTCTCTCCTTCTCCCATGTGGGTTCTAGAGATTAAACTCAGGTCTTCAGGCTTTGCAGTGAGTACTTCATCCATTGGGCTACCTCACCAACCCTGTTACTGTTTGCTTGTTGGGATGTGTTTTTTGGTAAACCAGGCTGGCCTCAAACTGCTATGATACTGAACACCTAATTATCATGTCTCTGCCTCCCAAGTGTTGGTATTGCAAGGTGTGTATGATTTGTATGTGTGTGTGTGTGTGTGTGTGTGTGTGCATTCATCTTGGGGTGTGTGTGCATGTTTATGTGAGCACAGATGTGTGTGTGTGTGTGTGTGTGTGTGTGTATGTATGTGAAACTATGTATGTACATATACATGTGTACACGCTTGTGGAGGTCAGAGACCATCTTTCATTGTTATTCCTCAGAAGCCATACACATTATAAAAGACTTTATTTTTTTATTAATCATCATTATTACTTGTGTGTGTGTGTGTGTATGTGTGTGTGTGTGTGTGTGTGTGAAGGCACAAGTGTGCCATGGACCACATGTAGAGATCAGAGAACAACTTTGAGGAGTTGGTTCTCTCTCCTTCCACTTTTGAGTCTGTGTCTCTTGTTTCTGCCTCACTGTGTGCTGCAAGCCGCCCACACAGTTCAGGGGAATCTTCTGTCTCTGTCTCCTTTCATGCTGACATTACAGAAATACAAGAACACATTAACTCTCTTTTGACAGGGTTGTACTTACAGCATAGCCCTGGATGGTCTGGAACTTACTGTGCAGATCCCGCTGGCCTTGAACTCATAGAGATCTGCCTGCCTCTGCCTCCTAAGTGCTGGGCAAGAGACATGTGGCACCACATAAAGCCCAGGATTTTATGTGGGATGTGGGTTCTGGGCCTTTTTCTCTTCTTCTTCTTCTTCTTCTTCTTCTTCTTCTTCTTCTTCTTCTTCTTCTTCTTCTTCTTCTTCTCCTCCTCCTCCTCCTCCTCCTCCTCCTCCTCCTCCTCCTCCTCCTCCTCCTCCTCCTCCTCCTCCTCCTTCTTTTTTTCAGGCAGGTTTTCTCTGTGTAGCCCTGGCTGTCCTGCTGTTCCAGAACTCAGTCTATACAGACCATGTTGTTCTCAGACTCAGAGACGCACTTGCCTCTGCCTCCTGAGTGCTGGGACTAAAGGTGCAGCCATGCCATTGGTTCTGGAGCTTGAGCTCAGGCCACTGGGCTGGCTCAGCAACTGCTTCTTACCTACTGAGCCATCCCAAGGGACCCACTTTGTGGTTTGTTCTTGGTTTTTAGTAGAATAAATTACATTGTTTATTTAGTGTGTGTGTGTGTGTGTGTGTGTGTGTGTGTCTGTGTGTATGAACGTGTGTGTGTTTGTGTATATGAGTGTAAATACATGTGAATGTGAATGTGGTGTGTGTGTGTGTGTGTGTGTGTGTGTGTGTGTGTGTGTGTGTGAAGGTCAGAGAGCAAAATTTAGGAATTGGTTCCCTCTCTCCTTCTACCGTGTGGGTCCCAGGGATTCACCTCAGGTTGTGAGGCTTGGCACTGGGTACCTTTGTCTACTGAGACATTCTATCTGCCCCAAATTTTGTTTTTTTGGGACAGTCCATCCATTAGGCCAGGGTGTTGGGCCATTGAGCCCCAGAGCTCTGCCCCCCCCCCCTTAACCAAGGCTGGGATTACAAGTGGGTTTCAGCACACTCAACTTTTTATGTGGGTTGTAGGACTCAAACTCGGGTCCTCGTGCTTTTGTGGGAGGCACTTTACCAACTAAAGCATCTCCCCAAACCTGCTTGCGTTTCTCTATCTCATGCTGCCCTAATCCTCATACCCCGAACCAGCCTCTTTCTTGTATATCCAAACAAAAATATTCTTGCATACATACATAACATAAATATGTATTTTCAAGCACACAAATGGGCAGCTACTAAACACACTGCTTTGATCTTCATTTTTTTTTATTCCTAATGAACAGTACAGCTTGTAGATTATTCTTCATCAATACCTAGGCATACTTTCCTTAAGGGGCTGAACATTTTTTTTTTGGTTACAGTGATGTGTACAGTTGATGGAACTGCATTGTACTGTCCTCATGTCGTTCCCCCTGCCCCACCCCCACCCTACACCTCCACCCCCCACCCGTCGGCTGTTCAGATTGTTTGAGATCTGAAGCCGCACCAAATCCATCTGCTCTCATCTCTGCAGCAGCCTCACATACCTCTCTCTAAGATCTCTTATGTCATGCAGGATGGGGGAGGTGAGTTTGGGCACACCCTCCTCAGGCCAGCAAAGCATCTATGACTGCTGGCCTTTCCTCTTAGGGACTGCAGTCAAAAGAGAATTTCCTGAGACAGCTCAGGGGAAAAAAAAAAAAAAAGCCTCCAGAAGGCGGCTCAACTGATCAGCGGTGGCAGCAGTGACAGCCCGGTGAGCTTTTTCCATCATCCTTAGCCAAAGATGCCACCGTCATCTTTTCCAAGAAGACCTTTGCTTTAGTCCCAGGGACCAGCCAGCCCTGTGACTCACACAGCTGGAGGCCCGGCTTTATAATCCAGAGCAAAGTGGAAAGTGTGAGGACAGAGGCTGTCTGGATCTCACCTGCCTGGCTGTCAGTGGAGTCAAACCGTGTCAGCGGCAGCTTAATCCCTGACATCAGAGCTGGTGCTGCTGAAAGCAGCCATCCTTCTCAGGAAAGCCACAGTGCAGAGCTGGCTTCTGCCTCACTTTGTGTGAGGTGCCTCTCGTGGCTGCCAGGCTCAGGGGTCTTGGGGTGTGTGTGTGGGCACAACCAGGAGGACACACGGACGTGACAATGGGGTGGGGGTGGGGCACACAGACAACAGGACACCCTCAGTCATTCTTCCAGAGACAGCCCAGCCCCTAAGCGCTGTCTGCCATGATAGAGCAGAAGCCTATTTAACAGTGAGACCGCTGTGCCTGCTCTCCCTACAAGAAAAGTAAGTTGAGAAAAAAAAAGTCAGTTGAAAGTTATGGATACAAAGTTCTCTGTACTTCAACAGTTAGCTGTGAGAGACTGAAAAGTTAATAGTTATGCAGCGAACGCCCATTCATCCCATCCACCACTTTGATTGTACAATTGAAATGTTGCTAGATGTGGCTTCCTAACACCTTCATCTGTCCAAGCCACTGGAGTCTGCGGTTTTTAAAAAAGCTTGGCTCCTTAGCTGGATCAGAGGTTCAGTTGGAAGAAGGTTTGCCTAGCATGTGCAAAGTCCTGGGTTTGGTCCCCTGTACTGCATCAAGCTGGATGTGTCTCTCTGGAGGTGGACGAAAGAGGATCAGATGTTCAAGCTCAGGGCTGGACATAGCTCAGTGCTTAAGAATACATACTGTGTACTGTTCTTCCAGAGGACCCAAGTCTGATTCCCGGTACCCAGGTCATATGGTCAGATGGCTCATGACCTCCTGTAACTACAGCTCTGTGGGATCTGATGTCTCTGGCCTCCACAGGTACCTGCACTCATATGCACATAACCTTTACACATGTGTATTTTTAAAATTAAGTAAATCAAAAAGCCAAGGTTATTTTGGGCTCTGTAATGAGGTGGAGGCAAGCCTGGACATTAAAGCATGTCCCAAGGGAAAAAAGGCGAGGAGGCTAGAGAGATGTCTCGGTGGTGAGGGACACTTGCTATTATGCAGAGGACCCAGGTTCAACTCCCAGCACCCATATGGCTGCTCACAACTATCTGTAACTCCAGTTCAAAAGAAGCCAATACTTTCTTTTGGCTCCAAGGGCAAGAGCATGACTGTGATACACATGCATACATGTAGGCAAAATGTGCATATGCATAAACATAAATACATTTTAAAAAAATAAATGTTCACCTTATATACCTAATGTGTTTACTTTTGTTGTTCTGTTTTGGATTTTGCAAAGGATCTTTAAATTTTTTTCAATCGAATATATTATTATTGTGTGCCTGATGTGTGTGTGTGTGTGTGTGTGTGTGTGTGTGTGTGTGTGTGTATGTGTATGCATGCGCGTGCGCGCCTTGGAGGTCAGAGAATAACTTTGAGGAGCTGGTTCTCTCCTTCCACCATCGGTTAGAGGGGCATCAGATTCAAGTCATCAGGCTTTCATGGTAAGATCTTACCCAGCGAGCCATTGCACCAGCTCCAGGTAGGGTCTCGAGGCAGGGTAGAATGCCAGGGAATTATGGTGATACTGGAAGTGAAGCTTGGGAGATAGAGGGTGCCTTGAATCCTAGGAGTAGATCTGACTTCTGCTGAGAGAGGCAGGAACTTCAGTGCTCACTTAGCAGGAGAGGATACCCCCCCCCAAGTCAATCAAGGCTATAAAGAGCTGTACATAAACCAGGCTTACTTGGGGCCAAATGACAGATGCCCTTGGGCACTCCTCTCTCTCCCAAACTCAGACAAGTCCTCCCATAAATCCACCTTACAACTTTTACTAAGGAAATTCTGTAACTTAGGTACAAACTACACTCTTTGGGCAATGTTAAAAGGAAGGGGTGGGAGCCGGGCAGTGGTGGCGCACACCTTTAATCCCAGCAGGTGGATCTCTGTGCCTGGTCTACAGAGTGAGTTCCAGGACAGGACTGCACAGTGAAACCCGGTCTCAAAAAACCAAAAAAAAAAAAAAAAAAAAAAAAAAAAAAAAAAAAAAAAAAAGAGGGGGAGCTTTTCTTAGCAACTTTAGAGTTGTGAGTTTCCAGCTATCAAAGTCCTGCGTACTCCACTATAAAGACACTTAGGTGTACCTCTTCCCCTGGAAAACCCACACTCATGGCGCAGCCGCCATGTCTTTTTGTGCTTTTTGCATGACCTTTCTTCCTGTTTCTTATAAAATCCAACTCTACTTCTCATTGGCTCTCCATGAAGCTTCTTTCGTCATCAAAACCCACAAGCCCAAGTTTCGCCTTGGTGGCGGTCTCTCCACACTCCTCCTCAGGCAGATGTTGGTGACTGTGTGAGTCATCAAGCAGGATTTCCACACAGTGCCCACTGCTGGCGCTCCCACTCTGTATCCAGTCTGGCCTTGAACTCACAGTGGTCTGAGTGCTGGGATTACAAACCTGGGCTACTGTGCCTGGTTTATATAACACTGGAGATTGAACCCAGGGCCTCATGCATGCTGGGCAACCACCCTACCCACTGAGCCACACCCCAATCCACGTGACTTTGGATTAAAGCAATTATGACTCTATTACTGTTTGGGCCTCCAAACATAGAACGAGTTGAGGGTGATAAATGCCGGCTTTAGGGTAAGCCTGGCCCTCTGCCTGCTGTCTCCATTCTGGCGCTGGACTTCTTCAGCCCAGCACGGGCTGTCCCCGAAAGCAGAGCTGCAGCCTCCTCATCCCCCAGCCTTTGGTGAAGGCTCCCTGGGGCTCAGACACATGCCCGACTTCGCTCAGTTCTTGTATAATAAATAGACTTCCCTTTCCAGACTTGAAAACAGCAGCCTTCTCTCTGGCTACATCCTTAACTGCAGTGAAGAACTGAGGAGGTGGATGAGGCGATGGTTATATCCCATGTGAGCACGCTCAGTACCAGTGAGCCGTACGCTTACTCAAAGAGTCAAAATGGTCAGTTTTGTTACATATGTTCTATAAAAATTGAAATACATTTAAAAATCAGTTCAATAGCATTGTAATGTTGGTTTTGTCTATTTCCCATCTTAGATGATTTAGAATTGTTTTAAAAAATGTCTTTTTTTAGTTTCAATAAGGTGAAGGATCAGGCATGTTGGCTCACTTAGGAGGTAGAGGAAGGAGGATCTTCCTCAGTTCAAAGTCACCCTGGACTAGAGAGGAAGTTGTGGGTCGGTCTGGGCTACAGTAAGACACTGCCTCTAAGATGCAAAAATAAAGACCTGGGAAGATGGCTTAATTAGTAGGAGCAGCAGGAGGACCTGAGATTGAGTCCCAAGTACCCACACAAAAAGCTGGGTGTGGCCATACATTCCTGAAACTCCAACATTGTGGGGAGCGCTGTAGCTAGAGTTTTCCTGCCTTGCCCACAGCCAGGACAAATCTTTGTCACCCGCCAGTCCCACAGCCGCTCAGACCCAACCAAGTAAACACAGAGACTTATATTGCTTACAAACTGTATGGCCGTGGCAGGCTTCTTGCTAACTGTGCTTATAACTTAAATTAGTCCATTTCCATAAATCTATACCTTGCCACGTGGCTGGTGGCCCACCGGCATCTTCACATGCTGCTGGTCATGGCGGCATCTGGCAGTCAGTCCTTCTGCCTTCCTGTCCTTTTATTTCTCCTCTCTGTTAGTCCCGCCTATCCTTCCTGCCTAGCCACAGCCGATCAGGTTTTATTTATTGATCAATCAGAACAACTTGACATACAGACCATCCCCCAGCACAGCCAAGTGCAGACCATCTCAGACACCTGCACTCAGGCCCATGGTCCTAATCATCCTCTATACGGACCTGCTGGGTAACGCCACAAAGAACCCAAGAAGGGCTCCCACAGGACATACAGAGCATCCCACAGCTGCAGAGACACATCGTTGGGGATTGTTCGCCACCAGCCTAGCTTCAGGTTCAGTGAGAGACACTGTCTCAAGGGAATCAGGTGGAGAGTGACAGTGTGGGAGACCTGGACAACCTCCTCTGTAAGTGGACATGGGTGTGCACCCTATCACAGGTGTGTGTGTGTGTGTGTGTGTGTGTGTGTGTGTGTGTGTGTGTGTTAAACAAGGTCAAGGATGACAGCTAGGACCCAGGCCCACTGAGGCAATGGACAGAGCTTGAAGGTTGACACGGAGGGCTTTCAATTACCTTTAGGGTGGCAAGGTGGCCTCAACAGAGCCCCTCACTTCTCTGTCCTGGAGCGGACAAGCTGGCATAGTAATTTTGGGGACCAGTGGGTGACAACTCATGAAGTTGTCTTAAGAATGAAGAGTCTAGCTGGGTGTGGTGCACACCTTCCTTTTCAGCGCTTAGGGGGCAGAGGCAGGTGGATCTCTATATGAGTTTGAGGCCAGACTGATATACAAAGTGAGTCCCAGGGCATCCGGGACTATTACACAGAGAAACCCTGTCTTGAAAAATGAAACCAACCAACCAAACAAACCAGTTCACTGAGCCATCTCTCCAGCTCATTATGAAGAGAGTTTGGAGTTCTAGTAGACCCTTGGGGATGTTCAGCCGTTTCATCTGTCCTAATTAAAATGAGCTCAACACTGCATTGGAACCGCTGTCAAGGCTTCTTGTAGTTCCAATGTGTCATACTAATCAGAGCCCAATAGAACAAACCTTCAACCCATAATCCTCTGCTTCTGAACAAGACTGCATTAAACCAATCCAATGTCTGTGTGATGTTTTGGGAGAGACTCAGGACAGGAAATTTTGTTCGCAACACACCTCGGGCTGTCAACACTGCCGCAGACTCCCTGCCTTCCTCCTATGGTGCCCTTACTGCCTTCTTCAATGATTTAGAATTCAAATTCCTAGAGTCTGTTTTTCAATTTTATTTTCATTCATTGTAATTGCATGTCTGTGCATATGGTGTGTGTGTGTGTGTGTGTGTGTGTGTGTGTGTGTGTGTAGATGCACATCTGTCATGCACACGTGGCAGTCAGAGAACAACTTTCTAAAGTTATTTCTTTCTTTCAACCCTGTTTGCCAGGGATCGAACTCAGGTTATCAGGCTTGCTTGGCAAACACTTTTACCAGCTCGACCCCCTTAACAGTCTCTTACAGTTCATTGTTTGGATTGTTGTTTGTTTTTGTCTTTTGAGATAGGATCCTTTTCCTTTTTAAAAACATCTAATTTTTTTTTTTTTTTTTTTAGTTATTGTTGTGTGTAATACGTGTGTGGGTACACATGTGCCATTTTTCACATGGAGACGAGAGGACAGTTTCGGGGGGCTGGTTCTCCCCTGCCCTGTAAGCTCTGGGAGACTGAAAAGAGGCCATCAAGCTTGTACTCTACCCACTTAGCGGTTTGCCAAGCCTGGTTTTTGCTTTGGGAGACAGGGTCTTCATGTAGGCCAGACTGGCCTTGAACTTGCTATGTAGTCAAGGCTGACATTGGAACGATGATCCTCCACAGCTGTGCATCACCATGCTTCAGTTACTTAATACTGCTGTTATTTTTTTCTTCTTCCCGTCACGTTTTCTTAAGTTCATTTATTTTGTAAACTTTTGTAAAGTATATGTTATACGCTGAGCATTCTCCCCGGACTCTTCCTCTTTCTTCCCCCTCCCCCGGGCCCCACTGTCTTACCAAGGAACAGCACTGAGGCCTCGGTGAACATTGCAAATCATACCCTTTCTCTTGGCGGCTATGTGTACCCTCTAGATTTTTCCTGGAGGTCTCCCTGCATTTCTTGTCCCGGGTTGGCAGCTGGCAGTCTCTAATTTCCCAGTGGGTACACATGAATCTATATTTATACACTATTTTTTTTATTTAGAGATTTTCTATTTGTTTTACGTATCAACCACGGATTCCCCTCTCCTCCCTCCTCCTGTCCCCCAGCCTCCCCCCAAACCCACCCCCCATTCCCACCTCCTCCAAGGCAAGGTCTGCCCTGGGGAGTCAGCAGAGCCTGGTACATTCAGTTGAGGCAGGTCCAAGCCCCTCCTCCCTGCACCAAGGCTGAGCAAAGTGTCTCAGCATAGGCCCTAGGTTCCAAAAAGCTGACTCATGCACTAAGGACAGGTCCCAGTCTTACTGCCTGGGGCCCCCTCTATATTTATACACTATTCACTACATCCCAACTCTGATTTTCTGATTTTATACATTTTCCAGCTTCCTTCCAGCTAGCCTAACCTCTTTTCATTAAGTCTATGGAATTTCTTCCATAAAGGAATTTTTGTAGTTAAGTACCCTTCAACCAGTTAGGAGTTAACTCTGTGTGTGTGTGTGTGTGTGTGTGTGTGTGTGTGTGTGTGTGTGTCCATAATGCTGGGGGATGGGGTCTCATGATGGCAAACAAAGGCTTTTCTGTTGAGCCACACCTCCAAACAAGCTGGAAGATATTCCATCACAAGGCTTTCCGAGCAGCTTTGTAGGTATTTTTAGTCAGGAACAGACTTTTTTTTTTGCATTTAACGTGTGTGTGTGTGTGTGTGTGTGTGTGTGTGTGTGTGCGCGTGCGTGCGCGCACGCCTAGGTGTATGTGTACACCACATGTGCAGGAGGCCTCAGAGGTCAGAAGAGGCATCAGATGCCCTGGAGATAGCATGATGGCTGACTGGCTGTGAGCTGCCGTGTATGTGCGGGGATTGGAGCCCTCGTTCCCTGTAAGAACTCTTAACCACGGAGCCAACACTCCAGCACCAGGAACAAGCTTGCTTAGACCTCTGTCTGCGGTGACCTTTTCATCCACAGGACTCTAATCAACACAAAACAAATTCACCCTGTTACTTTCAGAAATTAAAACAGATCTTTTATGTAATCCCTTCATTCTTTTTTTCCCACCTCAATTCAACTTTGTTTTTTTTTTTATATTTTTTTATCCAATAGTGGCTAGTGGCTGTATGTTCTGGAACTTTCCTGAGCTCTTTTATTTTAAGCAAAGCAGATGGGGCAGTATGCCTCCTGATCTGAAGTTGCTTGGCAGAGAGCGAATGAGATAGGAAAACAAAAGCTGCATTTTGAAAACTTCATTATACACTTCCTCCTGG